>NC_026657.2:25559731-26159731 GCF_000004075.3 Cucumis sativus
ATCCTCTCCGCTTTTCTTGCCTAAGCAAAACCCGATCCCGCCTAGAGAGGTAGAGAGAAAAAAAGAGGGCGCCAAGCCAGCCGCTTAGGTCAAGTAAAATGCGCGCGCCGAGATCCCCCGGTTTCAGAATTTTCGTGGGATCCTCTCCGCTTTTCTTGCCTAAGCAAAACCCGATCCCGCCTAGAGAGGTAGAGAGAAAAAAAAGAGGGAGCCAAACCAGCCGCTTAGGTCAAGTAAATGCGCGCGCGAGATCCCCCGGTTTCTGAATTTTCGTGGGGATTCCTCTCCGCTTTTCTTGCCTAAGCAAAACCCGATCCCGCCTAGAGAGGTAGAGAGAAAAAAAAGAGGGCGCCAAGCCAGCCGCTTAGGTCAAGTAAAATGCGCGCCGAGATCCCCGGTTTCAGAATTTTCGTGGGGATCCTCTCCGCTTTTCTTGCCTAAGCAAAACCCGACCTCCGCCTAGTAGGTACTTAGAGTTCTTCACCCAGCATGGCAGCCTGTGAGAGGGAGCGAGAAACAAAAGAGGGAGCCAAGCCAGCCGCTTAGGTCAAGTAAAATGCGCGCCGAGATCCCCCGGTTTCAGAATTTTCGTGGGGATCCTCTCCGCTTTTCTTGCCCTAAGCAAAACCGACCCCCGCCTAGTAGGTACTTAGAGTTCTTCACCCAGCATGGCAACCTATAGAGAGGGAGCGAGAAAAAAAAGAGGGAGTCAAGCCAGATGCTTAGGTTAAGTAAAATGCGCGTCGAGATTGCCTGGTATTAGAGCTTGCATGGGCAACCTCTCCGCTTTAGATGGAATTTGATGAAATGCTTATGTCGAAAGTAGGACATTTCTCTACAGAGTCCTAATGGTCATAGAAATTTATTATGCTTTGTATTTATTTTACTTTGTTGTCAGGAATCAACTTCTTTTATGATTTGTATGTTTATGTATATGTTGCATCTCTTTCTTGTTACCATGTTGTATTTCATTGTACTCAATAGTCTGATTTGCATTTTTATTGGCTACATGTGTTTTACTAATAAGAATTTGATTTCTCATTTGTTTATTTGTGTTAATAAGTGTTCGTGTAATTGCAATTTTGTTCTTGAAGATATTTTGCTTGAATCAAGTTAGTTCTTTCTATAGGATCATTTTCTTGTAAGGTTATAACTTCTTGTCCATTTTTCCAAACTCACATTTCAACTTGTAACAGGTGAATCCCTTCTAAAAAGAGCTTAAAAAGAAAAACCAATTGGACTTTAACCATAAATCAAGGTACTGCATCTTATTTGCAATGAATTGCTATAATTTCTTCCAACACTATGAAACATTTATGTTATAGTTTTATTATTGTAAACACCTTTGCTAAACATCATTGTAATTTCCAAACACAACTCTGCAAAGTTCCCAAGATAGTTCTAAGCAATGTTCATAGGCTATCTTGCAAGTGATGTGGAACTCCTTTGCTTTTTTGAATAGTAAGCTGGCCTTCCTGTTTTGTTATGCTTTGTTTTGTTATAATACTTGCTTTTATCTTTGCCTATTTCATTTAGTTGATATATTACATAGTCCTCTTAAATCTACATTCTTTTTTCTGTTTTATGATTCGCTTGATTTAATGACTAACTTTGGCGAAATAATGTTGAACTATATTGCATTGTTTGCATCTAAACTGCAATTGAAAAGGTTTGTTATCTGTATCAGTATAAGGTTCCATTCTTTTTAGGCCATCAATGAAGTTTTTGCTTAGATCTATCTTAGTTCGGCTCTTTAAAATGTTACTCCATGAGATCAAAAGTTGTGATTACAAAGTGTAGATTTGTATTGTATAGTTGCCTTAGTTATTTTTTTAATTATTCTTTTAGACGTTATTCCTTTTATAATTAGTTCTCTTTAGTTAGAATTTCTATTAAATTTATACTTACCTATTATCAAGCTCATTTTTCATTAATAAGAGAAAAATGGAGTTTTCTCAAATAACAAAAAGTGATTATTTAAGATACTATGCTAAAGGGAACACATCAATTACCATGTTGAGAATATTATCTTTGGCTATTGAAGGGTCTTGGATTCTTGTCAACTTTGAATGCAAATTTTTCTTAGTTGATTATTATAGTGGGTAAAAGATCTTATATTGTAATGTTGTTTTGCTTCCTTGCATCATACACTAAAACACAAGATTAAAAAAAAAGTTATATTTTAGACTTTTGTATGGTAGATTAGGTGTTCTCTTTGAATTGGTGTTGGTATTGGCTTTCTAATTATGATATGATTTTGGGAGCCTTTGAATTATGTTCTTCAAAACCTTCTCTCTTCGATTGAAGCTTATTATATTTTATCGTTGTTAGTATGTTCTTTTTTTCCATTTTTTCCCTTGTTATTTTATTTGATATATAATGTGCATAAAAGAAAAGTAGTTAATGTGTTTTACATTGCTGTGTTGTGCAAAGTTGGTGCTGTTGGTAGTAAAATATTTAAGATTTGGTGAAGCACTTGGAATAAGTCTAAAGTTCAAACTTTTAATCTTGTAGGATAATTTACTTTATAAGATAACACATTTACCTTTTTTTTTTTTTTGAGTAGGAAAGGAGCCTCTTCGTTAAGCCTGAAAATGAATAGAGACAAAGGTAATACAAAGAAAGCCCTAGGATCAGTGAGTGCACTCGGCATGCTCATCTATGTTGACACCCTACTTAGCATTCTCACCATTCGTAGGTATGAGTTACGAACCTACACGTAAGCTTTTTTAGGTCGTTTTGAAAGTTAAAGTGATACTTAGACACGTTTTGAACTCGTTTTAGGTTGGTTTGAAACTAAGTTTTAAACACATTTGATTGACATGTTGGGTCTTGAAGTACTTTTTTCACACTTTTTGAAATTTTGGTAGGTTGTGAGTTACAAACTTACACTTAAGCATACTTGGTCGTTTTGAAAATTCAAGTGATACTTACACACGTTTTGAATTCATTTTAGGTTAGATTGAGTTTGTTGCACTTGGTTGTCATTTTTGGTCTTGAAATGCTTTTTTCAACCTTTTTGGTAGATTATGAGTTACGAACTTACACTTAGGATTTGCTAGGTCGTTTTGAAAACTCAAGTAATACCTAGACACGTTTTGAGCACGTTTTAGGTTGGTTTGAACTAAGTTTGTTGCACTTACACACTTGGTTGCCATTTTGGGTCTTGTAGTGCTTTTTTCACAATATTTGAACTTTTTTCGTAGGTTATGAGTTACGAACCTACACGTAAGCTGTTTTAGGTCGTTTTCAAAGTTCCAGTGAAACTTAGACACGTTTTGAGCATGTTTTAGGTCGTTTTGAGTAAATGGTATGTATGTTGTGATTGTTTGATTGCATGTATAATACCTTATTGAGATGTGAATGCTTGATTGAGAAGCTGATAGAACACCAAGTAATGGTTCTTATTTGTTCATCAAGCAACCAAACTATTACAGAATACAATACTCAAACCAGTCTTGAAAGCACAGAACAAATAAGTACTATTACAGACAATAACCAAGTACAAAATAAAACATTCAAACATCAAAAGTAGTTTACGATAATGGAAAACACTTTCTAAGATTAAAGTAACCGAACAACTTCTGTAATTCTGCTCTCCAGAAAATACAGCCCCTCCACTTCCAGAAACTGATTAACCAACCCCATCTTTCCTTCCATCTCTCCTTTTAACCTCCCCCTGTAACTAACTGTTGTCCCCACTAAGGTGGTTTCCACTTCCTCCAATTCCATCACCCGTGCACGTGCAATTCCACTTGTCTTTCTTCTGCTATATTGTATTGCAATTGGTGGTCTATCATTACTCTCCCTCTCCAAAGACACCTTGTTCTCAAGGTGGGAAATGAGGAAGCTTTTGTGTAAAATCATCACAATTCTCCCATGTAGCCTCATGAGGTGGTATTCCTTTCCAACTAACAAGCACTTCCCACTTCTTTGTTGCTGGATTTTTAGGATAGCCAAAATTGTCTGCTGGTAGTAACTCTTGAAATGTAGGAACATCATCAATTCCATATAGTTCGGTAAATGTCATTCCTCCCTCCATAGCTCGACATTTTGTCAAGAAACCTTAATCAGATGGTGTCCATGTCTCCATCATGTGTTACAGACTCACTCTAGTCTTTGTCAAACTCGGGTCACCCCTTATAACAACATTCTTTTCATTTTGTATGAAAGTTAAAGTGAGTTTCCGCCAATCCACTTCGGTTACCCCAACGTGTGCAGCCATTGCATTCCAAGGATGACATCCTGATAGAACACTGATGTAGTGTTTCTATTATATTGATAATTCAAACACAACTTACAACATAAGCAAACCGTGAACCTCAGAAAATGAGTCACGTTACATATAATTCACAAACATCAAACAAAGAAAACCTCCTAATCCAAAATTCCGAACAACAAAGTACTAATAAGCAAACCAGAATATAGAACACCAATCTTCTGCTTCCCCTGTCTTTCAAGGAGTATTGCAGACCTTTTCCTTCACTCAAAAAACTCACTTTAACAAAGAGGCAGCCACATTTTCAGGTATAGAAAATAAAGTAGGTAGTATGTAGGAGGGCTAACCAGAACTGAGTTGCATAAGGTTTGTCTTCCGCCTCTAGAGATGTTATATCTTTTCCACCTTTCAAGTTTCTTGTGAATTCGATCAATGACTGGTTGCCAAAAAGACTTTTGTCGAGGGTAGCCTCCCAAAGGGAGACCTAAATATATAATCAGAAGCTTTTCTACCTTGCACCCTATCAGATTTGCTGTTTGAAACAAATCTTCCTCTCCCACATTAACGCCGCTAAGGGCTGATTTTTCCCAGTTTACTTTCTGCCCCGAACACCATTCGAATAATCTAATGACGTTTTAAAGTTTAAGGACCATCTTCACATCATACTTACAAAAGAGAAGAGTATCATCGACAAATTGAAGCAAAGGGAGGTGGATCAAGTCTTTGCCAACAAGGAAACCTTCAAACTGGCTGTTAATATGAAGCTTGTTTATGATTTCTCCTAAAACCTCACTTACTAGGAGGAATAAAAAGGGGGAGAGGGGGTACCCTTGGCGGATACCTCAAGATGCTGTTGTCCGGCCTCTAGGCTTACCATTGATGAAGACCGAATACTTTGGATTTTTTGGGCAGCTCATTATCCATGATATCCATTTGGAACTAAACTTTTTCAAAGATAAATTTTTTTCTAAAAAGTTCCAATTCACCCTATCAAAGGCTTTTTCCAAGTCAAGTTTTAAAATCCATCCTTTTTTCCGTTTTGCCCTATAATCTTCCACGGCCTCGTTAGCAATTAATATTGGGTCAAGAATTTTCCTACCTTCAATAAAGGCGCTTTGAGTGGGGCTTATAATTGCATCCATAACTTGTTTTAGACGTTCAGATAAAACCTTTGCAACGACCTTGTATGCTAACGTAGTAAGGCTGATTGGACGGAAATCCTTGACTAGAGTCACATTCTCTTTTTTCTGCACTAAACAAATGAAGTTTTCTTGGATGCAAGCATTTAATCTTCCATTTCTGTGGAAATCAGACATTAGTGATTTGAAGATATCCTTGAAAATAGACCATTGGGCGATTAGGAACTTCACTGTGAAGCCATCCGGGCCCGGAGCTTTGTTGTTGCCAAGTGCCTTTAATGCCTTAAAGATCTCCTCCACTGAAAATTGGGTAACAAGAGCCTCATTCTGAATTGAGGAAACACAAGACCAATTACTGTTAATAGGGATGAAGCTGTCCCCCGGAATTCTGGTATAAAGTGACTCAAAAAATTCCAGCACAATCCTTTCAATGTCGCCGAATGAAGTCGAGACAATCCCATCATCATCTTTTAATTCAGTTATGAGGTTCCTTCTTTTTTTCGCATTTAGAAAGCGGTGGAAGAAGCCCGTATTCTCATCACCCAAAGAAAGCCAATTGAGTTTACTCTTCTGAATAAAATTACGCTCTTCATTTTGATAAATACTAAGTAATTCCGCTTGCAAAGCAGCTCTAGAATTCAACTCTTCTTGATTTAATCCAATCAACTCAGCCACAGAATCATATTTTTCTAATTTTGACATCAAGGATTTCTCTGTTTTTTTTTTTTACCTTAGCTTGCGCAGCAATATTCCAAGCTTTTACTGCCAATTTAACTGATCTCAACTGCTCATGAAGAATGAAACCAGCCCATCCCTGGAAGTTAGAGTTGCTCACTGTTTCAACAATAATCTGATTGGAATCACTGGACACCAACCAGCTGTTACAAAACCGAAAAGGAGAGGGACCCCAAAGAAAAGAACCAGCCTCCAAGAATAAAGGAAAGTGATCCGAGAAGATGCGTGCTTTTCGAGAAACCCGAGAATTTTCAAAACAAACATCCCACATCTGATTTATGAAGAATCTGTCTAATAATGATCTTCAAGGAGAATTACCGTCTCTAGACCAAGTGAACCTTCCGTTTTGCAATGGAATTTCCATGAGAGAAACCATGTCAATAAACTTATTGAATAATGACATTCCTCTAGTACTTCTGCCAAAAGGAAATCTTTCCCGGGCCCAACGAGTGATATTAAAATCCCCACCTATGCACCAGGCCACGGACGAACAATCAGCCAAGGAAGACAATTCGGGCCAAACCAATTTCCTTTCTCTGCAACCACAATGGCCATAGACATTTGTGATCCAACAAACCTTTTTGCACAAAGTGAGTGATGTAATTCAAAGTTGGATTGATTTTTCAAAAGAATTCTCTGCCATATTTCAGGCTAGGAGACTGTTATATATTGATATCTCAAGGTTAGTTACAAGTTAGTTACAAGGTTGTTTTATTTAGTTAGTTACAAGACTGTTTTAGGAAGTTAGTTACAGCTGTATTTCTAATTAGTTAGGGATTTTTACTAACTAACTAGCTATAGTTTACATCATTCCACCCCCTAAGGATGGACTCGTCTCAGGGTCCATCAGTCAGCAAGCCTGAAACGATCTGGTGCATGGTATGGCTTTAGGTCAGCAACATTGAAGACTGGGTGTATGTGTATGTCTTGTGGTAGATCGATCTTGAAGGCATTATCTCCGTATTTCTCTAATATAGGGAATGGCCCAATTTGTCTGTCTTTCAGCTTGTTGTAGGTGCCAGTAGGAAATCTGCTCTTTTTCAGGTGTACCATTACTAGGTCTCCTTTATTGAAGTGGGCTTGTCTTCTTTTTTTATCTGCTGCCTTTTTGTAGGAGTCTGTTGTCTGTATAAGATGATCATGGACTTCCTTGTGTAGTTTTTTGATAATTTCTGCCATGCATTCTGCTTCGTTGTTGAGATCCACAGTTGTGGGGAGTGTAGTGAGATCAAAGGTTAATCGTGGTAGTTTGGTATAAACTACTTCGAAGGGGGACTTTCCTGTTGATCTGTTCTTCATATTATTGAAGGCGAATTCAGCTTGAGCCAATGCTAGATCCCATTGTTTTGGTTTTGACCCGCTAAGGCAGCGTAGCAGATTACCGAGGGTCCTGTTTGTTACTTCAGTTTGTCCATCTGTCTGTGGGTGGGCTGTGGTGCTGAATTTCAGTGTTGTGTCAAACTTCTTCCACAGTGTTCGCCAAAAGTGACTCAGGAACTTGACATCTCTGTCTGATACTATGCTTTTAGGTACTCCATGTAGTCGTACTACTTCTTTAAAGAAGAGGTTGGCTATGTAGATTGCATCATTTGTCTTTTTGCATGCTACGAAATGTGTCATTTTGCTGAATCTGTCCACTATAACCATTATTGAGTCAAATTGTCTTTGTGTTTTTGGTAATCCAATCACGAAGTCAATTGATAAATCTTCCCATATTGAGGTCGGGATGGGTAGCGGCGAGTATAATCCTGCATTCGTGCTGGAGCCTTTGGTTCTTTGGCAGATGGGGCATCTTTTTACGAAATTATTGGAGTCTTTTCTTATTTGCGGCCAGTAGTATCGTTTGGAAGTGATCTCCAATGTCTTATTCTGTCCGAAATGTCCAGCTAGCCTCCAGAATGTGCTTCCTTTATTAAGGCTTCACGTAGTGAGGTGTGCGGGATGCATAATTGTTCTCCTTTAAATAGATATCCTTCAACAATGTGGTAGTCATCAGCGTCTAAGAAGTTGGAGCATTTGTACCAGATATCCTTGAAGTCAGTATCACCTTCGTATAAGTCGGGTAAATGTTTGAATGCTATGATTTCCGGGACAGTATTGTGAGTAGGGAGCCTTTTCTGCTTAGAGCATCGGCCACCTTATTCTCTTTGCCTGATTGGTGTTTGATCACGAAGTCAAACCTTTGGAGGAAGGATATCCAGCGTGCGTGCATCCTACTGATATTCTTTTGAGCTTGAAGGTATTTTAGTGAGAAATGGTCAGTTAGGAGTACAAATTCTTTAGAGATCAGGTAGTGTTCCCATTGTTTTAGTGCTCGGACGAGGGCATACAGCTCTTGTTCGTATGTGCTCCAGGTCTGTCTTGAGGTGCTGAGTTTTTCACTGAAGTATTCGATAGGATGTCCTTGTTGTACTAGGACAGCTCCAATCCCTGTACAGCATGCATCAACTGCTACTTCAAAAGGTGAAGAGAAATCTGGTAATCTAAGGATAGGGCTGGATGTGAGCTTCTTTTTGATATCTTCAAAGCTTTCTTGTTGTAACGGGGTCCATTTGAAGTTTCCTTTCTTTAGACAGTCAGTTAGTGGTGCGGCTAAAGAGCTGAAATTTCTGATGAATTTCCTGTAAAACGAAGCCAGGCCGAGGAAGGCTTGTATTTCTTTAATGGAGGCAGGAGTCGGCCATGTATGGATGGCTTCGATTTTCTTTGGTTCCATGCTTATGCTTCCTTGTTTGATTATAAAGCCGAGGAATGCAATTTCTTTTTTCATAAACATGCTTTTCTTAGTATTTATGTAGAGTTCCGCTTCTGTTAAGACTTGGAACAGCTTCCTTAGGTGTAGTAAATGCTCATCATTGTTTGTGCTGTAAACAAGTATGTCATCGAAGTAAACTACTATGAATTTGTTGAGAAATGGGTGAAGTACCTGGTTCATCAATCTCATGAAGGTGCTGGGTGCGTTAGAAAGGCCGAATGGCATGACCATCCATTCAAATAATCCTTCGTTTGTCTTGAAGGCTGTCTTCCATTCGTCGCCAGGTCTTACCCGTATTTGATGATAGCCACTTTTCAAGTCAATTTTCGAAAAGATACTGGCTTTTCCGAGTTGATCTAGCAGGTCACTAATCCTTGGAATGGGAAATCTATACTTTACCGTGATGCGGTTGATGGCTCTGCTGTCAACGCACATTCTCCAGCTTCCATCTTTCTTTGGCGTGAGAAGTGCTGGTACTGCACACGGGCTGAGGCTAGGTTTGATGTGCCCTTTCTTTAGTAATTCCTCAATATGATCATGAAGTATTTTGTACTCCTGGGGGCTCATCCTATAGTGAGCCAAATTTGGTAGTGATGCTCCCGGAATCAAGTCTATGTGGTGCTGTATATCTCGAAGGGGTGGGAGTCCCTTCGGTTCTTCCTTTATATGAGGGAACTCATGAAGGAGCTGCTGTAATTTGGGTTCTATGTCTTCAACCTGTTTTTCTTTGGTTTTTTCAATAACAACCAGTCCTAGGATGTCTTGTTCCCTTTCTTTAAGCATGTTTTTCCCACTAACAGTGATGAATAACTGTTTCTCACCTCTTAACCCTTCGTTAATCTTTTTCGTTATAGGGAGTAAGACTACCTTTCTTCCCATCCATTGAAACTCATATGTATTTTCCCTCCCTTTGTGTAATGATTGAGTATCATACTGCCAAGGTCTTCCTAGTAGGAGATGGCATACATCCATCTCAATGACATCACAAACAATTTGGTCTTTGTAGTGTTTCCAATGGAGAGAGGGACTGTACAGATTTCGCTGACCGTGGCTTCTCCTCCTTTTCTCACCCAACCTATCTTGTAAGGGTTTGGATGTGCTTCAGCCTTTAGATTCAAGACTGTTACTAATTTCTTTGCTACGAAGTTTTCACTGCTGCCGCTGTCTATGATTACATCACATACTCTTCCGTTTATGGTGCATCTTGTCTTGAAAAGACAGTGGCGTTGCAGGTTCTTTTCTTCCTTGGGCGTAATTAGTAACCGTTGGATAACACAAGAGACCCTTTCCCCATCATCTGCTTCAATCAGTTCAGTTTCTTCCTCTGCTTCTATACTGTCTTCACTTATCTGTCCTCCTTCTTCGGCTATTGCAATGGTTTTTCTTTGCGGACAGTTGTTGGACAGGTGGCCAGTTTGGCCACATCGGAAGCATTTTCCTAATGACGAGCGGGAGTAGCTGTTCTGACCACTAGGCTTGAACGTCTGTTCTTTCTTTCTTTCAACGGCTACTTCTTGATTATCAATCTCTTTCCCTTTTGCTTTTGTTGAGGTTGAAGGTTGGTCGTTTGTTTTGCTTTTTGTCGAATTTGTTTCCCATGCTGATCTTCTATTTAGATTCTTGGATCGAATTGCAATCATCTCCTCTACCGTTTCTGCAAATGATATTGCTTCAGACAGGAAACGAAATGGTTGTAGTCTGACCTTTTCCTTGATGTCGAATCGAAGGCCTCCCACAAATCTTGCAACCTGGTGCTGTTCATTTTCGCTTAGGTTTGTTCTTGCACTCAGGCGGTGGAATTCTTCAATGTACTCAGCTACTGTCCGGACACCTTGGCGGCAGTTTTGGTACTGATTGTATAAAGTTTGTTCGTAGTTTGGTGGTAAGAATCTTGCCTTCAATAATTTTTTCATCTTTTCCCATGAGCGAACCGGTTGTTTCCCGCATCTTTGTCTATTGATTTCTAACTGATCCCACCAAGCTGATGCACCAGCCCTTAATTTTAAGGCTACTAGGTGGACTTTCTTGCGTTCAGGCGTATCCATGTAGTTGAAGAAGTTTTCAGTACTCTTTATCCAGTCCAAGAATGCTTCTATGTTTCGTTTGCCATCATACATGGGAAGGTCAATCTTCATCTTATAATCGTGGTATTCTCCTCTTCTGGCCTCAATTCTTTGGTTATTTCTTCCTGCTCGTGCTTCATCATTGAAGTTCCACATGTTTCCTTGTTCATCCCCGCTTGAAGAATCATCTTCTTGGGTTTCTTGCCAAGCTTCTTGATCTTCTTGAAAGTCTTCGTCAAGCTGTTGCTGTATAGCGTAACCGGGTTTCCTTCTTTGAAGTCCTCGTGGATTGTTCATGTTTCTAACGTATCCCTTGCTCGCCGGCCTCTTGTTTCACCAAAACGTTGGTCGTTTTGGAAGTTAATTTCATTCCGTGGTGGTGGCTGTGGGAATTCTCCTCTTCGGTTTAACAGTTCGACACTTTCCATCAACCTATCAAATTTGTTTGGAGATCTCCCAAAGATTCTTCAACAGCCAGCAAGCGAACTGTTGATGTCTTTGGAGAGAGGACGGTGATTTCCTCCGCCGCTTCTTGCACACGGTTTTCCCCCGTGGCAGGGTTGTTAACTCTTCGGCCAGCCATTCCGTCCAAGAATCGGGGCTGCTCTGATACCAATTTGATGTAATTCAAAGTTGGATTGATTTTTCAAAAGAATTCTCTGCCATATTTCAGGCTAGGAGACTGTTATATATTGATATCTCAAGGTTAGTTACAAGTTAGTTACAAGGTTGTTTTAGGAAGTTAGTTACAAGACTGTTTTAGGAAGTTAGTTACAGCTGTATTTCTAATTAGTTAGGGATTTTTACTAACTAACTAGCTATAGTTTACATCAGTGAGGCATTTGATTGACAAAGAGAAGCGTCTTTTAATGACCTCTGTTACAGATATTTTACTGCTGTCCCACATGGTAAGAATTCCCCCAGAAGATCCAACAGAAGCCACATAATCCCAGCCAATATCCTTACAACTCCACAATGATTTTATAAAAGCCGAGTTCAAGGTGTCCTTCTTAGATTCTTGAATCATGACTACAATTGTTGATGACTTTTTTAAGTGCTGCACGTTTAGAGGAGTCGTTCAAACCCTTAGTGTTTCAGGAGACAACCTTAATAATGACTGGGAGGAGGAAAAGGCAGTTCACATCTAATTTAAGCCAGAATGATTCCACAATCACCGACTATAGACACTAAATCTTTAGGCAAATCCAGGGGAATTTAAATAGGGAGAATATCTTCATCATTGAACAAGACATTCAGATCCATCCCATTAATTTCTGGGACTAATTTAGGGTCAACTTCAGTGTTTGGGGACTGCCAATTTAACTGATCTCAACAGTAAGTTGATTAAGTTGGGCAGTAGGAGGGACACGAGACAAGGCATCTGCTGCTTTGTTTTCTAGTCGCCGTTTATACGCGACATCAAATTGTAGCCAAGAAGCTTAGCAATCCACCTCTGATGTTGAGGTTGGATAACCCTTTGTTCCAATAAAAGTTTCAATGATCGTTGATCAGTTTTCACTACAAACCTCTTGCCCAAAAGATAAGGTCTACAGCGTTGCACAGCCAAAACTACAGCCATTAATTCCCGTTCATAAACTGGTTTAGCACGATTCCTCATAGCTAATGTCTGGCTAAAATAAGCAATTGCCGATGATTTTGAATTAAGACAGCACCTACCCCGTATCCTATCCAGAAAGCATCGGTCTCTATTTCAAATGGTAAGAAAAAATCTGGCAGTGCTAAGATTGGGAGAGCCATCGTAGCCATCTTTAAATTCTCAAAAGCTTCAGCAGCTGCAACAGTCCATTCATATGCTCCTTTCTTCAATAATTGAGTCAAAGGAGCAGCCACACTTCCATAATTCATTTTTAACTCGGTTTAGGTTGGTTTGAAACTAAGTTTGTTGACCTTATCCAATTGGTTGCCATTTTCGGTCTTGAAGTGCCCTTTCCACACTTTTTGAACTTTTTGGTAGGCTATGGGTTACCAACTTACACTTAAACTTCGTTAGGTTGTTTTGAAAGTCCAAGTGATACTTAGACACGCCTTGACCACTTTTTAGGTTGGTTTGGAACTAAGTTTGTTGCACTTGCGCACTTGGTTGCCATTTTGGGTCCTGTAGTGTTTCCTTTTTTTCCATACTTCTTGAACTTTTTGGTAGGTTATGAGTGACGAACTTACAAATAAACATTCTTAGGTCGTTCTGAAAGTTCAAGTGATACTTAAACACGGTTTGAAATTTTTTTAGATTTGTTTAAGACTAAGTTTGTTTCACTTGCATACTTGGTTGCCATTTTAGGTCTCCAAGTGCATTTTTCACGCATTTTGAACTTTTTTGTTAGTTTGTGAGTTACGAACTTACACTTAATGATTGTTAGGTCGTTTTAAACACATTTTGCGTTGGTTTGAAACTAAGTTTGTTGCACTTACACATTTGATTGAAATGTTGGGTCTTGAAGTACTTTTTTTCACACTTTTTGAAATTTTTTTAGGTTGTGAGTTACGAACTTACGCTTGAGTATTGTTTGGTCGGTTTGAAATCTTAGACACGTTTTGCACTCTTTTTAGGATGGCTTGAAACTAAGTCCGTTGCACTTACATACTTCGTTGCCGTTTTGGGTCTTGAAGTGCTTTTTTTACACTTTTTGAAATTTTGGTAGGTTGTGAGTTACAAACTTACACTTAAGCATTGTTTGGTCGTTTTGAAAGTTGAAGTGATACGTACACACGTTTGATTGAGTTTGTTGCACTTGGTTGTCATTTTTGGTCTTGAAATGCTTTTTTCGACCTTTTTGGTAGATTATAAGTTACGAACCTACATTTAGGATTTGCTAGGTCGTTTTGAAAACTCAAGTAATACCTAGACACGTTTTGAGCACGTTTTAGGTTGGTTTGAACTAAGTTTGTTACACTTACACACTTGGTAGCCATTTTGGGTCTTGTAGTGCTTTTTTCACACTATTGGAACTTTTTTCGTAGGTTATGAGTTACGAACCTACACGTAAGCTTGTTTTAGGTCGTTTTGAAAGTTCAAGTGATACTTAGACACATTTTGTTCAAGTGATACTGTTTTAGGTCGTTTTCAAGTGAACTTTTTTCTTCTTGTATTGACTTGTTTTACTATTTCTTCATGGTATTTATTTTCGTAATGAATCTTTCATGTTCTGGTAAACATTGCAGAAACACATAATTTCAGCAATCTGTCAAAGAGTTGAAGGAGAAGACAGAAGTACTTAAAGGTCAAATGAAGACCTAAAAGTTAGGTAATTTTTTGAAAACTTTTTTCTTCGTCTTGCTTAGTTTTAGTGGTATTTGTTAACAGGCTGAGACATACTCTTGTATGCCAAGGCTGGGTGGCCAATTCAATGGATGGCCTGAGACGGTGAAATGACGAGTGTAGAACAAAGTAGACAATCGAGCAGATTTACAAGTAGGAGGATGGTGTTTGGTCTTACTCTAAAGCTACTGCTAGAAAGGTGATTCTCCCTTTATTTACACATGTTATCTATATTTAGTTACTGTTTTTTATGTGATGGTGAATAAATATTTAAGTCGTTTCAAGTTTTTACATCATGCTTGAGTTAATACATTTCCCAACTCGCACTAATTTTAAAGTTGAGACTAAGTTTGTTGCACTTACACACTTGGTTGCCATTTTGGATTTTGAGTGCTTTTTCTACATTTTTTGAACTGTTTGGTAGGTTATGAGTTATGAAGTAACACTAAAGCATTATTAGGTCGTTTTTAAAGTTCGAGTGATACTTGAACATTTTTTGAACACCTTTTAGGTTGTTACAAACTAAGTTAGTTTTACATACAGCCATGGTTGCCATTTTGAGTTTTGAAAGATTTTTTTTCACACTTTTTGAAATTTTTGGTAAGTTATGAGTTATAAACTTACACTTAAGCGTTGTTAGGGTGTTTGAAAACTTATACGTGTTTTCAATACTTGTTAGGTTTGTATAGAACTAAGTTCGTTGCACTTACACACTTGACACTTTGGGTTTTGGAGTGTCTTTTTCAAAAACTTTGAACTTTTTGCTAGGTTATGACTTATGAACTTGTATTGAATATTTGTTAGGTCGTTTTGAAAGTTCAAGTGAAACTTAGACACGTTTTGAACTCGTTTTATGTTGGTTTGAAACTAAGTTTTAAACACATTTGATTGACATGTTGGGTCTTGATGTACTTTTTTCACACTTTTTGAAATTTTGGTAGGTTGTGAGTTACAAACTTACACTTAAGCATTGCTTGGTCGTTTTGAAAATTCAAGTGATACTTACACACGTTTTGAATACATTTTAGGTTAGATTGAGTTTGTTGCACTTGGTTGTCATTTTTGGTCTTGAAATGCTTTTTTCGACCTTTTTGGTAGATTATGAGTTACGAACTTACACTTAGGATTTGCTAGGTCGTTTTGAAAACTCAAGTAATACCTAGACACGTTTTGAGCACGTTTTAGGTTGGTTTGAACTAAGTTTGTTGCACTTACACACTTGGTTGCCATCTTGGGTCTTGTAGTGCTTTTTTCACAATATTTGAACTTTTTTCGTAGGTTATGAGTTACGAACCTACACGTAAGCTTTTTTAGGTCGTTTTGAAAGTTAAAGTGATACTTAGACACGTTTTGAACTCGTTTTAGGTTGGTTTGAAACTAAGTTTTAAACACATTTGATTGACATGCTGGGTCTTGAAGTACTTTTTTCACACTTTTTGAAATTTTGGTAGGTTGTGAGTTACAAACTTACACTTAAGCATTGCTTGGTCGTTTTGAAAATTCAAGTGATACTTACACACGTTTTGAATACATTTTAGGTTAGATTGAGTTTGTTGCACTTGGTTGTCATTTTTGGTCTTGAAATGCTTTTTTCGACCTTTTTGGTAGATTATGAGTTACGAACTTACACTTAGGATTTGCTAGGTCGTTTTGAAAACTCAAGTAATACCTAGACACGTTTTGAGCACGTTTTAGGTTGGTTTGAACTAAGTTTGTTGCACTTACACACTTGGTTGCCATCTTGGGTCTTGTAGTGCTTTTTTCACAATATTTGAACTTTTTTCGTAGGTTATGAGTTACGAACCTACACGTAAGCTTTTTTTAGGTCGTTTTGAAAGTTAAAGTGATACTTAGACACGTTTTGAACTCGTTTTAGGTTGGTTTGAAACTAAGTTTTAAACACATTTGATTGACATGTTGGGTCTTGATGTACTTTTTTTCACACTTTTTGAAATTTTGGTAGGTTGTGAGTTACAAACTTACACTTAAGCATTGCTTGGTCGTTTTGAAAATTCAAGTGATACTTACACACGTTTTGAATACATTTTAGGTTAGATTGAGTTTGTTGCACTTGGTTGTCATTTTTGGTCTTGAAATGCTTTTTTCGACCTTTTTGGTAGATTATGAGTTACGAACTTACACTTAGGATTTGCTAGGTCGTTTTGAAAACTCAAGTAATACCTAGACACGTTTTGAGCACGTTTTAGGTTGGTTTGAACTAAGTTTGTTACACTTACACACTTGGTAGCCATTTTGGGTCTTGTAGTGCTTTTTTCACACTATTGGAACTTTTTTCGTAGGTTATGAGTTACGAACCTACACGTAAGCTGTTTTAGGTCGTTTTGAAAGTTCAAGTGATACTTAGACACATTTTGTTCAAGTGATACTGTTTTAGGTCGTTTTCAAGTGAACTTTTTTCTTCTTGTATTGACTGTTTTACTATTTCTTCATGGTATTTATTTTCGTAATGAATCTTTCATGTTCTGGTAAACATTGCAGAAACACATAATTTCAGCAATCTGTCAAAGAGTTGAAGGAGAAGACAGAAGTACTTAAAGGTCAAATGAAGACCTAAAAGTTAGGTAATTTTTTGAAAACTTTTTTCTTCGTCTTGCTTAGTTTTAGTGGTATTTGTTAACAGGCTGAGACATACTCTTGTATGCCAAGGCTGGGTGGCCAATTCAATGGATGGCCTGAGACGGTGAAATGACGAGTGTAGAACAAAGTAGACAATCGAGCAAGATTTACAAGTAGGAGGATGGTGTTTGGTCTTACTCTAAAGCTACTGCTAGAAAGGTGATTCTCCCTTTATTTACACATGTTATCTATATTTAGTTACTGTTTTTTATGTGATGGTGAATAAATATTTAAGTCGTTTCAAGTTTTTACATCATGCTTGAGTTAATACATTTCCCAACTCGCACTAATTTTAAAGTTGAGACTAAGTGTTGTTGCACTTACACACTTGGTTGCCATTTTGGATTTTTGAGTGCTTTTTCTACATTTTTTGAACTGTTTGGTAGGTTATGAGTTATGAAGTAACACTAAAGCATTATTAGTCGTTTTTAAAGTTCGAGTGATACTTGAACATTTTTTGAACACCTTTTAGGTTGTTACAAACTAAGTTAGTTTTACATACAGCCATGGTTGCCATTTTGAGTCTTGAAAGATTTTTTTTCACACTTTTTGAAATTTTTGGTAAGTTATGAGTTATAAACTTACACTTAAGCGTTGTTAGGGTGTTTTGAAAACTTATACGTGTTTTCAATACTTGTTAGGTTTGTATAGAACTAAGTTCGTTGCACTTACACACTTGACACTTTGGGTTTTTGGAGTGTCTTTTTCAAAAACTTTGAACTTTTTGCTAGGTTATGACTTATGAACTTGTATTGAATATTTGTTAGGTCGTTTTGAAAGTTCAAGTGAAACTTAGACACGTTTTGAACTCGTTTTATGTTGGTTTGAAACTAAGTTTTAAACACATTTGATTGACATGTTGGGTCTTGATGTACTTTTTTCACACTTTTTGAAATTTTGGTAGGTTGTGAGTTACAAACTTACACTTAAGCATTGCTTGGTCGTTTTGAAAATTCAAGTGATACTTACACACGTTTTGAATACATTTTAGGTTAGATTGAGTTTGTTGCACTTGGTTGTCATTTTTGGTCTTGAAATGCTTTTTTCGACCTTTTTGGTAGATTATGAGTTACGAACTTACACTTAGGATTTGCTAGGTCGTTTTGAAAACTCAAGTAATACCTAGACACGTTTTGAGCACGTTTTAGGTTGGTTTGAACTAAGTTTGTTGCACTTACACACTTGGTTGCCATCTTGGGTCTTGTAGTGCTTTTTTCACAATATTTGAACTTTTTTCGTAGGTTATGAGTTACGAACCTACACGTAAGCTTTTTAGGTCGTTTTGAAAGTTGAGGTGGTATTCCTTTCCCTCATGAGGTGGTATTCCTTTCCAACTAACAAGCACTTCCCACTTCTTTGTTGCTGGATTTTTAGGATAGCCAAAATTGTCTGCTGGTAGTAACTCTTGAAATGTAGGAACATCATCAATTCCATATAGTTCGGTAAATGTCATTCCTCCCTCCATAGCTCGACATTTTGTCAAGAAACCTTAATCAGATGGTGTCCATGTCTCCATCATGTGTTACAGACTCACTCTAGTCTTTGTCAAACTCGGGTCACCCCTTATAACAACATTCTTTTCATTTTGTATGAAAGTAAAGTGAGTTTCCGCCAATCCACTTCAGTTACCCCAACGTGTGCAGCCATTGCATTCCAAGGATGACATCCTGATAGAACACTGATGTAGTGTTTCTATTATATTGATAATTCAAACACAACTTACAACATAAGCAAACCGTGAACCTCAGAAAATGAGTCACGTTACATATAATTCACAAACATCAAACAAAGAAAACCTCCTAATCCAAAATTCCGAACAACAAAATACTAATAAGCAAACCAGAATATAGAACACCAATCTTCTGCTTCCCCTGTCTTTCAAGCAGTATTGCAGACCTTTTCCTTCACTCCAAAAACTCACTTTAACAAAGAGGCAGCCACATTTTCAGGTATAGAAAATAAAGTAGGTAGTATGTAGGAAGGCTAACCAGAACTGAGTTGCATAAGGTTTGTCTTCCGCCTCTAGAGATGTTATATCTTTTCCACCTTTCAAGTTTCTTGTGAATTCGATCAATGACTGGTTGCCAAAAAGACTTTTGTCGAGGGTAGCCTCCCAAAGGGAGACCTAAATATATAATCGGAAGCTTTTCTACCTTGCACCCTATCAGATTTGCTGTTTGAAACAAATCTTCCTCTCCCACATTAACGCCGCTAAGGGCTGATTTTTCCCAGTTTACTTTCTGCCCGAACACCATTCGAATAATCTAATGACGTTTTAAAGTTTAAGGAGCATCTTCACATCATACTTACAAAAGAGAAGAGTATCATCGACAAATTGAAGCAAAGGGAGGTGGATCAAGTCTTTGCCAACAAGGAAACCTTCAAACTGGCTGTTAATATGAAGCTTGTTTATGATTTCTCCTAAAACCTCACTTACTAGGAGGAATAAAAAGGGGGAGAGGGGGTCCCCTTGGCGGATACCTCTAGATGCTGTTATCCGGCCTCTAGGCTTACCATTGATGAAGACTGAATACTTTGGATTTTTTAGGCAGCCCATTATCCATGATATCCATTTGGAACTAAACTTTTTCAAAGATAAATTTTTTTCTAAAAAGTTCCAATTCACCCTATCAAAGGCTTTTTCCAAGTCAAGTTTTAAAATCCATCCTTTTTTCCGTTTTGCCCTATAATCTTCCACGGCCTCGTTAGCAATTAATATTGGGTCAAGAATTTGCCTACCTTCAATAAAGGCGCTTTGAGTGGGGCTTATAATTGCATCCATAACTTGTTTTAGACGTTCAGATAAAACCTTTGCGACGACCTTGTATGCTAACGTAGTAAGGCTGATTGGACGGAAATCCTTGACTAGAGTCACATTCTCTTTTTTCTGCACTAAACAAATGAAGTTTTCTTGGATGCAAGCATTTAATCTTCCATTTCTGTGGAAATCAGACATTAGTGATTTGAAGATATCCTTGAAAATAGACCATTGGGTGATTAGGAACTTCACTGTGAAGCCATCCGGGCCCGGAGCTTTATTGTTGCCAAGTGCCTTTAATGCCTTAAAGATCTCCTCCACTGAAAATGGGTAACAAGAGCCTCATTCTGAATTGAGGAAACACAAGACCAATTACTGTTAATAGGGATGAATCTGTCCCCCGGAATTCTGGTATAAAGTGACTCAAAAAATTCCAGCACAAGCCTTTCAATGTCGCGGAATGAAGTCGAGACAACCCATCATCATCTTTTAATTCAGTTATGAGGTTCCTTCTTTTTTCGCATTTAGAAAGCGGTGGAAGAAGCCCGTATTCTCATCACCCAAAGAAAGCCAATTGAGTTTACTCTTCTGAATAAAATTACGCTCTTCATTTTGATAAATACTAAGTAATTCCGCTTGCAAAGCAGCTCTAGAATTCAACTCTTCTTGATTTAATCCAATCAACTCAGCCACAAAATCATATTTTTCTAATTTTGACATCAAGGATTTCTCTGTTTTTTTTTTACCTTAGCTTGCGCAGCAATATTCCAAGCTTTTACTGCCAATTTAACTGATCTCAACTGCTCATGAAGAATGAAACCAGCCCATCCCTGGAAGTTAGAGTTGCTCACTGTTTCAACAATAATCTGATTAGAATCACTGGACACCAACCAGCTGTTACAAAACCGAAAAGGAGAGGGACCCCAAAGAAAAGAACCAGCCTCCAAGAATAAAGGAAAGTGATCCGAGAAGATGCGTGCTTTTCGAGAAACCCGAGAATTTTCAAAACAAACATCCCACATCTGATTTATGAAGAATGTGTCTAATAATGATCTTCAAGGAGAACTACCGTCTCTAGACCAAGTGAACCTTCCATTTTGCAATGGAATTTCCATGAGAGAAACCATGTCAATAAACTTATTGAATAATGACATTCCTCTAGTACTTCTGCCAAAAGGAAATCTTTCCTGGGCCCAACGAGTGATATTAAAATTCCCACCTATGCACCAAGGCCACGGCCGAACAATCAGCTAAGGAAGACAATTCGGGCCAAACCAATTTCCTTTCTCTGCAACCACAAGGGCCATAGACATTTGTGATCCAACAAACCTTTTTGCACAAAGTGAGGCATTTGATTGACAAAGAGAAGCGTCTTTTAATGACCTCTGTTACAGATATTTTACTGCTGTCCCACATGGTAAGAATTCCCCAGAAGATCCAACAGAAGCCACATAATCCCAGCCAATATCCTTAGAACTCCACAATGATTTTATAAAAGCCGAGTTCAAGGTATCCTTCTTAGATTCTTGAATCATGACTACAATTGTTGATGAATTTTTTAAGTGCTGCACGTTTAGAGGAGTCGTTCAAACCCTTAGTGTTCCAGGAGACAACCTTAATAATGACTGGGAGGAGGAAAAGGCAGTTGCACATCTAATTTAAGCCAGAATGATTCCACAATCGCCGACTATAGACACTAAATCTTTAGGCAAATCCAGGGGAATTTTAATAGGGAGAATATCTTCATCATTGAACAAGACATTCAGATCCATCCCATTAATTTCTGGGACTAATTTAGGGTCAACTTCAGTGTTGGGGACTGCCAATTTAACTGATCTCAACAGTAAGTTGATTAAGTTGGGCAGTAGGAGGGACACGAGACAAGGCATCTGCTGCTTTGTTTTCTAGTCCCGGTTTATACACGACATCAAAATTGTAGCCAAGAAGCTTAGCAATCCACCTCTGATGTTGAGGTTGGATAACCCTTTGTTCCAATAAAAGTTTCAATGATCGTTGATCAGTTTTCACTACAAACCTCTGCCAAAAGATAAGGTCTACAGCGTTGCACAGCCAAAACTACAGCCATTAATTCCCGTTCATAAACTGGTTTAGCACGATCCCTCATAGCTAATGTCTGGCTAAAATAAGCAATTGGCCGATGATTTTGAATTAAGACAGCACCTACCCCGTATCCAGAAGCATCGGTCTCTATTTCAAATGGTAAGGAAAAATCTGGCAGTGCTAAGATTGGGAGAGTCATCGTAGCCATCTTTAAATTCTCAAAAGCTTCAGCAGCTGCAACAGTCCATTCATATGCTCCTTTCTTCAATAGTTGAGTCAAAGGAGCAGCCACACTTCCATAATTCATTACAAATCTTCGATAATATCCTGTCAACCCAAGAAATCCACGAACTTCACGGACATTAGTGGGCACGGGCCATTCTTTGATAGATCTAATTTTCTCGGGATCAACCTCTACACCCTTGCCCGAAATTATATGGCCAAGATACTCCACTTTCATTTTGGCAAACCCACACTTGTGCATATTAGCATATAATTTATTCTCTCGCAGCACCTCTAACACCCATTCTAAATGTTGAAGATTTTCATCCAAACTTCTGCTGTAAATTAATATATCATCAAAAAAGACTAAGAAAACCTGCGTAGGTAAGGTTTAAAGATACTATTCATCAAAGCTTGAAACGTTGATGGTGCATTGGTGAGCCCAAAAGGCATGACAAGAAACTCATAATGCCCCTCGTGAGTTCTAAAAGCTGTTTTCTTCACATCCTTTTTACACATTCTAATTTGATGATATCCCGCCTTGAGATCAATCTTCGAAAATATATTAGCCCCATTAAGTTCATCAAACAATTCCTCTACTACTGGAATAGGAAACTTGTCTGGAACGGTCACACTATTCAACGCACGGTAATCTACACAAAACCGTCAACTACCATTTTTTTTTCACCAACAAGACCGGGCTCGAATATGGACTAGTACTAGGTTTTTATGCCAAATGCCATCATTTCATCAACCAATCTTTCCATCTCCTCCTTTTGCTGGTATGCATATCTATAAGGCCGAACATTGACTGGATTAGTCCCCTTCTTAAGATGTATATGATGTTCAATGGTACATTGTGGTGGCAACTCTCCAGGCCAATCAAAAACATCTTCATTCTTAGCTAACACGGCTGGAATAGACTCATGATGGTAGGACATTCATCAACCCCATACATCGCTGCAAATGCCATTCCACCTTCCAAAGATCTACACTCAATCAGAAATCCCTGATCAAGTTCTGTCCATGTCTTCATCATGTGCTTCAAACTCACCCTAGCCTTCGTATGACTCGGATCTCCCTCAATACAACCTTCTTCCCATTTTGTATGAATGTCAAAGTAAGTTTTCACCAATCTACTTCGGTTACTCCTAATGTATGTAGCCATTGCATACCAAGAATGACATCCACTCCCCCCCAATTCCAATGGCAGAAAATTATCCACAACCTTCCATTCACCCAATAGCAGTTTGATAGACCCCCAATTATACACCAGTACAGTAGAAGGAAGAAGAAGCAAGGTTAATCGCACGTGCTAGGGAGAATAGCCTTAGTTTTAATATTGTTAGTAGATGCTCCATAATAAAATAATAGAGCATAGTTTTAATATTGTTAGTAGATGCTCCATAATAAAATAATAGAGCATAGTTTTAATATTGTTAGTAGATGCTCCATAATAGAGCATAAGTAGGAGTTTGTTATGGAGAGAGAAAGTTAGTTAGAGTATGAATAGGAGTTGGGTATGGAGTATAAATAGGGGTCTGTTGGGAGGGAGAAGGGTGAAGAATTAAGGCTGCAATATTCCTTGAAAGAGAGGAAGGGCAAGGGGTTAGGGTTCTTATATTTTCTTTACTGCTTTGAGATTGTAATTCCGTTGCAAATATCAATAAATAGAAACACTATATCAGTGTTCTATCACAGTTCCACTTGTTTACAAATTCCCTTCCCTTTTACAGCAGATTCAGACCCCAAAATAACCCCATAATCAGAAGTTTCCTGCAACTGCAACAACAATTGAGTTACTAACTTTTCATATATAAAATTATTGGTCGCGCCGCAATCTATCGATACTACTACTGACCTTTCTCTAATCATACCTTTATTTTTCATAGTTCCAGGGTTTGTTAATCCCACCACCGAATTTATTGACAATTCGATCACGGGTTCTTCTGGTTTAACAACTTCAGTCTCCTGTATTTCAGTTTCCACTTTTGAATCCTCTTCTTCAACTACTCTAGTTCTTCCCCATTTGCCCCAACAACTAAAACTCTAAGTTCCTTATGATCTTTCACGTTACACTTATGGCCACAAAAAATCATTCCTCACAGCGAAACAGAGACCTTTCTCACGTCTAGCCTGAAATTCAGCATCAGAAAGTCGTTTTAGTGGTCCTTCTCGTCGATTAGGTTCACCAGCCACTCCTCGAATTGTAATCATCCGCATTCGAACAATCCCTCCTGACTTATTATCATTAGAAATCACAGGAATTTGAGGTTTAAAGGAAGCAGAAACCTGGAATTTTCCATCCGCTGCACGTTTGAAACTTGATTCTCCCATTATCACTTCTCGGTTCTCAATCTTTTGGGCCAACTTCATCATTTGAGCAAGCCCCATAGGTTCCCAACATTCCATGTCTGCCTTAATCCATGGTTTCAAACCATTCATAAATGTTTCTTCTAAGACAGCCTTTTGTAGAAAAGGCAATGGTGCTACTGATTTATCAAATAAATTCCAATATTCTTCCACTGTAATATCTTGCTTGATCTTTAAAAATCTTCCCAGAATTGATCCCTCACGACTCGATCGAAATCAAACAATAAGTCTCTTCTTTAAATCGTCCCAATTAACAAACGGTTCACGATCTTCATGAGATCTATACCAATTCAAAGCTGCTCCATCAAAACTAAGAATGGACACAATCATTTTCTCTGACTCACTCAGTTTGTGTATCTGAAAGTATCTCTCAGCCCTAAACAACCAAGAATCATCATTTCCCACAAAAACTGGCATTTCAATTTTTTTAAATTTGCTTCGGTCGCCCGCAGAATCTTCACCCTCCAACTTGGTATGTTTTTCCTCAGATTTTCCTCCCATCATCGTCCAATCACTGACATCAACCATGCTGTCAACTCACTTGATGATCCTTCTAGTACTTCTTCCATCGTTGTCTTCCCTTTGATCATTCCTTCAATATATTTCAACAGTGTTTCTGGTTGCTGTTGTTGCTTCTCAGCCTGTACTCCTAACCTCTCAATACTCTTCGCCAAAGATGACATGTTTTCCTTGATTGTTGGCAGATCATGTAATTCTGCTCGAATGCCGGATATTTCTTGATCTACCATTTCCAACTTTTCCTCAATTCGCTTTTGAGCCATGATATAGAACTTCACAGATTCGATTTCTCCGATACCAAAATGATAGAACACCAAATAGTGTGTTCTACTAATTTATTAATCAGCCAAACATTTACAGAAAACAGGTTCTAACACAGTCTTGAAAACAAAGTACTCGACAATTTGGAAGACAGAAATCCCTAAAGAGTGAATATCACGCTTTGGAGAATGCGAAATGGACTATGAACTGTGCAGAAGTTTTGCAAATGAAACCTCCCTTTCTCAGTTTATCTCCTCATGTTTGTCCCTTGTGTTTGCATGCTTTAGAAGATTTACATCATATTTTCTTCTCCTGCTTACATGCAAAGAAGTGTTGGTTTGGCTTACTTGGCTATCTTCATTTGAATTGGGTTTTCGACTATAGATTTAGGAGAACGCGGTCCAGCTTATTTCATGTCCCATTCTCAAGAAGAAACCAAGATTGATTTGGTTAAATGCAGTAAAGGCCATTTTACCATAAATTTGGTTTGAACATAATCAACTAACATTTCAAAATAAAGCTTCCTCTCAACTCGAGTCGAAATGGCTAGAATCAATGCTTCTACTTGATGCTCTCTTTCAAAGACTTCAAAGATTTCTCCATACAAGATATAAGTCATAACTGGCCGACTTTCATTTTTAATT
Organism: Cucumis sativus; assembly: GCF_000004075.3. Classification (NCBI taxonomy): domain Eukaryota; kingdom Viridiplantae; phylum Streptophyta; class Magnoliopsida; order Cucurbitales; family Cucurbitaceae; genus Cucumis; species Cucumis sativus. Next base: position 25,585,395 of record NC_026657.2, read on the forward strand.
CTTAGTCCACTACTGTACTCTTTTTTATTTCTTTTGGATTTCTAGTGGTCTTAAATCTATGTTGTATAGTTATTGGTCAGTTTGTATGATCTATTCTAAACCTTGTCGTTGGTTTAGTCTTTTGGTTTAAGTCTCGATATGGTGAGAACGCTAAGTGGGTGTCAACCTAGATGAGATGTCCGAGTGCACTAGCTGATCCTAGGGCTTCTTTGTATTATCTTTTGTCTTGTCTACTCATTTTCAGCTTCATGAAGAGGCTCCTTTCCTATTTCAAAAAAAAAAAAAAAAGGTAAATGTGTGATTCTTATAAAGTAAATTATCCTACGATTAAAAGTTTGACTTAGACTATTCCAAGTGCTTCACCAAATCTTAAATATTTGAACCAACTGCACCAACTTTGCACAACACAACAATGTAAAACACATTAACTACTTTCTCTTCTATGCACATTATATATCAAATAAAAATATTAGAAGCGAAAATGAAAAAAGACTGTTAGAAAGATGGATGGAAACCTTATAATGATACATATTTTACAATCCAGATGTACGGGTGCTCGTGTGTGTTCAATAAAGTAAATAATAGAAAAATTTTCAAACAAAAACCAAGCATAATAAATTTCTATGACCATTAAGACATCCATATTCTTATCGCTTCTCTCCCACGTTTCACGAAGGCCCTCAGCCATCTGCCAGTTCCATTTGAATTATTTTTGATAAAGCCCATTAAAAAAAAAAAGTTCAAAATGCATGAAAAATGCACTTTGAGACCTAAAATGACAACCAAGTATGCAAGTGAAACAAACTTAGTCTTAAACAAGTCCCAAAATGGCAATCAAGTGGGTAAGGTCAACAAACTTAGTATCTCTTGATTTGAAATTTGAAAAATATTTGTAAGGTGTGATAAATTCAAAATCAAATCATTTTATGTTTATGTCGTTGAATTTAAAGAAATCAAATGATTATAAATCAACTTTTAAAAAATTAAAAATTTGTTTCTAGACATCCATATTCTTACCGATTAAAATTCAACTTACATATTTTCTTTTTTACTTGATATCTAAAATTTACATATACTTTAAAATTTATTTCTTCTCTTTTCATTTTTTTTCTCATATTTCATTTTTCAAGATTTAAATAGTTTTTTTTTTATCTGTACTTTTTTTGATAGGTTATGAGTTATGAGCTTATAGTTTAGTCGTGTTAGGCCGTTTTGAAAATTCAAGTGATACTCCAAGGTTATTCTTGGAATATTCTTTTACATTATATTTGTTAAATCACTATTTAGTTTATTAAGAGCTTGATAAATAACCACTAAACTAAAACCATAGAGGATAATTGATAGACCATTAGTACATGTTCTATCACTAACTAACCGACGGTAAAACTTTGTTAATAGTAAAAACAAAGGATTTGGGTCACTAAGGGAAATTTTTGGAAACTTTGAAGTGTTGAAGTGCTGCCGTTTTGTTTCCGCGAGAAGGCTACGCGAGAAAGATGAAGAAGAGATTTTCAGTTCAAAGGCTAATAAGTATTGTGAGTGGTCTTTTCTTAAAAGTATTTGTGAGTGCTTTCTTTTAAAGTGTTATTTTAAAGTATTCATATGATTTTAAACATGTTTTATAATATTTAAAGCTTGATTTGATGGCTATGATATTTTGATTAAGAAATTGTGTTCAAATCATTAGTTGTTTCCTTTGTATGAGCTAACTGTTATGTGCACATAATGTTAAAAGAAGCCATGTAGAAAAGGCATGCATGGTGGAGTGAAGTCGGTCAATGTAGAAAAGGACTGCATTGTATTAGGCGGCCTAAACAACAAGGACGAATCTATATGTTCTCGGATGTTGTTGATACAGTAGTTTGAACACAAGGTGATGAGACCAAGCGTAGAAAACGATTTGGGATCCTTGACGAAAGGAATGATTTTGACTAATGGGTGTTTATGCGAAATGTATATTGAAGTGATTTTGCGAGTTGATGTGATTCTATTGTAAAAATGATTATATGCGTATCAATATGTTTTGCGAAATTATGTATTTATTGATAAACTGATTTGTGTTGAAATTTATGATTTGACAAAAAGGATTTATCAAAGGGTGTTGCGAAAATGATTTTATAAAACCTTACTAAGTCTTTTAGACTTATGTATTAAAATTCTTCCAAGATTTGGCGTTAAGGCTGAGTAAGAGGAGATGAAGGAAAGGGCCTACCGAGCAAGAAGCTGTTAGGCAGTTTAAGTTTTAGTTTAAGTTGTATTGTATATTATGAATGAATTGTCTGTTGTTAATAAAGTTTAAGTTTTGATTATGTTGATTGCGTTAAGCTTTATCGCCTAAAGCATGTTAATTCAAGTATTTGACATTTAAGTTGACTTCCGTTGCATTGTGTTTTTTGCTTGGTAATTTAAATGGAGTTAAGTTTGAGCTAGACGATAAGACCAATTTCAAGGTTTTAAGCTAAATCGCATCTCATCCGCACTACCTCTTGAGTTATGGTTGTTTTGAAGATCAAGGTGTGATACGTTTAATAACCATTTATTATTTTTTATTTATCATAAATTAAATCACGTCACTTTTTCAACAAATATTGTAAAGAAATTAAACAATAGTTTTGAAACTTTTACGAAAAGCTAAACAATAATATTGCAACATGTAAAAGAATAGGTATTTAATTTTAAAAAAAATAATAAAAGCAAAGGTCTTAAGGATACATTTCTTTTATTACTAATTTAGTTTAAAATGGATTAGTTGTATATATAAAATTACCTATCAACAATCAAATCAAATGCATAGGAATTTATGTGGAATAGTCTAAAACGTAGGTTTAAGTCAATAGGCATATATGCAGATTGGGTAGTGGCTGCAAAGTTTATATTCTATATTTTATGCTCTACTACCTTGATACTTAAGAATTAAAATGTAAATTTTTTTTGGGTTTTTAAAATAAAATATTAACCTTTATTATTAAGGAATTAGCATCGGATAGCAAAAATAATTAATATATTAGTATTTATATCACCATTTTTTTTAATATTACAAATATTGCAAAAATACATAAATATGGTATATATTGCAATCAAATGACAATGAGATAATCAAATGACTAACTAAAATTGAAAAGAAAAAACAATAGAAAGTAATAAGATGACAATTAGAAAGTAATCAAGACTATTCCACAAGGTTAACTAAACTTATAAAAAAAATCATAAAAGATAATCATATGACAATCAGCCTCAAGAAAATAAAAGAAATAGGTTCTCTGTACTTTGAAAAAATACGCTCTTCTTTTTCTCTCACCTTTTTAACTTATCTTTGCAAGTTGTCACTTACTTTTCTATGATTTTCTGATTGTTCTCGCATGCTTCATCGAGAGAGAAGAAAGAAAAAAGGGTTTCAATGGAAGATGAAGAGAATAGAAAAGTAGACGAGTGAAGTTTGCAGCGGTTCAACGAGTAAAGATGGATATGACCCTTTATTATTTGACAGATAAATAGAACTCAAATTATCTTTTCTTTCTTTCCTCTAGCTTTTAAACTTTAGAGAAAGGGTAAAAACTAAAATATACACGTTTGATTTTTCTTAACAAAAAAATAAACACAACACACACAATTTGAATTAGGTCAAGACAAATGAATTTGTTCGTTTGTATGCATCAAAATATTACATTTTAATTTTAAATTTTTGAATTTGATTTCAATTTAATTTGTAAATTTCAATATTAGCAATTTTAACCTTGACATTTTACTAAATATATTCACTTTACCGATGTTTATAATTAAATTTAAAAGAATTATAGTTAGTTGAGTTTTATTATTTTTCATCACTATTAAAACTAAATTAAATAATTTAATTCATAATTATTTGAAATTCCTTATTAGACATTAATGTCATGACTAAGAATGAGTATTTAGTAAAAGAATCAAGGTTGAAAGTATAATTTTTAAAACTTAGGGTGTGTTTGGGTAGGGAAAGGATCATTGGGAACCCTTTCCTTGCTACGGGGAAGGGTTATAACTCTTTATCCTTCCTTATTCCTTACTCGATCCTTCCTTATTCATTCATAGTCTTTTCTCAACCATTCTTTATTTTTAATTAATTAATTTAAGTTTAAATACTATTTAATTTATTTATCTCATTTATAATTTATATACTTATCAGTTTTGTTAATTTTAATCATTTTATTTAAAAAAATATAGCTTGTTTTTAAGTTATGAATTTAGTATAATTACATTAATTTAGAATTTTAATTTCTTATTTTACTCTTGAATTAGGTAATTTATTATGATTACATCGTTTGACTCGCATTTTCTTTTTGCTCCGGTATTAAGAAAACTATGACGGTTTGATAAATTAAATATACAAAATTTGTGTATTGGATTTAGAATATGAATTTTAAAAAATTAATAATTTAATCGCACGTAATGATTACATAAAAAATGTTGAAAATAGATGTCGTATTTAAAGAAATTACTGCAAATTATTTTACGAAAACTATGAAAATTTGGTAAATTAAATATACGAAATTTGTGTGTTGGAGTTAGAATACGAATTTTTTAAAAATAATAATAAATTATGTTCATGCATTGTGTTCCATGTAATTAACTTTAGTTTATAACTCTTTTCCTAGAAATTGTTTTGTTCTTTGTATATCGTTTTATTTGAATGAAATTATGGTACAAGTCATTGGTTTAAATCAAAGGTTAAATATACACAATATGTGTATTGCATTTAGAATACCAATTTAAATCAAAGGTTAATTCATTTCGATACAATTTAAATGTAACTAATTAAATTGAATTGAATTAAATTATTAATTATATTATAATAAGGACTTTTTTAAAAAATATAACAAATTGGTAAAATATTTACACTATATAGAACAATATTAAAAATGAAAATAGCCCACAGGCCCACAGACTCATAATATAAAATACAAAAAAAATATCCTAGTCAACATGTGATTAATCAGTCACACGCGTGCATGAGTAATCTTCGTCTAAACGATCGTTTAAATCATGATACACGATCATGTAGTTCTTTTTAACGATGAAAAAAGAGCTTCAAATTTAAACGGTTGTGTTGGTAAATGGTCGTGTTGATAATGATAAATGATCGCTTAGATCATGTCAAAATGATATTTAAACGATCTTAATATTCTTAAATATGGGGAAGATGAAGTCACTTTCAAGAACCTAAACGATGAATATGAAATATGAGATTTAAATAGAAGAATAAATCGTTTAAAAATAGGAGAGAAAATTTAGAAAAAGAGATGAAGAAATCTAAAAAAAGAAGAAGAAAAGAAAAGTGACGAATCGTTCGCAATATTAAAGAGCAAATATGAAAATTATGAAAATATTATACCAGCTCCATGAACACTTACTTTTTATTACACGGACCGTAAATATTTTTGTATTTTATTACATTTATGAAAATAAACCTTATATTAATTTCCTTTAATTAATAATATGAAATTAAAGTAAATTATAAATAGTTCCGTTAGGTGGGAGTTATTTGAAGAATGTGGGTTTAATCCCAAGTAATCTCTCTTTCTCTCTTCATCTCAACCGTCCATCTTCTACTTGAACTTTTAACTTGAAGAAGACTAACACAAGAGTTCTATGCCCTCTCTCCCCACAAAATGCTCTAAATTTTTCAATCCAAGATTTGGGTTCGCACAAACCAAATATCCAAATTGCTCAAAGACATAGGAAGGCTTCCATTTTGGTGGTGTTCGTAACACTTTTACACTACGCGATGTCCATTCCAAGAAAAAGTAACTTTCAGAGAGTCTTGAATGAGAGCAAGTAATTTCTTCTTATGAATCAATTTCAAAAATTTAATAGCACGACTGACTCTGAAAATTTATTCATAAGACCTTTCTTTTTTCATAAATATCACAAAAAATGAATCTAATTAATATAAATATTCTACAATAGATAAACCATAAATATATAAGTATCGATGCTTCTTTGCCACATATATATAATCATTTGTAGAAAGAAAAATGAATGTTGTAGGAAGAAAGAGACAATGGGGTGGATGCAATAGGACCACACTAAAAGAACACTGAAAAGGAAGAATGGTAGTTAATCATCTCTTGGGTCTCCCGCTCAAATGCCATCAATCAAGAAGTCAATGTTCGATTCAGATATCTACTAGAAAAAAATTATAGTAGCACGATAGTATAGAAAACTATTCATTAAGTGAATGTTTGAGAATTATGGAGTGTGATCTTTTTTAACAAGCGAAGTATAAAGTTAACATGTTAGAGTTGAGAAGTTTGTGTTTGTGATGTAAAGCTATAAGATGAAGCCCCTTGATAATATGAGTTGGTATAATATGTCAATTCATTGTTTGGTTCACCAACTTTACATGTTGGTGGAGTTGAGTTTGTATATTATACCAACTCACTCTCTGCTTTCTCTCCAATGTTTTCAATTCGTTCGCTCATCACTACCATTGGCAATTACCATTTTTACACATCCAACTCCGACGATCGATTTTCAGCTCTTGCAACCACCTATAATGATCGATTTTTGGCTATGCAACTACCTCCGATGACAAACTACTCTAGCGACTACCTCTAACAATCGTCTTTGCATAACCAACTCTGACGACTAATTTTGGGCTCTAATAACAAACTGCGATGAAAATCAACTTTGATGACTACCTTCGCATGATGAATTTCAAGCTCTGACAATCAACTTTAGCGACCATTTCCAAGATCAATTTTGTACAACCAACTTCTATCTCTCACAACCACTTACGAGTACAAAACCTTTGGCAAAAACCACATTTTATAATCAATTTCGACAATCACCTTCAACTTCAGACTCCAACAACTACCTCTTACTATAAACTTCAACAAAAACCACATTTGATAATTAATTAAAATGACAAGTGCTTTTAAGTACTAGAAAAACAACTTAGTTGGAAAAAGTGATTTTAAGCACAAAATTGAAATTACTAGTTTATAATGTTTGGTGGTCGTATTTTATAGTAATTCAATATTGAGAAGTTGTTGAAGGACTGTCGAGTCATTCTTATAGATTTATTTTACACAAGCATTCAAAAGATTGATTGCTTTTTAACATCACAACAATCAATGAAGGTGTATTGTTTGTATCTCGAGCCTTAGTGGCACCGAGCTGGCTCAGGATGAAAGAATTGTCTTTATTTTATTCGATCTCAAGCATACATTGTCTCAAGATGTTTTGAGATGAAAGACTTTTGCTTTTAGTCATTCGATCTGGAGCCTTAATTGCACCGAGATCACCCGAGATTAATAAATCGCAAAGAAGATATAAATTGCAAGATCAAATATGGAATTTATGAAAAAATGATCGTGCATCATGGGTTTTTTTTATTTTGTATAAAGGCCGTAAATATTGTGGTTTTTGTTACGTTTATGTAAATTACTTTTTTTTTTTCAAACTAATTCTAAAAGAGGGTACTAGTGGGTCTTATTTTGTAGGGTCACACGTTTGTCTCGTGAGATTAGTTGAGCTAATGGCTCAAACATTTATGGAAATAAAAAATTTATATTTTACTAAGGTTTGAGATTTTAGTTCATATATGTTTTTGTTTCGGATTTAAATTGATATAACTGTTGAATATAAAATTTTTAGATTAATCTCAAATTGTCACATCATTTACTAAATTAATAATAAAAAATACAAATAATTAAATTTGGGACTAATTAAAATAATTGACATGTGTCTCAAATTAGACTTGAAAACATAAATTAGTTAATTATTTTGGTTCAATCAAAATATTATTTACTATGACTAAGTTCAATTGAGCCAAAAAAAATAAGCTTAATTGTGTCCAAAGAGTAAATATGACATAAATCTATGTGGTTGAGTCCATGGGTCTGGTCCATGGACCAATGACTGGCTCAAGCCCATAAAGTCCACTAAATAACTAGAGGAGTTCTTCTTGTTTGTTAGGGTGGGAAATTTTTGACTCCATAAGTGCTTGAGAGAATTCTTTTAAGAACTAAAAGACTTTCTAACTCCTAAAGTCGACTGCTCTGAAAGATTGAAGTTCTTTTAAAGATACAAGCTTTCTTCCACGACTCCAACTTCAAGAACATCACGTGATTCGCTTCCTCCAAATCAAGTGTAGACATTCAACCGAGAGAATTAAATGATCAAATTTTAGAGATAAGACCACATCACATCAAATCAACAAAAATACAACACCAACTCAAGTTCAACTCTATTAATCAAATTTCTTCGAAAATCTCGTGCAAACAAAAAAAAATGATAACAAAAGACTAGTTTACAAGTAATACCCATTAACTCTATCGTTTGTTGAAAAAGAATCATATATTTTAATATTGCAAAATTACTCTTAATAAGTATATTAACATTACACCTTTAAGCATGAATCTATTAGAACTTTTGATAAAAAGTGAGATGCCATCTATCTAAAATAATGAGGTGTGATATTCTTCTCAATTTTCGCTATAGCTCCTCAAACCATTTTAAGTTTTTGAAGTTCAACGATTTTTTACTTCAATGACAAGTTCCCGAACATTTATTTAAGATCATGCTCAAACTAACATTGAACCATTAACTTTTAAAATTTCAAAATGTTACAATATTAGTATTGTTTCGATTTAGTTTAAAGTTCAAATGCTACAAATCTATCGAAGTATTTTCGCAAGATTTATTTTTTTAACATTTCATTTTCATTAAATCTTTTGTTTTATTGTCTATTAATTAATTTAAAACAATTATAAATTAAAATTTTAAAAGCAAAAGAGAGTAGCTAAACTCAAACTCTCATAATGGTATTAAATTAATTAATAATTTTTTCAATATTTAGTAAAAAAAATCAAGGTTAATTAAAAAAAACTTAAATTTGTTAAAGGATAAAATTTGGAAACTCGAAACTGGAGAAGTAAAAATATAACGTTTTAAAATTTAATTTAATGGGTTAAATTACAAGAATGACTTACATATATGAGTATTTTCATGAATAGTTTAATGTGATATTACATAAGTCCAAAAGACCATAACAAATCATTGATTTCTAGCCTCTTTATTAAAAACTCGAAAAACACACAAATATGGGGGGAAATTATGGAAATCATGTGCCCACAAGTAGTTCTTTTCAAAATTTTCTTTTTACCAATTTTGAATTTTCACTTAAATTTTAGAATCTCCAAAATTTGATGGATTGCATTTAAGCCATAATTGTATTATTAAATTTGATATATATGATATTATTTTTAATCCTATACCATGTTTATTATAATATTTACTTTAAACTATAATTTTGACCTCATTTCTATACATGTATCGAGATATATTTAGTCCTTTTGTAAATATACTCTATCAAATTGCAAAATCCAACGTTACTAAATTGAACAATAAAATAATATTTATTAAATTAAATCTCAAAATATTAGTTAAAATTGAATATTAATTTGAAAATTTTTAATAATATTAAATGTTTAAGAATTTTGAAATTTTAATAGGAGAGAGTGGGTTAAATTTTGAGATTTAGGTGGTACTATTTTGTAAAATATCATTTGAAAATATTTTTATTTTCTAAAAAAGAAAAAGTAGTCTAGAAACAAATAATAAATTCAAAACTTTTAATTTTATTTGACCGTAATAAAAAAAAAATTAAAAAATATTAAGGGGCTTTCAATTTTCATTTAAGTCTCCACGTCAAGTTTGGCTATGGTTCTTTCTCAGACAAATTAAATGTGCATCGAATTTCAAATCTTCTCTGCTTTTTTTTTCACTTTGCCTTTTTCTCCTTTTTATCTCTCTCTCTCTCTCTCTTTCATGGGTATTTGAACCTCCACCATCCTCTTCATAACCTTAATCTTTCTCCACAATTTGCATGGCCGCAGCAACTATTTCAACATCACCAATTTCTCAATCCCTTAAACAATCTCACACTCAACATCATTATCATCATCTCTTTCACCTAATTCCATCTCTAACTCTTCTCTTCCTCTTTCTCACAATCACCATCCTCGGTAGCCCTTCCATGGCTGCCTTGGAGCCCACGAACTCTGAGTCGGAATCCACAGGCACAAGGCGGAGAGATGATCTTCGTTTTGAATCTGCAGTTTTACAGGTTCCGAGCGGACTGAAACCTACTTCGAACAATTTGTTGCAGAAACAGAGGTTGGCGTCCGAATCCTGCAGCAGACTGCGGAGAGACTATCGTCGTTTTGAATCTGACGAATCGAAACCCATTTCCAACATTCCGATGCAGAAACTGGTGTCGGAGTCAGAATTAAACGGCAGGCGGTGGAGAGGCTATCGTCGGTTTGAATCTGCTGCGAGCGGAACGAAACCTAGTTCGAACAATCCGCCGCGGAAAAAGAGATTGAAGTTGGAATCTAGCGGTAGGCGGTGGAGAGACTATCGTCGATTTCAATCCGCAGTTCTCAAAGTTCCAACCGGCAAAAGGAATCACGCTTCGAACAATCCGCCGCTGAAACAGAAGCCGAACTCGGAATCCGGCGACAGGCGGAGGAGAAATGACCATCTATTTGAATCTGCGGCGCATGAAGTTCCGAGTGGGCCGAATCCGATTTCGAACTAACAAAAACAGAATTTTGTCAATGGGCGGTTTTGAGCGAAGACGTGGAAGTGTTTTTCTTCTGTAAATGAATGGCGAGCTGCAATGATTTTTTCATCTTCGCATGGATACTAACTGATCGACAAGAACAACCGAATCCGCCATTGAAGCGTCTCCTTTACACTGCTCTTCATCTCAATTTTTAATCTTCTTTTCTTCTTTCTTCCCTGTTTCTGTGTGGTTTGTTATTTATATATATAAACATATAGAGAGAGTTCATATTCGCAATATATAAATATATATTTAAACTGTCTTAGATATATTATTATTAAATATAGTTTTTTTATAAAAAAAAAAATTAATTTTGTTTATTAAAATTATTTTTTTAGAGTTACTTTTAATGGAATTTAAAGATAAAATTGTATAAAGTTTAAATTTGGTTGTGTTTATTGCTTTTTGTTTTACTTTAAGCAGGTACAATGTTTTAAGATTGTCCATTTTTATTCGAGATTCTTTTCTACTTATATGAGTCTTTGTGTAGCTTTTTAACTTTTGTCTAAATATATTTATAAGTTTACATTTTCTTTTCTTTAAAGTTTAGAGGTAGGTACGATAACTAAACTATTACAAAATTTATGTTTGGTCCGATTATACTTTTACTTTTAGTTTCTTTTCTAAAATTTATGACTATTACTCTTTGTACCTTTTAAAAAAAAAGAAAAAAAAATACTGTTTTGAGTTAAATCTAAAATATTAGCAAAGAATCTTACAAAAGTTTTTACATTCTTTTTTTTATTTATATATATATATATATATATATATATATATTTATTAACTCAAGAGTTTTTACAATTAAAACAAATATGATTTTAATAAATTAACTGGTTACAAAAGAAAAATGAAGTTTGGAAGATAATATTTATAGGTTTAAATATGAGAAAATTAAGATCTTATTTGATATATAACTTTTTTATTATTTTCTAACCTATTGAATTTTGAAAGTCGATAAAAAGATTAAAAACTTAAATGCAAAAATAATATTTATATATTTTTTAAAAGGACTAAAACAATTATTAATCACAATTGCGTCATACACTTTTAATAATTGGGTTATGCTTATGTTGACTATCCCTAAATTTATACAATTTGTTTTTTTTCTTGTGTCCTTATTTCCAAAATATTTCAAATGGATAGAGCTAAATTTTAAATTTGGTTTTGTAGTGAATAATTACAAAGTAAAAAACCAAACAATCAATCAATAAATAATAATCGCTACAACTACAAAGATATGGGCTTGAGATGGTATTGAAGCTTTTAAATTTGTAGTGAAGAGGATGAGAAGTGTAAGGGAAGATTTTGAGGAGCATATGAGTGGTGAAATGTGGGACGTTTGATTGGGGGATGGCTACAGAGAAATGGAGGGTGAGGATTGGAAAGTGGGGTAGAGGTGTAAGAGATGTCTGTACTACAGCATGCAGGAGATTGAAGCAATAAGGGCCATTTTGGTTTTTGGTTGGGTCATTGGCTTTTGCTTTGTCCTCTCTTTCACAAATCACAACTAAAGCTGACACTCAATCTAGCAATGACAATGAGGTTTCTTATTTCCTATTATTGGATTCCATTTCTCATCATCTCTCTCTCCCTCTCTCTTTTTTCCAAGGGTTGGGGTTTATTGAAAGATTTCTATACCGATCACTATTATCCCTCAAGTTTGTCACTTATTATGATTATATTTATAAGTTTATGTAACATTTTCAGGTGTTGTGTTGCCTATTATAATTGGTAGTTATAGTAGTTTAAGAACTATTATAAGTTTGGCCTTTGGTAGAAAATGTGAATATGGTAGCTAGCAAAAAACAGATTTTAAATAGTACTATTATAATTGATTGTGAGTTATAATTTGTTGGAGGCTCGAGAGGTGGAAGAGCAAGCTATAAGCCTATAATTACTTACTTCACATAATTGATATTGGAGGAATGAACGGTCCCTTAGTTTTGATGTATTTTGATATTACATAATTATTTGAACTTTAAACTAATATAGTTTTGAATTTGATTGCACATTTGTATTTTATTGATGTTATGTATTTATAATGATTATTCAATAATAATACTACTACAAATTTGGGTTTTAATGACACTTGGAAAAAAAGGGTGGGATGGATTAAAATGTGTTGTTAACAATAAAAATGCAAAATTTTTCTTAACACAATTTCCGTGTCGTTAATTAACAACATAATTTTTTTGTCATTAAAAATATTTCCAAATATAAAAAAAAAAAAAAAAACCCTTATTTCCAAATTTAACAAAATTTTCCTTTTCATTAAGAAAAAATCTCTCGAAAGCTCTTACTCTCGCAACGGTACTTGTTGGGGCAGTTATTGTCCTCTTTATAGTCGTCTTATTCTCGATCCATATCGTACATATATTCATTATTCTGATATTTTATGCAAAATATGATAGTGGACTTCGCTACAAACCCAACGTAAACAGAAATCAACAAAAACAAAGTCCAAACAAAGAAAAATGAGCGATTTGAAGATTGAGGGCAAATTGGTAAATAACGAAAAAAGAATTCAAAACCACGCGCGCAAAACACCTCCAGCTCACAAGTTCGAATCCAAGTCGCGACATCCTTTCTTGTGCATTTCCAAAGCCAAAACGCCGTTGCTTTCGCCCGCACTACCTCCAGATCAAGTTTCCGAACCTCACTACGTAAACAATTTTGGACTTTTTGAAGTCATCTGCATGTGCCCCTCCACCAATCGCATCCTACCACGTGTAACTCACTTGTGTGTCACACATCCTTAATATCCTGATTTCGATTCCTCAACGTTACAAATCTTATTTTTACATATTCTGAGTGGCAGATTTGTAATTTTCTCACAAAAATCTGAAAAATGTTCGTGCTTCCATCAAATTGAATGCACACGCCTCTCTAGAGTCGGCAATGTGAATCTCATCGGTGGTTTTCTTTTATTTTTTTCTATAAATATCCATCTACAACACTTGCTATACGAGCTTCAAATAGTGTCATATCAATGATAGCCTAATAAATGTTATTGTATGCGAACTTCATCAAATGCAAATGAGAGTCACAACTCTCTGAAAACTGTAGCACACAAGCTCGCAACATCTCCTAAAATTTGGTTCAAATGGTCAGTTACACCCTTACCTTGAGAGTGAAAAGTTATACTGAAATCCAATCTCTAGCCCAAGTCAGCGTGAAGTCCTTTTGTTGAGACAATTCTTGACCCACTTATATATATATATATAATATGATTATTATAATAGACTCCATTACAAATCTAACACACACAAAAAAAAAGTTCGAACGAAGAATAACGACTCGTTTGAAGATCCAGGGCATTTTCGTAAATAAGTTGAAAAATCCTTGACATGTGTCGACGTCAGAACCACGCCCACCAGTCAAGGTCAAGTGTTCGAAACTCACCAGGTCCAAATTAATTTTGAAGTTCTTTTAATCTCCTCACACGCGCGCCTTTCTTCACTGTTCGCCTCTCCAATACTGCCCGTGAAATCGTCTCGTCACCCGCACGCGAGCTCCAGATCATGGTTTCGAGCATCCCCCAGGGTCACTTTGATTTCTTTTCTATAAATACCTATTTTCCCCTTAATTTCTAATTTCTATCATTTCATCAATCCAATTCCAATTTTTACCAAAATTCTCTCTAATTTTCATTTTTTCAGAACTCTTTCCTCTCCATTCTATCATTTCTCTCAAAAACTCCAACAATCTTCTTTGATCCAATGGATGGGATAATCTTCTAAGAGGTAGGAGAACAATGAGTTCAATTTCTTTTAAAGTTTCTTCCATTTTTCTTCAAATTTAGCGTGTTGATTCTTTAATTTTTGTTCAAGAACGAATTCTACTTTCAATTCTATGTGTTTAATTAGTATGCAAGATACATTTTGTTTAGAAAATTAAAGTGCAAGATTCAATTGATTATCTTTGTCTACAAGAAGTTTCATATTGTTTCTTGCTTGTTATGAACTTTTTAATTTTTGAAAGATTGATTGTCTTAAAGCTTAGATAAATCATCCTTGTTCTGGGCGTAAATATGAGTTTAATTCCATCAATGAAATTCAATTAAACCCATGCTGCATTTTTCTCTGCAAAGCATGCAAGGTACTTTAATTTCTTTACAAGAACAAGAATTGAGCATGGATTGTTGTTGCAATGATTAAAAATGAATATCTCTTTTCTTGAATCTAGTTTAAGGCAAGATAACTTGATCTAATTTCTTAGTTAAGATTTTGATTCTCACGTATCTTTGATCAATGGCATGTGTGGATAAAGCAATTCTAGTACGCATGTGTTCGATCTTTCTTTGTTTAATTAAAGAATTGAATCTTAATCAACGTTCTTACAAGGATTTAAAGTTGATCTTGCAAAGACCTTGGCCAAGAATCTCCTTTTTAAAGCAAAACTCATTCATGTTTCTTTTAGCTCAATGATAAGAATTAAATAATGTCCATTGCTCCAGCTTGTTTTTCTCAGAATTAATTTTTACTTTTTGTTTGTTGATTAAATTTGCTTCTAAAAAACAACTTGCTTTGATTCTTTGGTACAAATTCTCTTGATATTTCCTGCACATCCTTTTATGTTTTCCTTTTTCTACTAACCACTTTCCTTTCAAGCTTTGGTTTTAAGATTTTTTGTTAGCAACCATTTCTTTGGGTTCGACACCCTAACTTGCGACACAGCTACGATAAAAAGTAAAAGTAAATCTAAAAATTCTTTTTGCAAGGTAAATTGGTGAGTTTATTACCCTTTCTATGTGTTCTTGGCTTGCAACTAGTATTACATTAATTTTCCATATCATTTTCTCACATATTGTTGCATGATAGATGTTTAACAACCTTATCAATTAGTGTATTTTCATCATATGTTTTTTTACCTTGACAGTACCTTTGAAACGCAAAACCAAAACATTTCTCTCTCGTTCTCCGTAAAACAAATCCTCTAGGCATCACCGTCGAAACCCTTCCTCCAACCGTACTGTCATATTGTGATCTTCCTAATTATTAAGTGTCGTCAAGTTTCCTCACGTTCGATGTCTGTCATCGTGTTCCTCGCATTCGCCGTCTATCGTCATCTTTTGATTCATATAGTTTGCTCGCAAATTTCCTCGTGTCATTTTCATTCGTCGTCTTCTGCCATCTGGTGCTTCTTCTCGTTCCCTCCTCCATTCGGCTCTTCTCGCAGTGATAGGTCCTTCGTCAAGTGGTTATTGCAGTGCTCCTTCATCCTATGCCATTAGTTCGTTCCCTTCACTCTCTTTAGTTGTTAGTTAAATCTTCTTTGGTGCAAGAAAATTAAGAATTGCTCAATGTTTTTATCAACGCGAGGGTAAGGAGGTAAGCATGCTTTATGTTTTGCAACCACAGCATACCTATTTTGTTCTACTTTTTTTCTGATGGATAGTGTACGAAGCAAGGTGGAGTTGTGGAGTGTGGGTATTATGTCATGTGATTCATGCATGATATAATATTATCAAGCAACATAACAATCGTTGAAGTAGTAAGTATTTCATTTTACCTTATTATTGTACTATTTATGTTGTTTACAACTGTTGCATATTAATACATTTTTAAGTGATGAATAGATGGAAGGATCAACCTTGACATAGTCACGGGATAATTTAGATGTCGCAAGATTGGAGTGTGTTGAATTCGTTCCAATGCATATTTACTTTGCTCAAAGGTAAAATTTGTAACATAAACAACTTTATATTTTTTTTTTTTGTGTGGGTTTGATTACATAATGTGTTGTTGTATTGACTATCCTGCAATTGTGGTAGTCATTGAAAAGTTATTTTGTTTGATTCGCTTAGACATATGTTTTAGGAATCGTTTTGACATGTACTTAAAAATTTGGTACTTTGTTGCGTTGACTATCCTACAGTTATGGTAGTCATTCAAAAGTTAATTTTGTGTGATCCGCTTAGTAATATGTTTTAGGAATTGTGTTGACATGTACTTAGGACCTTGATACTTTGTTGCATGACTATCTTGCAGTTATGGTAGTCATTGGAAAACTATTATGTTCGATATGCTTAGACATATGTTTTAGGAATTGAATCATGTTGACATGTACTTAGTTGAAGAATTTGTGAACCATGGTATCAATCAAATCCATTTATGCGTCAATTTAATTAGATTAGGTCACAGATTAGGTCACAGATTAGGTCACACATTCATGTAATATTACAATTAATTTATCTTTTGAATTATTGTAAAACCTTTTTAAATGTAATTTACATTTTTTATTATCAATATAAAAATCTTTCTAAACATATATGTAGGTAATGTTGAATTGTGTATTTAATTTTTTTTACAAAATATATATATGATAGAAAAATATGTGTTGCGATCAAACTAGAAAATAACGATTCCAAATAAGTGGCGACAAGCTTATTTTAATAGAAACAATGTCGTCAAGTCACATTTCTTGACAATAATTATGTATAATGAAACATTTAAACACGACAATATATATTGGTGTTGAGTTATAGATAAAAGTGACACATTTAAAACGTCAATATAAGAGTACTAATGAGAATATATTTGTATCAAGTAATAGATAACGTGACACATTTAAAGCATCGATACAAAGGTATTAATGACAATATATTAGTGTCAAGGTATAAATAACGGTCACACATCTAAAACGTCAATATAAGGGTATTGATGACAATATATTGGTGTCGAGTTATAGATAATTGTGGCATATTTATTGCGTCAATGTAAAGGTATTAATGACACAATTTTGATGTCATCTAAGCATATTTAACAATACGTTTTTCAAATTGTCGTTAAATAGCCTTTTTTGACATGGACTTTAATGACAAAAAAAATGTCGTTAAAACTCTTTATGATGCAAATTTTGCTTTGTTAAAACCAAAATTTCTAGTAATATAAAAATTTGAACATCGATCTATCTCTTCATTTCTTTCCAAATCTACTTGTTCATTAGTATTCATGTTATAACAAAATTATTATGAAGATTAATGTTATAACAAAATTAGTGAATATCATGATCGTGAATGAACTGAATAGCCTAAAAAGAATGTTCCAATAAATCAAGGCATAGGTTAGGCTTATGGTTTGATAAATTGTTGTTTCAATCTTGTGGAAAAAATTAATGACATTGACATCCTTTCAACAGACATTTGGAAAATTACTAACAATAAGATTTATTTTATAAGTTTTGAAATAGTTTTTTAAATGGAAAATTTTCAAAAATAGTAAATTCTGTCAATGATAGTTATTGATATGTTATAGTGATACAAGATTATCATCAATAGAATCCAAAAATTTGTTATAGTTTGTAAATATTTTAATTTATTTTGCTATTTTAAAAAATACGCCTTCTTCAAATAATGAGTTAAGGGACACATGAGCATGTAAAAAAGCCTAATTTGCCCCTAAATAAAAAAGCACATAACAAAGAAAACTTTGAGATTCTTTCCTTCTTTCCTTGCTTGTGGGTTGCACCTCAGACATTCTTTGTACATCGTTTAGATTTGACAATCCAATATCCCAACGATTTTTTTCATGATCTTTTATATTTGTCTATATAAACAACCAAATAACAGTTCAAAAAATAAATAAATAGATCTTTTATATTTGCTACACGATCTTGAATCAAATAACAGTTTAAATATTTTTTAAGAAGAAGACAAAAAAACAATGAAAATGAAAGGAAGAGAAGAAAGACAATGAAAAGGAAAGGCAAACCACCTCAATGAGCTTTTTTATTTTGTTACACAGGTCGTAACTATATCGATTTGTTATATTTATGAAAAATAACCTATAAATAACCTAATTGCATGCAAAATTGTATGTAATTAGTTAGTCAAATCTTAACACCTAAGTGTCTACCTTTTATCCTACTGAGAGTTATTGGGATTATCCAACAAAATTTTGGACTTTTAAAACTTTAGTCCAATGGCAATATGATCATTTGATCATTCAAGTCAAAGTCAAACTTTGACTTCTTCAAGTTAAAAGTCAATATTTTGACTTTTCATCATTTTGTCCGTCTTGATTAATTTTGACCTTTCGAGCATGAATCTGAATCCATATTCATTTTTTCAAAATTCAAATCATATTTGAATATAAAGATGATCAAAGCTTGACTTTTCAAAGTCAAAACTCAACGTTTTAGTTTTATACAACTTTGACCATTTCCATCAATTACAAGCTTTCGAATATGAATTGGCATTCATATTTTATACATTTAAATCTCATTTAAATGTAAAGCTCTATATCAAACTGATAACCGACGACTATATCACATATATTCGTTAGTTTCTCTCTCTTTACCTAATTCAAACAATTCGAATTATACAAACATATTGTTATAAGTTAACTTCATATGAGTTAGCAGGAAAACCTAATGAACTTATAGATCATGGATTTCAACGATCTAGATTAATTGGCTACACCTTTTTAGACTGAGCTAATCAATATTCGTTAAGTAACGGGTTATTCCACTAAAGTCACGTAGTTACACTCCCCTCACTATAGATACATATGTGTCCATATAATATAACTATGATCAGTAAGTTAATCATTCACAGGTTGTTCCTAACCTCGACTATGTCAAAATACCGTTTTACCCCCGATGTTACATATTGCTTCTTAAGTCTCATTGATACAATATTGAACAATTGGTTTAAGGTTCAACCTATAAACTGAATCCTTCTCATATCAATGAGAGGGTGGGACCCCTTGTTCAAGACTTGGATTCAGTTCTTAAGGGAAACAACCTATCTACTAACTCTAAATCGGGTATAAGTGAATTATGTCTTGCACTCTATGTTTCTAGCCATCCACCCGGTCTTACCTCTGAAATGGAAGACTTATTAGCCCAAAGTTGTTGAGTCGCTTTCACTTATGAAGATTTAATGATAATCTCATTTGAACAGAAGTTCATAGTTAATTTAGGATTAAGATTAAGTTACCTAGGTCATCAATAATCGAAATATTTAGTTTTATACAATCAACGGTGTTATAACTTAAAAGTGACTATTCATGGTTTCAGTTTTATGTAAACTCTTTACATAGGATGCCTCCACTTCCATGTCTCTACATGAACAATTCAAGACCACATCGTTTATACTAACTACAAAGTACGTTGCATCCATAGCGTTCCCAAAATAAGGCACTCAACCTTATTCATATATACTATAGACCATTTGGGCTATATACTCGAACTTGATGCACATTTATATCACTACATAAAGTTCAAGTCTACACTAGATAGTCGGGACCTTGAGTTTATTGGATCCAAAATTATAGCATTCAATATTCACTAATAACTCCTCAATAACCACTTTATTGAATATAATATAATTTAAACCACAAACTATGAGTTTTAGGACATAAATTTCAACATATAGACAAAAAAATAGTGAAAACCTCATAATATAATTGTCTCTACCAGAAACACAGCTTATGATAACACAAATTATAATAAACTTCACCCTAAACAGAGTTTATAATAACACAGACTATAATAGTCTGCACCTTAAACACAAATTATTATAACTCTCAGACTATTATAAGTCACTCATCACCTCAAACACCCTTAAATGATTACTTCCAATTAAGTCTTCAATGAAAAGTGAAGAATTGAAACTTCTCATGCATCCAAGGAGACACCTTTTCATCCATGAGTCACTGTCAATAGGAAAATTTAGATTCATTTACATCTTTGTTAAATTACATATACTTATTTAATTTTGTGTATTTACATGCATGAGAGTAGGTGAAAAGTGTTACATGAATTTAGATAATGTAGGTGAAAGGTTGTGTCCTTTCATAATGTCTTTTCATTTAGTATATATAGTGTTTAACATTTGATGTGAAAGAAAAAATTGAGAAATGTAGAATCTTTGTTTTTAAGATAAAAAAAAAACCTTCAAAATTTTTAACCATTGTTTCTTGTGTGTTCTTATGATAGTCTTATTTGGAACGCATGAATATTTGGAACATTCAAGTGTGAATTGATATGTCTTATTTGTAGAGCACTTTGAAGATCAAGGGTTGATGACATCAAAAACCATGTTTAATCTTTTAAATTTGTCACCAAAAGCATAACTCAATTGACATTTGAATGTATTAGTGACCACCAAGTCAGTAATTTGAATCTTCGTATCTAATTGTTGTACTAATTCTTTTAAAAAAAATGTTTTTCAAATATCTAATTATGTTATGTAGTCATAACTAAAGGAATGAAACTCTCATAGCGGAAGCGTGTGAACGTCGTGCAAAAGAAATTCAATTTGAAACACAGAGTAAAGACCTAAACATGCTCCTATGGAGGATAAAAAGAAAAGAAAACTAATTTTTGTAGAGCCTCCCAAGAAGTCTCAAACCTCCCAAGGAACACACGAGCAAAACACCACATAATCTTCATTTTTATCCTCAAGATAAAAAAGAGAGTTTGTGGGACTTCTGTGTTTTTGTTTTGTTTAAAAGAAAAAAAATATTTACAGAGAGTTTGTGGGACTTCTGTGTTTTTGTTTTGTTTAAAAAAAATATATTTGCAGAGAGAATTAGAGAGATTGTATATCACCAAAAGATATGAAGAGAGATGGGAGTTATTCTTTTATTTAAATTAATATAAATATAAATATAATATAAATTTAAATTATATTATATCTTATATAATATTAATTTTATATTATATTTTATATAATATTAATTTTATATTATATTTTATATAATATTAATTTTATATTATATCTTATATAATATAACCAATTGTTTAGATCTTCTCATATATCTATAGTTCTAATATGAATCGAATCCACATTAATTTTTAATCTATAGTTTATTTATGAATTTTATTCATATTATTATTATTTGAATCATATTCAAATATTAACTTCTCTCGTAAAAACTTTATATTATAATATATCAAATACATTATATTAATTGTATCATATACAATTTATTTCCTTTAATCAATTTGAATGATTAATTAACCCAAAATAAATTTGATTCTCATTTATCTTTATTGAGCTAACAATGAGACCTTATGGGCCTACAGATTAAAGGTTCAATGATGTGAGATTAATTAATTAAACTATTTAATTAAATTAATCACTATTCATTAACTATCAGTCATTCCACTAAAGACCAATAGTTGCACTCTTCTTACTGTAAATATATTTTTATGTCCATTAGATATAACCAATCAACAGTGCAATGACCCTTCACAAATTGCTCATAAGTACAGCTAAGCCAAAAATTACCGTTTTGCCCCTGTAGTTACATCTATCTCCTTAAGTACCACCAATCCCTCAAATGAACAATAGTTATAGTCCCACTATAACTAAACTCCTCTCGGGCCAAGAGAGGGTGTGGCGCCACATTGTTCAAGCCTTGGAATCAGTCCTTAAGATAGGAATTTCTCTACTTACTCTATCTATAGAGAATGAGTGAATTTTTTCTTGTGTAGTTATGTTTCCAGCTCTCTAATCAAATGAATCCCCAAAATCTTTGGCCTAATAAGTCGGTGATATAGACCACTCTCACCCATGCAAATCAAATGATTGCCTTCATAAGCAGAAGTTCACAACTCACTTAGGATTCAAGTCAAGTCACCTATGGTTATCTTGGTGAAATGTAGTTTCCACTAGTAACGGTGTTAAGAAGAGAGACTATTTATTTCATGGTCTGATCTTATACAAACTCTTTGTATAGAATACTCCTGCTCTAATGTCTCAACATGAATGATTAGGATCAAATCATTTGTAGCACTTTAGAACAATTGTAACAATTACAAAACATGTCGTATTCTTAGTATCACCAGAATAAGGTATCCAGCCTTATTCATCTACTACAGACCATTTAGATTATCATTTAAATATGATCCACTTGTATGTCTCCACATACATGTTTAGGTTACATAAGATAACCTTGGATGTTAGTCTATTGGTTTTGTGGATTAGTGCAACTAAATGTAAAATAAAATAACACATTTTATTTTATTAGATAAATAAAATGTTTGTATAATATATACAATTACAAACTACAAAACCATAAGATTTAGGGCATCAATCCCAACAATAACAATGTCTGACTTTCACATTCAAAGGGATTTTTATTTGATAACTTGGGACCCGTTTGATACGTTCTTGTTCCCTATTTTCTATTTCTTGTTTTCTGTTTCTTCTTGTTTTAGAAAAAGAAACAGGAATATGTTTGATAACTGTTTCTATTTCTTGTTTCTTGAAAAAAAGAAACAAAGTGTGTTTAATAATTGTTTCTTATTTTTTGTTTTTTTATTATTTATTTCTTGTTTTCTTAGTTCGTTCCATTGCTCAAATTTGATTGACAATATCATCTTTCACAAATAACACATTCCTTAACCAATTTTGTAAATTATTCAATTGCTCGTCTTGATGGCTATAATCAATATAAAAACCAAAACCAAAATTTAATTTTTTTTGTTTGACGTCTCGTTCAAACGATGAACGTTTTTACTTGTAGATTCATTATTAACACAAAAACTTACTTTGAGAACTACTATACGTGTGATTTTTCAAAACTCTATTTATAATCCAAATCCATTGCAAATAATCTTTCTTAAATTCTCTATTCATTATCCAATCTTCTTCGGCCCAATACCATCAAACCAAAATGCAAGAATTGTCAAAAGAATTCTTTTTGTATAAATGAAAATTTGACCCATTTTGATCACCATTTAGTTTAACAATTCTAGCTCTTATTGGGCAAAAGAAAGAAAAAAGAAACGGAGAGTTGGATTGTTACTTCTAACCATTTTCCCTCTTAACAAAAGTGGTTTGAAGTATCACCACTTCCTTCTCCTCCTTTCCTCTTTTTTGAAAACCCATAAAACATAAAAAATTTCTTTCTCCATAATAATAAATATTGTGATCGAATTAACTTAATATCTCATCTCTTTTTAATAGGAAATAACACCACAACAACAAAAAAAAGTAGCATATATCCTTTCAAATGAATTAGGGAGAACCCAGACATGATGTAGAGGGCTTTGGTTACATACACAAACTTGGTATGTGAGCATTGAGGATAGAGAAAAAAAAAGATCGAACAGTATTGTTATACAATTCAACCACACAATTGAAGTTAATTTAGTATTTGTAGCTAGCCTCATACAAACTCTTCCAGGCCATTGGAGGCCACCCCGTTGCCACTGCCACCACCGTTCTTGCCAAGAGTGGCATCAGAGTTAGCCTTGCACCTCTTTCCACTCCATAACTTTAGCGTACTTTGCAGTAAAACTCCCCAAAAAGAGAAGGAAAGAGTCCATGACCTCAACGATTCCAATTTGTTAAAAGGCATTGAGGTTAAGTGTAGCTTCTTCTTCACTTTGTCCTCCAGATAGAAAGACAAGAAATTTTGCATTTTGATCAATCCAATTCACCCTTAGTAAAGCTAGCATGAAGTTTTGCCCAAAGTTACCAATTCAAGATGAAAAAGAAAGGCAACATCAAATGCATATTAGAAATCATTAACCATTCACAAATATCTTATATGAACAGCGGCTAATAACAAAATCTACCACATTTTTATGAATTGGATAACTGCCAAGGTCTCGTTATTTAAATAAGAAAAAATAACTCAAAAGTCGTAACAACATCTCAACGCTATTCCAATGTTAGAAGAGAATAAGAGATAATCATACAGAAAACAGAGAGAAAAATGAACAAGACCACAAATGACAAACGATATCACAAACAACTCCATTTCATGCCGAACTCTATCCTAAATTTTAAAAACAAACAGGGAGAGAAAAAGAAAGACCAACAAAATCCGAAATAACCAAACAAATCACAATGCAAGTTTCAAGTTTTTTAAAAGTGATACCATTTTGATTGTCATATCAAGTCCAAAGACAAGATATTATCATCCAACAGTGCATTGTGCCTGGCATTTCTTTTCTTTTTTAACATTTGGTGTCTGTATATTTAAACCTTTAATTTCTTACTAGATGTTTATATGGTCAAACAAGTTCCCTAGAAATTAGACGACGTGCATATAAAAGGCCTTGGTTACCATCACAAAAATGCTCATAATATTCAGCCACAAGAGTTCAGAAATGCTATTTGCATTCACACATTTGGAGGAGATCCTTAATCAGCCACAATCAACAACCATTTTTATTGAGTACAATAAAACAAACAACAAACACAGTGGCTTATAACACTTTCTAGTCTATGAAAAAAGATCTTAAGTATGAGAAGAATTTCCAAGCTTCTAGGGCAAGAAAAGATTTCTACTTCACGTGTTCTAAGTCATCTTCTTTGAAAACATACGAAACTTTATCATTTCTTAATAAAGACGGCAGTAGTGAAACATTCCAAGGTCAATTTCAGATTAAGAATTTCATGGCTGATAAATCTATTCTAGGGTTAGACAATGAGAAGAAACCTATTGTCATAGTGCCATTGAAAATTGAAAGGCAATCAATTATTTTCAATTCAAGCTCGAAAAATGTTGATTGGG
Organism: Cucumis sativus; assembly: GCF_000004075.3. NCBI lineage: Eukaryota > Viridiplantae > Streptophyta > Magnoliopsida > Cucurbitales > Cucurbitaceae > Cucumis > Cucumis sativus. Next base: position 25,610,481 of record NC_026657.2, read on the forward strand.
AGGGCACTGAGAGAGAGAGAGAGAAAGAAACCCTACCTCTGGCAGACTGCTAGCAGTTCTACACGACTGACCGAAGAGAAACGGAGAACGAAGCCAATCCCTAGCGGGAGAGAAACAAAGAGAAGAGACCTAGCCAAAGAACAAAGGTGAAAGAGTCGACACCAAAGAACAAAGGAGAAAGAGCCGACGCCAGAGAACGAAGGTGAAAGAGTCAATGCTAGAGAATGAAGGTGAAAGAGCCGACACTAGAAAATAGGGAGAACGAAGAGAGAAGATGAAATCTAAGAGGAATGAAGAGAAACGAAACCAGAGAAACTCTTTTTTATTGTTTCCACAAATTCCTTGATAAATTAGAAACGTTTCTCATTATTTTTAGAACAAGAAACAGAAAACATTAACAAACACATCCGTTTTTCAAAAATTAGAAACAGAAACAAAAAAACAAAAAATGAAAACATTACCAAACACGTCTTTGGTGTCTAGATTCAACATCCACATTTCTAGAAGCCGTCACTGCGGATAATGATCAAGTATAGATATTATCATATAGAGAGGAAAAAAGAATATAGATAGATTATTAATTAAGAATGCAAAAAACATACTCCTATATATAGTACAGATGTAAACTTGCTGATAATTTCAATCATACAAAATTAATGTTACAATAATAATCTTCCACCTATCCTGAATCAACAATACTATATGAAAATTAAGGCCCCCTTCAGAAACTATGCAATTACCATAATCGAATGTGCAATTTTCTAAACTCGATACCGGATTTTATAAATGAGAAACTAGCATTGGAAACGAAAAGCAAAATTAAATTAAATGGGAAAAAAGGAATATCATTGTCCCAGTTAAGTCAGTCATCATCCTCCAACTTTGGCAACTTTTCTTTGCTGAATTTGGCCTGTTACTGGACACTGCATTTCTGTCCAACTTATGGGAACCATCTCTGCACCTAATATTACATTCAATCCACAACACAGAGTTAAATCCCATATTGAACTTCAAGTTCGGAGACCAATCAAACACGAAAGTTTTAGTGCAAGGTCTAAAAGCATCATGAGCTTTTTTCTTTTTCTTTTTTTGTAAGACAGTATACATTCATATGTAAAGAAAATAAATTACGGTTGAAGTAGGATTATGGAATTAAAAAATAATAATTAATTAATACATAAATAAACCTTCTAAACAAAAGAGCTTTCAAAGAAGGTCCGTGTTTAATGTGTGCTACGCGTAAGACCGAGCTAGGCACACGTGTGAAAGCATCTTTCAAAATAATTGTTACAACAAGTCCTTTCAAATGAGTAACCAAGTACAGAGTCACATAATTCAAAAAGGCAGTCGCAGTAAAAAACCATGTAGACATTATGTATTTCAATGTAAAAAGAAGCATTTTGAATAAGTGGCATGCTTATGGAGATCAATATTCATTCATAGTCAAGTGATAACAGAAGAGTCAAAGTGCTTAAATACCAGAGAATTTGCATGATGCTCTTACGTTTTTTTTTCTTAAAAGGAAACAATACTTTTTGATATAATGAAAAGAGGCAAATACTCAAAATATAGAGAAGCAGAAAATTCAAGAATAGATACACCCAAATGACAACAATGTCAAATGTCTTGATCATATCAATGAAAAGAAATGTTCATTATTTCATAGTACTCCTAAACATATTAGTGCCAAATGTCTTTATTTCATAAAACTGAAACTTAAATGAATTTGAAATGAATATTTCTTGTTGAACTTGAACATCAATGTTATATACATGTGTTCAAATAGTTGAACATGAACAATCAATGGCTCAAGCTGAACTCTACTTTTAATGATTAACTTGTTGCCCTATTTTTTTGAATTTTAATTAGTAAGATAGGAAAAGCAATTACTTAAAATGTCATGAAAGGAAATAATAACTCTTTAGGCTTCGTAAAAGTACTATAGTCTTTACCTGCTGTACTTTCTGCAGAGACTACGCCGAGTTCGTTTTTTGCAGTAGACAGATGATAGGCTCTTGCATCTCCAAGAGAAAGCTTTCGAAGAGAACTTTGGTCAAGGAAATTTGGGGTACCAAATAGATGCACTCTCATATCAATACCTCCAAGAAAATTTCTTTAGTGTGAAAGATAATGAAATATAAGAATTGAGAATAACATGAAGACACCTGGTAGCATTTCAGTTTTCAAAATACATTTTCGTTATTTAGCAACTTGGCCCCTCAATGTGATTGTTATTGTACTTTTACAAACAACTGATAGATGCTGTTGATTTTTTAGATTCTAGTATGGTGGAAAGAATGAGTTAGGTTTACAGTTTGCTTGAGCCTAGATCGTTAGATTACAAGTTTAGTCCCTAAAACTCATAGCATTTTATCCAATAGATTCTTGACTTTATAGAACGATCAATAAGTCCCTTACCTTTCAATTTTAAGTCTAATAGTTTTACTAAACTTTAAGGATGTCTGATAAGTCCCTAAACTTTCAATTCTAATTAGGAACCTATTACACAATTCTAAAAGTTTAAGGTCGAAGCTTGTAATTTGACCTTAACAAGATGATCCTTTGACCATGTGACAACTGGGGAAGATTATGCGCTAACAATCTGCTAAATAAATTTTTTGCATCCTTAATGAACATGCAGCAGAGGAATTTCAAGCAGAAAGGATACAACAAGAGCTTTGACAATGTCACCAGGACGAAATGACAAATGCATATCTACTTTATCAATCTCTGTTGCTCGAACATCTTGTTGCCTACAGAAGGGATTTTTAAGTGATTTAAGATAGAAAGCAAGAATGATCGTCAAAGTAATATTACTCAAACAGAATAAATTTAAAAAAACGACAAATAAAAGACAGATAATATAAAATTTATTTATACCACCAAATTGAAAAAGCAGTTTAATTGGTAAAGAAGGCTTTCTCTTGATAAAAGTCGAGTAGATAAGCATGAGTCTTCCACTTCCATTATAACAAGATGAAAAACAAAAACATTCCTTGTTTGCCACTTCCATCGTTATAAGTCTACGGCCTATAGATAGATACAAGAAGATTTAGTCACGGACACCCACAAGGACACATCAAACCTAACCTAATACAGAACCAAATCTCAATCAGAACCTTCCAAACCTTCTAAAAACTCTCTTTTTTCTTTTTCTTCTCTTTTTCTCTTCAAAGCACCCATAGAATAGCACAAATCCGAACTTGCCACTAAAACCTTCCTTTATATAGAAAAGAAGGATGGCAACAAGGAGCTCCTTAAAAGTCTCTCTACAGCCTCTATGCCTGCTGAATTTATGGCAACCTTCTAAAAAAATAACTCCATTCAGCATAAGCAAAGCATGCCCGATAGAATACGATCAAGATTCTCCACTGCTCTACTACAAAGGATACAACATACCGACCCATCAAATTGGGCACCCCCAAAATAATCTGAAGTGTTTGTTCTTACATGGAGAGAACCCCTTCATTCCCCACTTTATCCTCTTCTTATGTGACTAATGTAGCGGCATACCGACCCATTAAATTGGGCACCCTCAAAATAATCTGAAGTGTTTGTTCTTACATGGAGAACCCCTTTGTTTCCCACTTTATCCTCTTATGTGACTAATGTAGCGGCATAGTCTACATGATATAATCTTTCAGGGGGAAAGTTCAATGACAATAGTTATTTCTCATGGTCTCAGTCAGTGAAAATGGTCCTTGAAGGATGAAATAAATTTGGTTTTCTACCAAGGAAAATACCTCGTCCTCCACTTGGCGACCCACAAGAACGATACTGGAAGGGAGAGTACTCTCTTCTTTGATCCATATTGATAAACGGTATGGAACCCCAGATTGGCAAGTTGTTACTGTATGATGCAACAGCCAAAGATATTTGAGACACAGCCTAGACACTCTACTCCAAATGTCATAATGTCTCTCGCCCAGTGTTTTTAAAGGCTCAAGGCGCACTAAGGCGCATTGGTCCTCTGGAGCCTAGGCGCAAGGCGCAAAAAAAAGCGCGAGCTTTTTTTCATAAGGCGCACTATATATAAAAAAGAGAAGAAAATATATATATACACACATATAGCAGAGCAACAATGTATAAAATATAGGTACCCAATATAAGTAGCCTAAACAACAAAACACAACAAAAAACTACCCAATATTCAACAAGTCAATAATCAAAATAAAAGTTCATCCCTAAAGATCAAACTCATCATCACTAAATTGATCCTCGTCTTCATTCAATCCTTCGTTAGACTTATAGCCATCAGTATCTTCTTCTTCCAAATCGAAGTCATCTAAATTTACTTGTTTCCGTTGCGTGGTAGACGAGGATGAACATGAAACAATAGTCTTTGGTCTAGAGGTACTAGCTCTAGAATAGAATGATGGTTCTTTTGCTCCGACAGCTCTAGAAACATCACCCCACGTTAAAGAATCATCATCGTTAAATACCAACTCATCATCATCCTCAGAATCGTCATCCTCCTTTTGTTACTTTCGAACAAAATCCTCAGACAAACGTATTTATATCTTGGTCATTTTGCAATTGACCATATTTCCATGCCGGATCTTTTCTCGAACTTTCATCAGCCATCTATGATCTAAGTTATAAAAAAAAAAACATAAACTATTTAAAACAGCAGCTGTTATTAAAAAAAAAAACAGAAGCTATCTATGGATGGGATGAAGTTGTTATAAATGGAGGATTGGAGGGGAGTGTGTTGTGAGATGAATGGGATGAAGGTTGAGTTTGATGGGTTATCGAAGGAAGTTGAAGTCGAGAAGTATAAGAAGAAGAAGATGTAGACTTTAGAGAGTTTTTTCTAACTCAATGGGTATACCATGCTATGAAAACAGAAAACAATGGAGTTTGATGTTCTTGTCAAAGAGTTACAGAAGAAGGAGAAAGCAATGCAGATGTTAACTGAACGATTGAGATACTCACCCATGATAAAGCTGAGATGGAGGAGGCGAAAACTGAAGCACTAGCACTGTAGCACAGAATATTATTGTCTTCTCTTTTCCTCTGTTTTTGCACCAAAAAACAGAGTAATTGCAGCCGCAGCACCCGTTTTGTGTGAAGAAGAAGGGTGGCCGGAACGGAAGGGTGGAAAAGGAAGCAAAATTTTTTTGAAGTAGAAGCAGAACGGAAGACGAAGAACTGAAGAAGTAGATGAAGAGTCGTGTTGAAGAAACTTCACGCGCGAAAGGAGAAGGGTTCTTTCTTCACGTTTACGTAATAGGTTTAAAAAACCTAGATAATAATAGTTTTTTATAATTAAAGCCCAGCCCATAACTTATAAAAAAAAGCCCACGCCTAATTCGACTTGCGCCTAGGCGCGCCTCAAGGGAGGCACGCGCCTAATATGGGCCTTTTATAATTCGCTGCGCCTCCTCACAAATAAGCCCCAAGTGGGCACCTTGAGCCTAGGCGCGCGCCTTAGGGCGCTTTTTAAAACACTGCTCTCGCCTATACATGCTAAAGAAGCAGGTTCATGAATGCAAGCAAGGAACCATGGATGTCACATCCTTTTTTAACAATCTCTCTTATCTAGCAAAAAATGAACCTATCCAGAGAACTAGTCTAGAACAATACCAGTGATGATTTGCAATACTCTAGAATTGAAGAGATTGACAGGATTTATAACTTTCTTGCTGGTCTTAATCTTATGTTTGATGTAGTTCGAGGGTGTATACTTGGCCAAAGAACGATTTCCTCCCTAATGGAAGTCTATTCTGAAATACACCTCAAGGAGGATCACACAAGTGCTCTGAGTATTTCGACAACTCCTACTATTGACTCTGCTGCTTTTAGTGCAAGGTCCTCTATCAGTGGCAGTGACAAGCACAATGGAAAACTAACTTCTTTCTGTGAGAATTGCAAAAAACAATGGCATACTAAAGATCAGTGTTGAAAGTTACATGGTCGTCCCCCAAGAGGTAAAAAACGCTCTCCCAACGACAAATACTGAGAGGCTGTAAACATAATACTGAGAGACTTAAAATTGACACCTAGTAAAGGATTGATGTTCAGAAGGATGGATAGAAAAACTTTTGAGGCTTATATTGATTCAGACTGAGCAGGGTCTATTGTTGATATGAAATCTACCCCTGTTATTGTACCTTTGTATGGGGCAATCTTGTAACTTGGAGGAGTAAGAAGCACAGAGTCTTGGCCAGAAGAAATGTTGATCCCGAGTACATGGCTATGAGTTTGGAGATATGTGAGAAAATTTGGCTTCAGAAAGTTTTGTCTGATCTTCATCAAAATTGTGAGATACCAATGAAATTATTTTGTAATAACGAGGCAGCCATTAGCATCGCCAACTCAGTTCAACATGATAGAACTAAACATGTTGAGATTGATCGACACTTCATCAAAGAAAAGCTGGACAATGGTAGCATATGCATTCCGTACATTTCTTTGAGCCAACAGGTTGATGATGTCCTCACCAAGGGACTTCTCAGACAGAACTTTGACTTTTGTGGCAAGTTAGGTCACATTGATATCTACGGGGGGAGTGTTAGAAATAGTGGGCTTGAGCCTAGATGAAAGCCCATGGGTAGTTAAGATTTCCTTTGCCCTAATTTTTTATTCTTTTAATAAGGCTTGTGTTGCCTATAAATTTTACCCTTTTGTACTCTTCTATTATCAGAAAATAATAAGAACAAAATACCGTGGTTTTTCTTCTGGTACTCGAGTTTCCATGTAAATTTGTATGTTTTGTCTCTACTTACAATAAAATATATGCAAAAAAGAAAAAGAAAATGAAAAGAAAACAGAATAACAAAAGCTTCACAAAAAAAACATTTAAAACCTTATAATTCCAGTAAACTTCTCCTTCACAGACTTTGGACCAACACACATGATATCAGCTGATGCCATTTTGGTCATTACTTTTGTGACCTACAATTATGATAAGAATAATAAGAAATATTGTCCAAGACATCCATAGACCAATAATATAAATATCAATCAAGAAAGACACGAAGAGAGGAAAAAAAAACTACAGAAAAGTTTAGAGTTCATAGTCGAAAGAAAAATCATAGTATGTAGATTAAAATCAAGAGCTTGTTGTTTTATCATTGAGAAGAACCAAGTCACACTAAAAGATAACCTACATATGTCTTTAATTGGACAACACAAAAAAAAAAGGTTGGTATTGGTGACGGCAAAAAAAAAAAGCACTCCAGAGTCCAAACACCACAAAAGGTAAGACATTTCTTTCTTTGTCTCTCTCCCAGTAATTTTCCCTCTTGTTCTTTTAATTTTCTTTAGTTAATTGGTTAGGTTTTCTCTGACCTCTTTTCTTTTGTTTAATCTGTACTACCATCATCTTTAAGGAAAATTGTTTTTCTTTCTCCAATTTTGTATCTACTAGTTGGTAACACACATGCTATGCACGTTAATTTTTCATACAAATAGTATGAAACTATATTTACTTACTCGTGATTTTTTAAAATAATTTTTGGAAATACATTTTTCAGCTCTATTTCTAAAGCGATTTCTTCCTCAAGACTTGTTATATGCATGTATAATAGAATGAGTTGAAAGATATAAAGAATTTGATAGTATGACTATGAAACAATCCATTCGATCAAACTTTAGATTGATGAGTAGAGCTTTTTTTATGTATCAATTACATAACGAATGTTTAAAATAGCAAAAATAATTTTAAGGGATAAATTTGATGACTGCTCGAGAAAAACAACATTTAAGTTTTAAATTTTGAATAATACACCCTAGAAGAAAGGTCTGTTTTTCACTTAAATCAAGATCATTTTAACACATTAAGATGGCCAAACCAACGGATAAAAAGTAAATAATCAGCCAACAAAAAAAAAATCTTATTATTTAACTTCCATAAGGCCTAAACAACAATATGTTTTCCCTTCTCGCTTATCCAAAATTTCCTCTTTTTTTTTCTTCTCTATTTACAATGTTACAGTCCAGACAAAAACAAATGTGACTAACAAACATAGGGATCTCTCTTCAAGATTGCAAGCAGCGCCAAAATGATGGCATAAACCCCAGAAGATAGCCTCTCACCTCAAATTGTATGTAACCTCAGCAGCAGCCATAAAACAGAAGCATTTTTTACTTATATAATGTACAGAGCCATTTTAGCCTCAAAACCAAACTTGCTCTCCTCAACTCAAACTTCAAGTTGTTAGAAATGTTATTCAAAGTTGGAATGTTCATCTCAACAAGTTCAAATGAAGGTTCGTGGCCTTTTGTAGTCTTGGTTCACAAATCTTCATTTGAACTTGCTGGAAGACTAATTTCTTCACACACCAACTTTTTTGTTGTGACTTGAACATGAAAAATAAATAAAAAGAATGGAATATTTATACCTAAAGATTTGAAAAGGGAAACAATTTGAAAGGTTGAAATAATCACAAAATAGTTAATATGAGTTAAGGGAATATGAATAGGAGATAGAGGGATGTGAATAGGTGGAAGATAGAGGGATGTGAATAGGTGGAAGATAGAGGGATGTGAATGGTTTTAGAAAAATGTTAATGATATAATTAATTGGAAAGAAAAAAGTAAAACTATTAATATATACGTATTTATTAATAATTAATTTTAAATAAAAAGCAAATTACAATAAAACCAAGATAAAAAACAAATAAATCTACCAAGAAAAAGGGTAAAATTGGAAACAAAAAGTTTCTCCTCATCCATACTTTTATATATACTATAGATTATTTGGTTGGCTCTTCCATGTACCTTCTTTCGGATTCTTTAGTGTGAGTGCAACGGCTGTAATTTCAAGAATCCTTTTTCCTTTTTTGATTGGTTAATGGATGGAATTTTGGCTATTGCTTTTTGTTGGTACAAGGATAAACACCCCTTTAATCTTTTCAGCTTGTCTTATTTAGTCTACAATTGGAAATGTCATTTGCAATTGCCTTTAGGCTTTGGGGTTTCCTACTTTCCCCTATTTCATTAATCAATGAAATATTTCTTATTCAAGAAAAAAATATTGCTCACCTCTTTTTGGACCTCAACCTTTTTTTATTAGTTTGTTCCTTAATATATTTTCTTTTTCCCGAAGGAACATGAGTCACAAAAAACCCAACCTAGCAACAATGCCACTTTGCAATTTAAAAATCCTCAAACGTTTAAGTCCTCTGCAAGGAATTCTATTCGCTATGCAAAGGGAACTACATTATAAGATGCCCCCTGACTATTTTTCCTAATATTCTTCCTATATTGTTGAGAATACTCTGCATTCACTAGAAGAGAATATGTAAGACCTCTAGTTAGGGATACATTAGGATTATTAGTATGGTTATTAGAAGCATATTAGGAAATAATTAGGAAATTTATTAGGAATTTAGTTATTCTTAAATCATAGATTGATCGAAAAGCTTATGCTTATGGGCGAAGGTAAACTTAATTATATAATATCTAACACTCCCTCACTTGTGGGCACGAAATATGAAAAGAAATCCAACAAGTGAAAATGAATACTAATTGGGGAGGAAACAACATTGCAAGGACTTGAACACAGGACATCTTGGACCACACTGCTCTAATACAGATTTAATCACCAACTGACCCAAAGCTTATGGGTGAAAGGTGAATTCAATTATATCTCATCTAACAGCTATAAATAGAGGGGGCTGGGTTGGACTAACGGGTGGATCATTTTTGTAGTAATTTCTTTTGTGGAAATTAGGAAGACAAATATCCCTCTCAAAAGGCTATGTTATATTGTAACTTTTCTTTTATACATATATTTCTATCTTTAAATGTTCTTGATTGATCTTAAGTTTTTCTGTTAGGTGGTGAGCTAACACGTGTAAGGATGTTAGTTTTGGCCTAAGAAGTAGTTGATGAAGCTTGGCTACTCCCAACCCAAATCATTTCACCCAACGGGAGAGGATCAATAGAATCTTTTCTTCCTTCAAACAGTTCAACAGAAAACCTCCTGGTTCTACTCATAGCAACTGGAACCTAAGATAGCCTTGTTGGATGGTACTTTTTTTTGTTGTTGTTGGACGAAGACAATAAAAAAAATAATAAATTTGCCTTTACAACCTACAAGATAGCCACATAGAAATCCCTAAGCCAAGGTATTGGAATAGATAAAACAACCCAATGGTAAATTCCTTGTCTATGCGAATATTCCTACCATTTTTTATATATGTAAGTGTCTGGACCAGCTTACGTACATCGACTAATCTCACGGGACAACCCAGCTTGATCCTACGACATTTGGGTGTCAAGAAAACTCGTAGGAAATTAATTCCTAGCTAGGTGGTCACCATGGATTGAACTCATGACCTTCTAGTTAAACATTTCTACCATTATTGTTACTATTATTATTCTATAACACGAGAAAATAAAAAACAACTTTTTGATGTAGAACTCACTAGATAAAATAAAAATAATATATTCCACACGAACATGCTGTAGAGGACTTGTCAAAACAAAATTTCAACATTGATATAGTGCATGCTAAATCCCCTAATGAAAAATGAGAACAGTGTCGAACATCATGATTTTTTATTAGCCTAGTAGGATAACAATACATCCTTCGCAAAAGAAGTTATCTAACCGGCAAGAAAAGAAAAGAATTGTCAAAAGGGCCAAATATTCAATTCGTGGTTCCTCCAATTCCAAAAAAGCATCCCCCTGATCGTAATTACAATTATTATGTAATTGGAAATAGAACTTGGTACATTGCAGTTACCTCAAATATGCTTTGTGTGTTAGCACAGCAGGACTAAAGAAACACACAATTGGGGCTAAAGACAATTAATTACTACAGCAAAGGAAGTTAGGAGAGTTGTGAACTCTAGGAGCCCATAGTTTAAGGAGTTGATAAACTATAAAATTGATGTTTTTAGTAGTGGGGCACACCAACTCCTTGGGCCAAACAAGTAGTGAAGTTCACAACTCCAAACATTCAACACCGAACTCTGAACTCCTTTGGCCAAATAAACCCTTTGTGACTGCTAAAGTACTCATTGTTTGAATAAGAGCTCAGCACATCAAAGATTCAAAACTACCATATTTTTCAAAACAAGAAACAACGCTTTTTTTATTCTATTCTCTTACTCTTTCATTTTTTTCCCAATGAAAGTCTGGCTATCATTTTAAAAAAATAATTATTCCTTTATCTTTTTTCTCAAAGTTTGCTTATTCATCTAAAAATAAAACAACACTTTTGATAGAAGAAATGAAAAGAGGTTATCCTTCAAAGATACAAAATTAATTTTGCCAACGAGTCTATTGATAACTCCAGAAGGTGCTATCTTATTCTACTTAATTGGGCTCGTTCTATAATTTTATGTGTTTATTCTATGATTTTATGGGTATCGAGCACTTAGAGGATAGAATTGACCAATTGTACTACCCAATAGTATAGTTACTATTGATCCAGAGTTTATAAATATTATTTGATTGGTCATTGTCAGGCAATAGCAGAAGCCCCTCCCCTTTCATCTCCCATATCAAAATTAAAAACGGATAAGGAAAGGAAAAAGGGGGGTGGAAGCAACTATAGTCATACATCAACAGGTGACAAAGTTAAAGAATGATGGGAATTTAAATATCATGCACAAATGGAAGGGCAGTAAGGAACCTACCCGAACAATGACAATAGATCCAGGAGCTGGAACAGCACCATGGGCCTTATGACCAGTCACTTCCACAGTTGATCTCTAACAATTCAGATAAGCCATTATTAGAAGCCAATTTGAAATAAAAATTACAGACGACGAAAAATATTGATAATGAAAATAAAGTAACCATTATAACATGCTATGGCAAGCATTAAGTCTAAGGTTAAGCTCTCATATAAGCATAGGGGAAGAAAACCAATTGGGTTTAAGACACTCCCCTGTTTTATTCAGTCCAAGTTATAAGAGAAAACAAGAGGAAAACTGATCCAGTCCCTAACACGATACAATCGTACACCAAGGTAATAGTTTCTTCAAAGACCAAAATCTATGAAGCATGAATCTAATATAAGACATAGATACAACATGAAACGGACACGACGACACGTCATTCATAAAAATTCCATACATTGCAAGGACACGTTTATTGCAACATACATTTTTTAAAATATACATCATTTTTAAATCAAAAGGAAATTCAAAGTCTGTGGGTTTATTCATTTAGATTCTTAAAAACTTAGTTAGGTTTATTTTGCTCTCAAACAATGTTTAAAAGACTAAAGGTGGCCTTGAGGCTTCCTCTTCAGGAGGCAAGACGTAAGCCTCAAATAATGAATTAAAAACATTTTACAAAACCTAAATTGGTATAGCCACACTGCATTAGTAACTTCATTGGATTCGCTAGAATCACTATAATCAAATTCCAAACGTGGATAATGATATGTTCTTTGAGAAATCGAGCATAGGTGAAATTATTCCACCATTGTGTTGGAATTCTTCTTCTGAATCACTTGAATCAGAATTCCAATACTGCTTTTGGGAGTAAATTTGACTTTCTTGCCTATACCAACTACTATATTTTTTCTTCGTCCTTTTTCTTGAGCAGTAATAGTCCATTCTTCCAAAATTTTTATGAATTTTTTGTTTTGTTTTTTTTATTTTAAGGGTCCCCTGTTAGATGTATGTTGTCCAGCAATGAGCACAACTCAAAAAACTCCATCTTGTGATCAATGTCACGAAGAGTTTCTTAGTCTTCCACTGGAAGCCATCAACGTTGGTCCAAACAACTGCTCTGATACCAATTTGATGTATACCAAATAAGATAATTTTATTAATATTTAAAAGTGAATATAAGAAGAGAAGTACTTGATTTAAAACCCAAAACCAAACTAATCCTAATCCCAATAAATTAAGAATTTGACCATAATACCCTAATTCCTACTACATCACCTAACTAAGATAAATATATTTTCAATTATTCTTTTAAGTATTAAATATTTGTTCATATTTCCACTATATTCTTCTAGTCAAGCATAAAACTATCTACGAATATGTTGGGGATGCAAACATAAATCCTATATTGCCTAGAAGAGGAGAAGATTCATTCATGTTATATTTGATGGAGTTAGTTAGTTACTGATAAATTCTCTTAGCAGTCTATGCCATTTCTTTTCTAAAATGTGGTTAAGTCATAAGGATTTCTTGATTTCTTTTATTGCAAATCATTCAAGCCTAGCCTAGCCTAGCTTAATTTTTATGCAGAAATTGAAGGGGATGAAACCATTGATGAAGCAATGGAACAAGAACTTTAGTATCATTGGATATCCAAAAAATGAGACCTTTTTTTAAGGGAAACAGAGGTTTACATTGATATAATGAAAAGAACATATGTTCAAATTATAAAGAGACCAAGAGTCTTAAAAACTTAGGATCAGGAGGTGCACCTAGATATCTATATCACCCTCATCAACTAGGTATCCAAAGAAATGAGACCCTCGAAGCCTTTAGTTTGCTGGATGAGGCTGACACTAAACAAAGTCGATGCTTCTCTAGCGAGATTATTTTACATTTTATTTCTTTGGTAGAGCCTATAAAACAATACTTCCATTAGCCAAAGAGAGATTACAAAAGAATGGAGGAGATGGAACATCCCACACACCAGGGCACAACAAAGAAGCCCATCTAGTGTAGATCCGAGTTAGGCTGCAGCTACCAAAAAAAAATGTGGGAGGCAAAATAGAAGCAAAAAGTGACTAAATCCCAAAAGATACCCCTATTAGTTTTTCTAAATTAGCAAGCTTCCTTCTGAATTTTAAATCTCACACACAAAAATAATCCAAACATCACTGGGTACGATCAAGTATTTGGCAACAACAATTCTAAACAATTGAGGAAAGTCAACAAAGAGGTTTGAATCTCTAAGCTATTTTGCGTTCCTAAAACTGGTTTTATCTGCATGATCCATTTTACAAAGATGGGCTGCAAACGAACTTCTAGGGTTGGGCCCTTGAATCAAGTTTTGAAAGATGGAGATTAAAAATCTAACTCATCCATCGTGAGTTGCTTAGGCAACGAGTCCTTGTACACTCTAATGATTGAGAAAGCAGAGGAGGGGAGGGGAGGTGTTTGTTGAAGGTGTTGCCCTTAAGCCTAATCGAGCATAGCTGACTTTGAAGTGGTTGTAAGTTTGGCTATCCAAAGGGAGAAGATTCATTTTTTGGGCAATACACGAGAATGACTAAGAAACTAGAATCCTTTCCATTAGGCACACTAGCAAAGGGAAAAAGGTTGAGTTCAACTTCAAGTGGAGGATCTCACTTGACCCTCAGCAAGGAGACGTCCTCTCACTTGTATCCATTGGTTAGTGCAAACGGCCTAGCTTGTTAGGCAAGTCCTCTATCTTTGGTTTCTTATTCCCCTACCGGTCTTGCCATTTAGGGATGTGTCAACCTTTCTTCTCCTTTGTCTTCATCTTTTTTTTCAAGAAGGGAAAGGGCACAAGTATTGTTTAAAGTCATTTGTCTCCTCATGTCTTCTTAAACTTTGTTCGTTCTCGAAGTGCACCTTACCTTTTTCGCACGTGTACTCTTTGGGAGGGAGGTGACCACATTGGGTCCTTGTAAAGTCATTTTGATTATGTGGAAGACAAGTTCTTGTATAGCGTGTGAAGTCACTAGAGGTTCTTTCTCCCTTACGATCACTTTCTGTGATTTAGATGGAAAGGACTTTACAGTCATTAGGATCTAAAGGATTCATGGGAGGAAAGAAGTTTGGGATGAATTAGGAGATCTCTTTTGTGTGTGGCCCTATTTGGTGTGTGGATGGGGATTTTAGTATTGTTTGGTCTCCTAGGAAAAAAATCTCGAATGGCAAAATAACTAGGTCCATGAGATCTTTTATTGATGGGTAAGTTCTTTGACCCCCAACTATTAAATGGGAAATTAACTTCTAACTGCAAAGACAATATATGGATTGAAAGATCTAGGGGGTGTTAGGGGTAAAAGGTGGAATCAAAGAAGTAAAAGGATTTACAAAGTCTAGGGAGTTGTGAACTCTTGGGGCCCACGATGTAGAAATTCGATAGGGTATAAAATGAACGTTTTTTAGCAAGTATCCTACAAACTCTTTGAGCCAAACAAGGACTAGAGTTCACAACTTCCTACTTTCAAACTCCTACTTCCAAACTGTTTGGTCCAAACACCCCTAAAGAGTGGATCGAATGGTTTGATTGCCATAGGTAGATAAGGGCGCCAAGAGTTACTTCAGATTACTAGCCTATAGTCTTAACTTCGACCTCTGAAAGATGTGGCCTTGGTTCCAACCATTTTGAAAACATTGATCACCCTTCCTTCAAGGCTAACACTTCCTCTTGGTGGAATATTTGAGTCCTCGGTAGGTGAAAAGGTTATCGTTTTAAGTGATAGGAGACATAAGAACTACATAAGTCCTATGGTAATGTATATACGTAATGTATATACGTAATACATTACCATAGACATGATTATGAGCCTTTCCTAGTAGTTTCCATAGTTAAATCTAAGACAGCAACAGCATCAAATTAAATCGACAAAGTATCAGCTACCCAAGAAACTATAACAGGGTTCGAAAGAAAGCACATTAGATGTTGAAATACATCGTATGATTGTTTTCCTTTTCCAAAAAAAGCAAAAAACTCAAACGGGGTTTAAAGAAAGCAATTCCTTTCGTCCAAAAACCAAACAATGTCAAGTAAAACTAACAAGGATGCAAAATATATAACAGTAACAATAAACTCGAAACATCAGAAGATGAAGTAAAAAAGGGTACCAAATCCGAAGAGTCAGAGGGAGGATGAATAATGCGGCGGAAACCAGAAAGAGAAGCATAAACAGTGTTGTCGGTGACATAGGCGCCTCTTCCAGGTTTGAAATCCGAAAAGTTACCGAGAACTTCACCTGGAGTGACGAACTCAGTGTCCTTCTCGCCTTCTTTCATTGTGATTCTCACAAACTCCGTCCAATCTACACTAAATGGTATCGAGAGTATAGGTTTTGAGATTGGAACACAGTGAGTTTCAACTCAAACTGCCGCCCTGCCCTCTGCTCTTGGTTGCACCCAAAATTTCGAGCCAAGGCCTGTCCGCCTACCGATATTTGAAACTAAACGAAACTTGGAAATTTCTATATTTTATTTCTTATATTCTTAACAATTTCTATTTAAATCATCTATTTTATTTTCATTTTCGTCCGGACGTTTTTATTGTTTTTATATTCTTTTTCATCTTTTACCTTATTTTAAAATATCATATTCGTCTAAATATTATTTTAAATAATCCACATCATCGTTATATTTAAAGTTTTTCATGATCATTTACATTCGGCTATATGATCGTTTACTATAATAAACAAAATCGCTTAAAGTATATTATTTTGTTGCACAATCGTCTATCCTAGTGATATATCTTAAATGATAGTGTAATTATGGTAAATAATCGTGTATGAATCCGAAAACTGTTTAGATTATACTATACTATCGTTTACCAATATCAAAATGATCTTGGTATAACAAGATCGTTTACAAATATTTGATGATAATGTATTAATATCTGAACGATCATGTACCGAGCTTTTCGTGTGCGTGTGAGGTCGATTAATTACATGTTATTTTTGTTTTTTCACCGTGTGGTAGGGGTGTAAATGGGTTGGGTTGATGAGAATTTTTTAGTTGATCAAATTAACAACTCAAATAAGATCTTCAACCCAACCTTAAAAAATTGGATTTGATTGGAATTTTTTTTTTTGAGTTACTTAAAATACTTAAATTTGTCTACATCACATTTTAATAACTAAAATTCCATAGAACTCAAATGAAATTCAAATGTTAAATATCAAAATTCAACGTATCTATTACAAACTTTAAAAAAATTCATAACAGTATGTATGAATTATAATATTTATAAGTTGTAATATATATTTTAATAATATTATAATTTTGGACTAGGTTGGGTTAGGTTAACCAATATTTTCAAAAATGTAATCTGAACCCAACCCAACTCGAAAAAATCATAAAAAATTCAATCTAATCCAACCCAAAATAAAAACTAACAAACTTCAACATTTACAATTTGGGTTGGGTAGTATGGGATGTTCATATTGTCAAGTTATTTGAACACCCCCTGCATAGTAGGAGTGTAAATCCAACCTAAATAACTTGATAACCTGGAAAGTCCAACCCATATTATATGAGTTGGATTGGGTTAGTTTAAAATATAGGTTGAGTTAAGTTGGATTTTTTTTTTCGGGTTGGGCTAGGTCTCACATTGGAAATTGAAAATTTTGGTTTAACCCAACCCAACCCAAATTAATAATATAAATATTGTGGAAACTCTTAACTATAATAGTTTATCTTTTATTTTGTAAAAGAAATATAGTTGAAATTTATTAGTTATAACTTCTTATTTAACTAAATATTTAACTATAGTCTCTAGGTAGATTTATAAATACCATGTATCATTTGAAACTAAATACATAGTGAAATACAATCTTACTCCCAAAAGCACAGTCGACGTAGGTATCTTGCTGAAGCACTTTAAAAACCTTGTGTGTTCTTATTATCCTTCTTCCTCTTTTCATCTTCATCATCTCACCACTTTCTACAATAGTATACGGTCTTTTAGATAATGTCAAAATGATATTTCAACGATCTTGATACTATCGAATATGAAGAATATGAAGTAGCTTCAAAGAATATGGTAAAAAACGGTGAAAACTAAATAAAATATTTAATAGAATAATAAATCATTTAAAAATAAAGAGAAAAAATTTAGAAGAGGATTATAGGAAGAGAAGATAATAATTCAAAATTAAAAAGAATAAAAATAAAATAATGAATCGTCTACAAAATTCAAATAGAAATTTGAAAACTATAAAAATGTTGTACGGTTTTATGGGCCTTTACATATTTTGTGTTTTGGTTATATTTATAAAAGGGCTGACATGAAAAATGACAAATTAAGAGATTTACTTTGGAAAAATAACAAATTTATTTTTAAATTGTTAGAATAGTTAAACTAAAAAATCTGAAAAATAAATAGATTGAACAATGTTTCAAATGCTCCTACCCAATTCAAAAATAATTATAAATACAATTGTTCACCTAAAACCCAAATACCCTATAATTAAATAATACTTTCTTTTATTTCGCGCAAAGACGAGCTTCTTCAACGGATTTTCTTCTTCGCTCGTTTAAATTACAACAACAATATATCCACTTGAATTTTAGAAAAAATACATTGTATATCACAAAACCCTAACAACAACAAAGTCACTAAAATTCGGCGACTGGCGGTGGCTGGAAGTTTTGACATAATCGGTGAACGAATGCAGACAAAGGAAACCGACGCGGCGGGCATGCGACGCGTGAAGGAACAAGCGGCGCAAAGGCTCTCGGCTTCGAATGAAGTAAACACGTGACTAGCGGCTTGCAGCGGAGGAGATGTTTCCTTGTGGCTTAGTTCTCGATCAACATAATGGAGGGGATGGCTACAGATGTTTCCTTGTGGCTTAGTTCTCGATCAACATAATGGAGGGGATGGCTACAGAGGTGGAGATCTCAAATGGACGAAGAACACTCGAACGGAGATGGAGGTGTCGACGACGGCTAGGGTTTGGTGAGAGTGAAGAAGACGACGATGAATAGTAATAGTAATATTATTATATTATTATTTTCCCTTAAAAATCTTCATTTTTTTTCCAATTTAAATAGAACAATTCTTTTATTCTGATTCCTTTAAAAAATAAAATATTCATTTTTTATAAATATTTTAGAATATAAATAATTTAAAAATGTTAAATTTATGTTTGCTGTTATTTGGAAGATATAAAGATAATCTTAACATGATTTTAGGGATTATAAAATTTTAAATTCAAATTATTATTAACAAAAACTATCTTTATAAATTTTTAAATCAATTTTAATATTTTGGCGGAATGATTTACAAATACAATGTATTCGTGATTCTGGTTATATTTCATCATTTTAACCTACAGTACATTGTATCTATCAGATAAGAATTTTTCTCTATACAAGTAAAATCAGCTAAAACTATAAAAAGTGAAATTCTTGTATTTATATTTGACATAATTTTATGGAAGGATCTAAAATTTAAATTCAAATTGTTACTAAAACTATATCATGTATTATTTAATAAATTGTACAAAATAACATGTTTAGTTAAGATTTACCAAATTTGAATGTTATTTATAAAATACAGTGAATTTGTGCTATTTTCAATATTATGTCTCGTTTTGTTGACACATTGAAATAAATTGTATTTGGAATATGTGAAATCAAGATGGTAATGATACTACATATTGATTGACCAATTTTTTTTAATCTTTTTTTGTGTGTCCCAAATATGTGTATTGGAATATTTGTATGATAGATGACTATAAGATTTTAAAGATCGTGGATCACAATTATGATGTATTTGAGACTTTTACTAGATGAAAATAAACGTAGATATTAACGTAATTTAAAAACACGTCTCAAAATAATTATTCATACCACTGACACAATAAAACAATTTTCTTAAAAATAAAAATAAACCAATTAACACGATCTTAGAAGAAAATAAAATTTTAAATTCAATTTGTTGTGAGCCATACTTATTTTGGAGGTATTTAAATACAAAATTTAAATTCAATAATTTTATAAATATTTTAGAATATAAATAATCCAAAAATGTTAAATTTATGTTTGCCATTATTTTAGGAATATCAAATCCATTAGGAGAATTTACAAGAATTTAAAATCAATTTTTAAATGGTAGTAAATAATATCTATAGAAAATGTTTCTAAATGATAATTACATAATTATTATTAATATGGTCCATCTAATATGAAATAATTGCTACATCCATAACTAGTTATGAAGATACACCATTAAATGGTGTTGTTATTATAATGCATAATTTTAGAAAAAAATATATTTTAAATTTAAATTTTCAAATCTTCCAACAAAACGTACGATTAACCAATAGAATAATCAGTTATAAATTTAAGACATGAATATGTAATTTAGTTAAATGAGATCATAAAATAAATATTTATTTAATATTATTATAAAATTGAATGATATCAAAATACATCGTAATCATAATTACGTGTTACGTTTTATTGTTTTACCGTTCACAGATACATTGTAATTAACAAAATGATATTCATTCGATCAACGAGTAAAATTGATTGAAAAATTCTAAAAAAATATAAATATTTTGCAATTTTACTAAAAATCAAATTATTCTGTATGTTTGCTATTTTCCAAATTTCACTCTATTATTTTGCCATTTTCACACGTTTCTCTTTATAAAAATTAACCAAATAAAATTTTAAAGCTGTATTTTTATAATTTAGAAAGAAAAAAACCCTATTATTGGTTTCGGTTTCACTCTCCTCCTACAGCCCGCCCCATTACAGCTTCGGCCCCATCAAGATTTTCCTTCCAGTTACACACACAATCTCATTTCCAGCCGCCGCCATCATCGCTACTCATTTTTCAGCCCGACATTGCCGCGCATAATCAAAGCTCTCCTTGACGCTACCACTTGTCTCTCATCGGGGGCAAAAGTGGAAATAACTTTTCTTAAAGTTACCCTTTCCCGCCTCATTCTCTCAATTCACCCTAAACCTTGCTAAAACCCAGCCACCTTCAGGCGATGAAGTTCCCTTTGGCTTGACGCCATCTCCTTGTTCTTCTGTACTGAATATGGCTTTCAGGTTCCGGCGACTCAAAGAAATCTCAAGGTCTATACCTCAAATCTATTCCGGTAATACTCTGTCGATACGTCCCCTCTATTTAATTGGACTTAGCTTCGTTTACTTGGTTGCATTTGTTCATCTTCATTTTTTTCTTTTAAATATCTGATTAGATTTTTTTTTCTTCCATCCAGAATTTTACCATCAGCATCATCGTAGGTATGGTGTTAGCTCGTTAGCATTGTCCGTGGCTCCATTTCGTGTTTCTGAAAGAATTGGTCGAAGGCTTTTTTATAATGGACGCTACTTTACGAGGTATACATGATTCATATACTGAAAGCTGAGTTAGATTTAATTTTGTTTGTACTTTTTAATTATTACTACAGCTGTAAAAAGCAGCACTAGTTGCTTAAGGGTATTAAGAAACAGTGATAATATCATTTCATTGAATAAATGAACTTACGAAAGTGCCGAAATGCCATCGATGCTATATAAATGTATATAGTGGGCACGAGTATTGTGATACTATAGCTATTAAAGATGGGGTAGTATTTGCATCAAGAGAGAGCAATTAAGGATTAATGATCAAAGAAACTTTCAAAATTAATGGCCTTATCGTCGAGGGGATGTTGGTTTCTCTACAGCTAAATCAACCAGAAAAAAAAACCTTGGGTAAATTTAACAAAGTCCACTTTCTTGACTTTGTTGCAAGTCAACTGAGGGTATTGAGATTCCACTGTTTTATGCTTTTAGCATTCCTTTTATAATTTTCAATTAAGTTGTGGCTCACCTCCCTACAAGCCTCTCTACAAGCTGATTAGGTTTTACCACTTGGACTGTCTGGTTCGAAGGAGAGGTGAGACACATACATATTTTCGAATTTATTGGAGGAATGCTCTATCTTTTTAATTTGAGAGTTAGTAAGATTGGTTAGTGGCCAGAGTTGATGGGAGAGGCCTCTTGACAAGAGCATTCATGAATCTATCAAGGCAAGGGTTGGTCCATCAATGTCATCGATGGATTGTCTCTAAAACTTATTTCTTCATATTGAAAGGGAAGGGCCAACTTGGCCCTCGTTCAAGTGCTTTATTTGGATGCTTTGGAGCGAAAGAAATGGTTGCCTCTACAACAATACTTCCTCCTCATTTGATTAGTTTATGGATAGAGTTTTATCTACTATGCTTTTTTGGTATAATTCTCAAAATCATTTTATTCATTATGATCTAGCTTATTTAATCTCCAATCGGACAGTTCCTTTGTAATGCACCTATAGGTAAGGTTCAAAATATTGATGTTGATGGAAATTTTGAGGCCCTCAATTTTATGGAAAATGGAAATTGATGAAAATTAATGGAAGTTGTTATAATTAGTTAATGAACCTATCTATAATGGATCACTTTTAATCATCATTTCTCTCCAGTAGAAGACAACATTTAGATGTCTATCGTAAATATATGTGTAAATGTTGATTGTTGATCCAAGAGCAGAAATTTTAAAAAAGTAACAAAAAGGTAAATACAAATTAATATATAGTTTAGAAATATTTTGAGGTGAAATTATGTATACATTTAATGAAAAAATTTGAACGGGGTTAAAAATAAATATATATAGGTTATATTTTGTGGGTTTTTCAAATTCAATTTCTTTAAAAATGAGTTTTTTTTTTTTTTTTTTTTGTTGAAAATAATGTTGGAAATTGAAAAAAGTTGGAAATTAGAAAAAGTAGCACATTAAAAAAGCTTCCTTTGTTGTTGAAAATGACGTTTGAAACTATAGCATTGTGTACAATCAAAACCATAAAATTGAAAAACTTGAACCAAGTTAATGTAATTAATTCCAAAAAAAAAAGTTGAAGTTTCTCGAAATCTCAAAGTTTTGTTGAAATGGGGCAAAAAACAAATTTTTCCCTAACAAAAATTTGACAGTAATTTTCTATCTCCACCTGGCCTATAGGTGTTGGAGTTTTTTTTGTTGGAGAATTGTCAAAAATAATAAATTTGATAAAATATTTACGAGCTATAGCAGAATTTCAGATTTTATCAATAACAAACATTTGGTAGCCAATCATATTTTTCTATCACTAACTATCATTGATAGAATCCAAAAATTTTGCTATAGCTCGTAAATATTTTAATTTATTTTGTTATTTTTAAAAATGTCATTTTTTATTTATATTTATTTATTTATTACTTAAATTTTAAATTTTAAATTTTAAATTAATTGATTAATTATCTTTGTGTTTTATTTTAAAATTTAAATTTAAATTTTTTCCATGTGGTGAATTAAAGAAACTGTTTCTTATTCAAATAAACTTCATGATTTTAAGGAATTGGAACTTGAACTGGAGACATATTGGTTGGTAAATAAGCTAAAGTGCCAATGAGCGACAATGGGCACTTTTTAACTTCATTCCTCTGGTAAAGGACCGAGCACTTGATTTTTGCAAAAAGACCATCTCAGTATGTTAAAATCTCGTGAAAATCAAATTCAAGTATCTTGACTTCAATAAAAATTCCCCAGTGTTCTTTGGAATACACTTTGAACCTTGTGTTTAGTATAAAAATTTGGTATGTGTTAATCTTCGCTAATGCTTTCACTGTGGAACTTGAGTTGGTAAGTGGTAGAGTAGTGTTACTTGGTTCGCAGTTAGTAGTTTCAATTTCATAACTTTTGGTTGTCTCTCTGACTTATATTTGACAGTCTTTTTCAGGTTTTCCACAACAACCGAGCTGCAATGCGAGTCTTCTCCCACAAGTGACATTTTTTCCTTCATTAAGTCAACCTTAGATGAGTCTGAAGGTCGTACATTCTCCCTTTTCTTCACATCATAATCAACATTAGACGAGTCTTCTTTTCTATCCTTTTTCTTACCTGCCGTATTAAAGGTTTAACTTCACGTTCATGCAAACCATGTATTTTCTTTACATATAATGAATGTTTCTCCCTTCCATTTCAAGAAAGAAAACGATTTGATATATATCTGAAAACTTTGCATGCTTTTTTGTTAATTATTTTAGAACTAGTAGGCAGCTGAACTGCAGAAGCACAAAACACCGGATCTAATTCACATTCCATTAGTTGATTGAAACCAGTTGCTTTTATTTTTCAACCAATAGCGAACTCTGGGGGGATTTTTTGTGAACTTTTGTTGTGTACTTCTGTGCTGATAAATTCTCAAGTTAACCACAAAGCATGCATTTGCTATTTTTTCTATATCCATCTTATACTCATTACCTCCGTAGAATTACTTTACAAGTTGATAAGTGTTGTTTAAAATTGCAATGAATGCATTCTCCTGTTTTTTGAGCTTAGTGATAGCAGATCAGACTTTTTCCCCGTTTTGTTAGTCTTTTTGCATTGTTTTTTGGTTCTTTGAGCTTGCCAACATCACATTTCAGCTACAAAATACGGGGTTTTTTAATGTATAAAAGATGACTACTATATTTGATATGAACAAATACACCTGAACTTTTCCCTACCTCTCTCTTGTTTATATGTTTTTGTGCGAATGTGCAGGGCCTAACCACTATTGGTTGAATACGTCTAATGAAAATAAAGTAATTTTTGAGGAGGATGGAAAGTACTTAATTCTTGCCAATCAATTTCTTGAAATGACAAGCTCTGATTCTGTTGTTTTGGTTGAAAATGTAAAGTTTCTTCAGCAAAGGTAATGGAAGAGCCCGGTTTTAGGTTCTCACGACTGCTGTACTGCAGTAGACATGTCTGGATTCTTATTCTTTTCTGCACTTGTTCATGTTCAGTTGCTAAGTGTAATGCCTTCCTGTGTAGGTTTCCTCATCTTCATGTGATTGGGTTTCAGTGTTCCAGTACCCTATCTGTCGCTGAAAAAAGTGACATGATCCAATTTATAATGAGGGAATATATTTCCTTTCCCATTTTGTTATCCAACAAGATTTTTGAGGTGAGGTTAAACTGTTGCTTTTTCTGCCTCGTGTATGTTTTTAGGTTGAGATAAAGAATGGTGATTCTTCTTGCCTCTGGGTTATGGTTGGGACTTGTATAAGATTCCACCTGAGTTGGGTTTCTGCTAAGAAAATAGATGTGATTAAACCTTTTTAAAGATGGTAGAACTGCAAAGGGGTGAATTTCGTTCATGTCATTCTTGGTTGTATTGTGGCCTACTCTTTTTAGTACTTAGTATGCTCATGGCCAACCCTTCTGATCTCTGGAATGGCTTTGCCCATTGTGAAGCCAGGATTGGAAGACAACTATGGTTTTAAATTATTAAGGGCCTGTGTGATAACCCATTTGTTTTCTGTTTTTTATTTTTGAAAATTAATTTTTAAAAAACAGTGTTTGGTAATCAATTCACTTTTTTGTTTTTTAAACAAGAAATTTGTTTTCAAAATTATGAGGGAAAATTGAAAATGAGAAAACGAAGCTTTCAAAAAAATACATTATGTTTTTAGAAAACAGAACAAAATCAAAACATAGATGATTATTGTTTTTAATAACTAAAATTTTAAAAAACAGAAAAAACAAAAACAATAAATTGAAATGGTTACCTAATGGGGTCTAAGTTTTTCACTAGAGGCTTAAACACAACTTCAGAGGATTTCTAGACATCTCCCTTACCATTTAGGTCACCTTGGATGTTCTAGGCATTGACATGTTAAAAAATAATTTTGATTGTATTGAATGATGTTCATGAATTTTTCATCTTAAAAAAAGTTAATACCGCTTTATACAATCATATTTTTTGTCTGTTCTCTTCTTTTTTTTTTTTGTTTTTTTGTTTTTTTAATTAATTATCTGTGAAATTCTTTTTTGTTTTGAACGGTTATTGCAAGAGTGTCCATTTTTAGTACTGTTGGCTGATTCGGTTTCTGGGTCACTGTTTTGTACAAATAGGTGGCAGGCTGTTATATTATCTCCAAGGACTTGAGTAATCCTTTGCTCGTCAGTGAGAGGGGCATGGACCTTAGCATTCTTCGTAAAGGTATGCATCATCTTTTCTTGCTCTATTTGCTTTTACTGCAATATTGTTTTTATTTACTGTTGAATCTAGATTTTTTTCATTCGGATGCATTTTATCCTTGTAGTCATGTTATTTAGTGCTGAATATGTTATCAATTCATTTAGTTGGTGCGTACTTTATTAATGCATATATATTTCTTAGTGTTCATTATTCTCACATCGTATGCACTTTCAGCTATTGAGGAATTGCATGAACCAGAAAATGAGAAATCTGGCCTATCCAATATGGGGAAAACCACTTATCTGAAACAAGCGGAAATGATCAAAGAACCAAATTCATGTTCTTTCATGCATAATTTTCTTCTCCACTATCCAGGTACAGCTTCAAAGAGAGAGAGTTTATAGCTTACGTTGGTTTACAAGTCCACAAGTTATCATATTGTCCTCGTGCATTTCCTTTCTTTATGCCTAAGATGGGCCATACTCTGAACACACATGGTCTCTCTTTTTATTATTACTATTCCTATTACTATTAACAGGGGAATTTTCAAATATAGCAAAATGAACCAAAATATAGCTAGCGACTGATAGAAGTCTATCAGGGTCTATTATTGACAAAATCTTTCAACATTTTTGCCATTTACAACAGTTTTTCTTCTTATTGTTGTTGTCCCTTTTTTTTTTTTGGGGGGGGGGGGTGTTGTACCTTACTTTATTTGTTGTGAAACCTATGTTCTCTTATCGTGTACTCCCTATAGTAAACATCCCCCTAGCTTTTCCCCAACAAACTGGTTACTACAACCAGATTTCTATCATTTTCTTAATGTTCCTATCCATTTTCCACTGTCACAGGTTGTATATCTGCAGATGAAGAGGGTGGCCGACTCTTCCTCTCCGACAGCAATCATAACCGGATTGTTATATTCAATAGCTACGGGAAGATCCTGGACATGGTATGTTTAATATCTAAATATTGATTTAGCAGAGATGATTAAGTACAAAATATCCCTGTTTTTCTAGGTATATTAATAATAACTCGGTGATTAAAAAGGATGTGTTATTCTATTTATTATTTCTTTTATGAAATAGTATTATCTATTTATTGCAGCTACTTTTCTTCCTCAGTTCTCTTTATTCCTTGGACGACCACCAAAATACTATGCCATAAATAGTGATAATTGTGTGTCATTAGAACTTGATTATTTATGATATATTAAATGACATTGAACAGGAACTGTTCTATAGATTTTAGAGCTAGGTTGTACAACTATGTGCTTTGAGTTCTATTCAATATAATTTCATGCAGTTCTACTTCTCTAACGTAAAGCTGTAGTTTTGAGACTTCATTTACTTTCTTTGATTTTAGGTTTCTACACTATCTACGTACCATACCTTATAAATTCAGAACAGGTTACTGTATTATTGCATTACATGGTTACATGCTTACATTTTATATGTCAGATTGGTTCTTATCCAGGTTTTGAGGATGGAGAATTTGAATTGGTCAAATTAGCTCGTCCAGCTGCTTCCTTCTATCATTCTACACAGAATTGCTTGTATTTTGTGGACTCTGAGGTATGCGCTAGTTCTTTACAATATTTTTATGTGAACTTTTAAAGTTGATACACTTATACATGATTAGAATTCTATCTGCTGGCAGCATACCTAGATCTAGATTTTTTACTATTTGACAATATTGTATTGCATCTTGATTAAATGTAGAGCTTTCATTTTTTTTTCAAAAAAGTTATTTATGAAATGAAAACCACTTTCTTTAAGGGAAAAAAATATGAAAGAATACAAGAGCATACAAAAAACCAATCATAAAAGAGAGGACCTCCCTCTGCAAGAAGTGTGAGTTTTTTTCCTAAATCTAGAGTAGTGAATACAGGGAATGCAAACAAACACCAAAAGAAGCTCACTACAAATGAACCGTGTGCACTTACATTGACGGGACTGCAACGCCATCAATGTCTTAAAAGGCTTAAGGCGTTGTCGAGGTGTTTTCCTTAGTTGGATCCCCTTCCTTTAGTGGGCTTGTTTTTTTGTATGTCTTCAGTCTTTGTATATTTTCATTTTTCTCAACGAAAGTTGTTGCTTCTATAAAAAATCTTAAGGCAGCCTCAAGGCATTTCTCTTGGAGAGACGAGGCATAAGCCTCATTTTAAATTAAGAAATCACAATCAAATCATAAAACATAAAATTTTATATGTTCTTAACATTACAATATTGCTTAAACTAGCTACCATACTCGTAACCATGAGAGAAAAAAATCTCATTATTGTCAATATTGTTATCACCAATAGGATCTTCCATAGAATAAAAATAAAAATATATATTCTTTTGATAGGAAACAAAGATATATATTTATTTGAACCGATAAAGTAAAGAGACACCGAGTTGTGTGGAAACCCAAGTAACGAGAGAAAAACCATGATTTATTTATTTTTTATTAATTTCTCACAATCACAAATGATACAAGGGTAAAATAAATAGAATACAGTGGGATAAAAAAGGAAAAAATGTTAGGTCAAATCTCCCTTTGGGCCAAGCCTACTAAATCTAATAAAAAATAAGTGTGGGGAACAAACCAATGGCACAGGATTGAGAAAACCCCACCTAAAAAGACTAACATAGAAGAGCTTTCTGGTTGTTAAAATTCATGGAAAGGACAATTACAAAAGAATTTAGTGTAATTCGTACACCACTAAGAGGTCGTGTGTTGCACGACTGTCCAAAAAAAACTAAAGAGGCACGCTTATCGCTATTCCTTTTGTTTCATAGGCACTGAAGGAAGGAGTGGGAAGTGCATTTCCATAAAATTCTACCCTTACTACCAAAGACATGACAATCAAGGCCTTCAATCATCCAATTGTCAACTTTCTTTGAGAGGCAGCGTGCCGCGCACGAAACTAAAAATGTCAAAAGAAGGGACCAACCCTTGCCTACAACTCACAATGGAGAAAGAGATAGTCAAGAGTTTCATCATTTTTCTCACATGCCCTAAATAGAAGGGGTGAGGGTTGCCCCCTTAAGCTTTCTTTGAAGTTTACCGTGAGTATTTAAACTGGCAAGGGACCATAAGAAGAATTTGACCTTTTTTGGAATTTTGAGCTTCCACACAAGACAAACCAAGGGAAGGGTGGAGCTAGGAGACCTTTTTACACTATTTTTGAAAATGATACGAGTCTCACTATTATTAATATTGAAAATAGAGAGACAAAGCTCAATGTACATGAGGGTTATACAAGAGCAATAGGATGGGAGGATCAGCGGGTGCACCCAGACATCTCAACTAGGTTGACACCCTCTTAATGCCCTCATCACATCCAAAAAGCGAAAAAAAAACCTAAATACCAAGTCTCTAAAAGCAATACAAGAGCCAAACAAAGGCCACAAAACAAGGCCAAACAAGAGTTTAAAAGGCCACAATGCAAGGCCAAACACCTTTTCACTATTT
This sequence comes from Cucumis sativus, assembly GCF_000004075.3. Classification (NCBI taxonomy): domain Eukaryota; kingdom Viridiplantae; phylum Streptophyta; class Magnoliopsida; order Cucurbitales; family Cucurbitaceae; genus Cucumis; species Cucumis sativus. Next base: position 25,639,521 of record NC_026657.2, read on the forward strand.
AGAAAAGCTGATTTAGTATTAAACGTAATAGAGGCGTCAATCTTCCATTTAAGGTGATCCGGGCAATCAAGAGGAATCCAAGAATTAAGAATTTCCAGCAAAGTCACCATGTCACTCATCTCTCTATCAAAGACCCTTCTTCTAAGGCCCAAATTCCAAGAAAGACTATTAGCACACTAACAATCTGTGACCACATCCTCCTTTTTGAGAGAAACCATAAATGTCAGGGGATTTCGCAGCAAGAGGTTAAGGATCGCACTAAATGTCCTCCCAAAATCTGGTCTTCTTACCATTGCCAACAATGAACTTGGTAAGCTGAGAAGACTACTCTCTATATTTAAGAATAGTGGCCCAAATTCTAGTTTTCTTGCCCTTTTTAGGATTCTTAGAAAACCAGTCGAGATGTTCAACCCCGTAGCATCAATAATTTGTCTCCATCCATGACACATCCTTCTCTTGTGTATACCTCCAAAGCCATTTCATGAGAAGAGCGGTGTTCTTTTGATGAAGGGAGCCAATACTGAGGCTACCAAGGGAAGTGGGAGAGGAAATCACTCTCCGATTCACAAGTTGGGAAATGGGCTTACACCTGCCCCTATCCAGACAGAGTATAAAGATCTTTTCCAAACGATTGGTGATGGAGCTTGGGGCCTGTAAAAGAGAGGAGTAGGAATAACAAGTGTAAGTTTGCCACCTTTTGAGAGAGACTCTTTTCCATTTATCCTCCTTCTTTTTAAGCTTGTCCTTTATAACCATGCTTCTTTATCTGAGTGCTTTCCACCTAGGGAGAAACCCTAGTAACTAAAAGGGAGGGACTCAAACCTAGAAACATGACTTTTTTTCGATATCCCGTGAGTGTTCAGGCTAGCTTACGCGCACCTCGGCTAACCTCACGAGACAACCGCCTGACCCGACAACATTTGGGCGTCAAGGTAATTCGTAGGAAATTAAATTCTAGGTAGGTTGCCACCATGAATTGGAACTTATGACCTCTTAGTTAGTTATTGAGACTATGTTTCCTTTTTTATCATTAGTCCAACCCATGATGGTTAACCTTACAACCCGAATGAATAGCAAAGAGCTCCAAGTCTTCAATATCAAGATTAAGCCCAAGGATAGAAGTTTTAGATTTGTTAAGAGACAACTCCGAGCCAAGGAGAGAAAGGTTTAAGACAGTCCACCAGACCGACTCGTTATCTTGTTCCCAAGAACAGAAAAGGAGAATGTCATCAACGGATTGTAGGTGAGTCAAGTCGTATGTCATGTTGCCAATGGAAAAACCTCAAATGATCCATCTTCTCTAACGCCTATTGAGCCCTTTCAATCTAAGGATAGTGTCAGGAGAAACCAATCAACCTTATCACAAGCTTTCTCGAGATCAAGCTTGAGGAGCACTCACCTTGGAAATGATCTTATAGAGAGAAGTAACCAGGCTAATGGGTCTGGGTTCATTCACTTTAGACGTGTTCTTCCTCTTAGGAAGAAGACATGTAACTCTCATTGATTATCCCGTTTTTAAAAAATTCCTGAACACCTTAGCAAGGTCGAGCTTTACGATGTTCCAAGACCTCTTATAAAATTTGTCCGATGTCATGGTCATGCTTGTCTAGGGTGTGTTGCTTGTGGCCATGACTGCTCCAACACCACGCATTGCTTTTTATTTTTTTGAATATTTTTATTAAATGTGTCATCTCGCACATTAGCATATGCGAGTCTATCAGTTCCCCTTTTGTTCATAATGTACTATATGGGGGTAAGACTTATCATCATACCTTCACAGCCACAAGTTATAAGATATAACGTTGTTGTCCCTTATTGCTTATAGCCTTATAACTTCTCTTTTCTCAAACGAGCTTTCAAAAGTTTGCAAAAACCTTTTCCTCTAAACTCGTTTTTTAAAACCTTTTCTCAAGAACGGGAGTGGAGGTTGCAAAATGCATCCATTGTGCCACTAGCTATTTGGATTTGGATCGACTGACTTGTTCTCGAGTGGGAACAAGTGCCTCACGATTGCCTTGTGACACTTTCAAAAGTGCGACCGAGACACCCAACATCCCATTTGGCCCTAGAAACTTGATATTACCCAAATAAAGAACAACCTCTCGAAGCTCCTTTTTCTCAAATGAGACTTGTAAAGTGGAGGAATCAGTGGGGTTAAGAGACTTCCAGTTAAGACCATCAAAGGTAAAAGGCTGGTCAATTCTACTTCCATAAAGTTGCTCATAAAAACTAAGAATTTCATCAACAATTTCATCTTCCTTTAAAAGGAGCCAACCCTCGCTGTTTTCTAAAGCATAAATGATATTTTTACTTTTCTGAGCAGAAACCCAACAGGAATGAGTTAGAATTCTCATCCCCCTCTTGCAACTACGTAATTTTGCATTTGCCCATAAGGGTTGCTCTTTAACATTGATATCAAGTAGATCCTTCTCACACTCATCTCTCTCTTTCTTCCTCTCTTCATTAAAGGAGTTGGACTCTTCGAGAGAATCTAAGGAGTGAATCTTGTCAGTTGACAAATTCTTATGAGACAAAACATTGCCAAAGACATCTTTGTTCCACTTCTTTAAAATAGACTTTAGCCTCTTCAACTTTTCCATAAAAACATAGTTTGGCCTGCCCTCCACAATAAAGTTGTTCCACCACCCTAACTTCTTACCAAAAGTATGATTATCAAGCCACATATTTTCAAATCTGAAAGGGGTTGGACCCTAAGATTGTGTGCCAAGTGTAAGTAAAGTAGAGAAATGATCTAATGTGAGCCTCTAAAGTTTGTGAACCTTGATCTCTTTAAAGAACTCAATCCAAGGCTTTAAAACCAGAAAGCGGTCAAGCTTCGAAGTTGCGTATATGGATCTTGAGAAGAGCTCATCTCGAACAGGGATATCAACTAAATCCAGCTCCTCAATAAGACTGTTGAACTTCACCATGCTTTTAGTTGTAGAACCCTTGATAGATTTCTCACTACTCCATCTGAGAACATCAAAATCCCCCTATGCACCAACAATCAAGACATCGGGTATTTATATTCGAAAGGTTTTGCTAGAAAAGATCTCTACTTCTATAGGAAGAAAAACCATAAACACATGTGATCCAACCAACAAAATTGACGTTAGTTCTACGAAAAAGAGAGAGAGAGCTGATCGAGGATGGTGTCGTTGACAAAGATTGAGTCTTCTTTCCGCAAAATTAAGATGCCACCCAAGGAACCCTCAACATCAAGCGAAACTCAACCTATATGCCGACTACTCTAAACATGCTTAATCAACCATCTATCAACATTACACAACTTAGATTCTTGGAGGATAACAACATCCGAGTTGAATTTGATGAGATCTTTCACGACTCTTTTGGGCCAAGTGTGGAGACCCCTCACGTTTCAGGACAAAACTAACATGGGAACACATTTTGTCCCTAAGATCTATTTTCCAAGGCCATGTTTGCATCCCTCTCCCATCCACTAATTAAGGCTTTGATTTCCCTTATAAGTTTCCTATTCGAGGCCCCACCCTTTGCCCATTACCTTTTTTTTAGAGATAACACTGATACACAAATTGCAAGAGCACTTCCACTTACTTGTTCAACATAAAAGGTTTCTTAGGAGAGACTGACGGTGGAAGCTCTGTTTCACTAACCTCATCTATAGAGTCTGTAAGTTGGACAAAGGTAGGGGTCAGGTTGTCAACTACAACGATCCAGTTATCACCTTCTTGCCGAGCTTTTGTGGAACACCGTGTGGTAGTCGGAAGGAGGTTCCAAGGAGTCTTTAGTCAAAAGAGAAAATTAATTTTCAGAAATCAAGAGAGATTTCAGATGACTGCTTAAGATTTTCTTCGATCAACATATGGAGTGGCGGTCGTCCTTTCGTCTGTGGAGTGAATCTCTCCCTTGGTTAAGATATGGATTTCATTCTTATCAGATAACAAAGTAGTTATTGAGGTAGTCGAGATGTCTTGAGTGGTTATCAGTCATTGGAGAGTAGTCATCAGACAATGACTACTCTCTGGGCACTCTCTCCCACCATTCACCCTTCCACCTTGCTTGCCTCGCCTTGCCATGAATACTCGACATTGGAGTTGCGATCACATTTGACTTTTCTCATATCAGCGCTCGTTGGTGACCGACGTTCGTGTTTTTCGCGCAACTACAGCAGGTCCGGAGCTCTTCACATGCAGTCGCAGCAGATCTGGTCATCTTTTTCACCAACTGTTTGTTTCGTCGTCGAAGGTACAAGTCTGTCGGAGCCTAGCAAAATCTTAGATCTGGCATTGCAGATCTTCGTTGTCCCAGCTCAAATCTCTACTTTTCCAACTCCAATCTCACCTCAGATCCTATCCGTTCAAAATTCCAGTCCAAATATGAGAGATTTGTCCATGTAGGTGTGAGTTCTAACTTCAGATTGCTTTAAAGAATCAACCACTCGTCCATGGGTGTAGGCAGAAAGTGAAGAAATTCCTCTTGAGGTTAGGAGTCTCAAATTTGGATGAGATCAGTTCATCATTCCAATTATTTTTCAGTCTACCGTTTGTTAGAATTCGAAGATAGAAATGGAAAACGAAAGCTACAAAATAGACAACCTGTTGTTTCCAGGTGGAAAACGTCAATGTCAACGAAAGCCTACCAATTTCGAACTCACAGCTTATTTGGCTCCTTCAAGCCATTTTGGATCTGATTCGAAGACTAGAGAATTCTTATTTTTTATAAGAAAGGAAAGTTGAAAATGGAAGGGTTGAAGTTTCTAAATACAGAACTGAAAAAGACTGAATTTTGAGATGCTTAAAAAGGCTCAAATATCTACTTTGGGTGGTTTCAAAGCTCTTTGAGTTTGATAATTGGGCAGAGATCAAGGAAATACTGAAATTGTACTTGGATTCAAATGTCATCGTTAATCCCCTATTTGCGAAAATGCTTTGGTGGATATGCATTGTGGAGCTTTGGATGAGCTCATTGTGAATCCTGGCAAATGGGAAGAGTTTGGCGCTTTTTGCTTTAAATTCAGAAAATGGAACAAATATTCCCTTAGTAGACCAATATACACTCAAAGGGTTACGGAGGATGGATTTCAACAAGAAACCTACAACTAGACTATTGGTGTAGGAAAACGTTTGAAACAATTGGAGCTCATTTTGCAGGTTTAGAAAGGATTGCAGCTGAATAACTGATGATAATAAGGGTCATAAATTTTTAAATTTGGATGATATTTCATCAATCAACCTGCCCAACAAGGTTCGTGGAGATCTTTTCATACATGATTTACCTAACTTTATAGATAGGGTTAGATTAAATCAGTCATGATTGATGAAGAAATAGTTGGTGATACATTAACCTCTGAGTTAGATTTCCTTCTCCCCACGAGATTCAATCCCAATTTTCAAAGGAATCCTTTTATCCTCACCAATAAGAAGGTTGAGCTTCAGATGCAGGAGTCTTGCTGAAATTCCAAGAAATCCAAGGAAGATTCTTTTTACGAGGAAAAATCTTGTCAAAGTCCAACATTGGACAACTTCGTTAAAGTAATCTTGCTGGAATTCACTCATCCGTTTCGTAATTCAAACGAAACAGGAGGGAGCAAAGATGAGGAAAATGAAGAAGTGCAATTAGAGGAGGAAGAGAAAAATCAGACCGTCCCACTTGTAATGCTCAAGAAAATCCCAAGAGCCTTGGCAAGCAAGACCTTGCTCGGACATCTCTCAGATTACTCCTCGTCTTCCCTCTCAATTTCTTCTTCGATTTCGTCCTCAGTTAGAGATATCTCTAAAAAATGGACCAAGTGCAACTAAAAGTGAGGAAATGCTTACAATTATTTAAAATATTCTCAAAACATTTTGTTAGAAGAAAGAGACCAAAGGAAGCATCCAAAAAAGAGAATCTTCAAGGAGAAGTTACTCTCCGAGCATAATCCTGATGTATTAGAATCGATTGTACTAACATACAAGCGCCCTCTCAAGCTAACAGGTCAAATTCTTAATCCTCTCACCTTTAACACTTCGAATACTCTAGTTTCTCATTGCCCAATTCAAATGTGAAATTCGTGAGAGGCACTCCAAGTCATAGTCCGGTCATTCCATCCAAAAAGAAGTGCGGAACAACTTTTGATGCTCCTTTCAGCGTGAGTAGTGAAGAATTTGTTCACTTTGAAAAAAGACAGAAATGAGGGGTAATTGCAAATGGAGCCCTTAGGAACAGACCTAAATGCTCTATTTCAAATTGATGAAGAATTGGAAAATGAATTGAAAGTTGATGAAAAGGATTTTGTTTGCCCACCATCAACTCAACCAATCGGACTTCCAGATCATCTGAAATCATTTGCAGCTGATTGTGGAATGGTGTTTGGTCAATCCTTCCCAGAAGATTTTGCGTCCCTCAAAGATTCCTGACTTTTTACATGAGCTAATCCGGAGTCCTTGAAACAGCTTGGTTGTTTTCCTTTTCTTGGTGTTTCCTCTCCATCCATTTTGAAGCTATTAGCGGGCAAGTTCTCAGCTGTAAGATTAATTAAGTTTGCTTTATTTTGTTTTCTCTTGTTTGCTCTGGGTCTTGTAGTTTCTGATCAATTCGTTTGTCCTGTTGAGTTGAATTGATCGTTCTGTTAGTCCTTTTCGCTCTTAGTATATATCTCTTGTACTTTGAGCATTAGTCTTATTATTATCACTAATAAAGAGGCTCGTATCCATTTCAAAAGAAAAAAAAAACGCCTCAACCTTGGCGCCAATGCTAAATGCGGAGACAGGCATTACAGTTCCAGTCAACACATTTGAACTTTTTTCCACAATTGAGTTTCAGAAGATAGAAGGATGAGGCTGTGCCCCTGGGGAAGCTCAAAGTACTAGGCAGTACGAAACGCCCAATAACTCTCCATTGTGTAAGCTGTAGATTCTAAATATCAGTCTTGCAAGTAAACTTTTGAAATGATAAGACATAGAGATCCATGAGAAATGGGTGACAGGAGGGTGACCTCTTTGTCATTAAACATCACTGTCAAATTAAAAGTGTCGTTTTTTTTTATTTCTTTTCCCTTTGAGAATTCAAATTGATTGTTGCCAGGGCAGTTGGATTTTTTCCCCATTTTGTTTACTTTGAACAAGTATCTAAATTTTTTTCTGTACTCAATTTTGACTATCCAGAACCATGCCATTAGGAAAGCTGATTTGGGTAAGCGTGTCGTGGAAACCCTCTATCCAGAAAACTACTCAAATAAGAAGAGTACTCAGTTCTGGAGCTGGATTATGGATAAATTTGGTCTGGGAAGCATTCCTGACAGAGAAGTAAAAGACTTCAATCCGCAGTCTATAATGTTTCCTTGGCATATGATTAGATATATGGATGATAGATTATTAATTTTAAATCGCAGGTAGGATAAAAGTGCGTGCAGCACATTATTTTATTTTCTCAACGAGTTAATCATTTATTATATTTTGCTGCAGTTTCCCCTTTGTATGATACTTGAAACCATATGTTTCTTATCTGAAGTAGTGTGTTTACAGCGCTGTATCACAATCAATATGGGTGCTGGCTCTTTTCATCTACTTATGTTTTTCTTCATAAACTTGTAGTCTTGGGACACTATGGACAATGGATTTGGTTTCAGGAAAAATTATCGAAGTTGTTAGAGGTACAGAATCTATAGATTCCTTTGCTAAGACTGACGTCATTGAGAAATTTTAATTAGAGAATCTGTGTTATGGATAGGGCTTTCAAGGATTATGGAGAGCTACGGGCAGTTGATCATGGACAGATTGTCTGTTATAAAACAGATACCTGATGGTATGTTGCAGCGGCCAAGTGATGCAAATATTGCCATAGGGGGATCGCCATACTTGGATCTTTTATCTTCTTTAACATCCTTTGAAAATTGCATAATCATTTGCGACTCAGGTACCAATGTTTCAATTGATGAATTGTTGATTTGCTGCTCAACTCTCATCTTTTGCTAGTTTATTTAGCCCTTTACTCTTGAAGTTGGACAGGTGGTTTTGAAATGTAATAAAAAATCTGGTGAGTGCTCAAGCTTCCAATTCTCGAATTTTGGGGTCCTTGGATTACCATATTGGTTTGCTCCACTTCCAGAGAAGGTTATAACCACGTAAGTGTATTTACTTACTTTGGGTGTTTTTCTTTTTCTAAACAAGATAAAACATATTTCTATATCAAGGCAAAAGAAGAACAGCCTAAAGGGCAAGCGGTTGATAGGACCCCTCCCCAAACAACTAACGGATTAAAGCCTTCAAGTTGTTAAAAACCATTAGGAGGTTGTAATTTCAAAAGAATCCAGTGTGTAGTTAGTACACCACCAAGAGGCTGTATGTATGCTGTAAAAAGCCCAAAAAGAATCAAAAGAAGCAGATTTAATTTGGGTGTTTGTGGCTTTGTTTATGTTTCTGACATGGATGGAGTTTGGTTGCTAACTATGGACCTAGACACCTAGTCACTGGATGGGATTAATTTGTATTCTTCAAACTCATTTATCATTTTCATCGTCGTGATGTTGTCATTGGTTTCATCCTTTCTGCATTATTTCCATTTTCAACCTCACTAACCTTTTGATCATCCATCTTGTTGATACTGCAGTGCTGAATTCCGAGGAGCAGGGATTGATCATCTTCAATTTTTCAAACTGCTGCCTGGTACGTTCATTTTGGAAATGTGTTGTATTTGCAATTTCTCTTGATAGCAGTTAAGTTCAGTTGTAGCTCTAGTACAGTTTCCACATGGACCTTGTTCAGGCCCAGGAGATTGTGTTACAACATTAGTCTTCACTGTAGATGATCTAGTCTTGCTTATCCTTGACATAACATGTTGAAATTGTGAGTGTTTTGTATTTTATCATACATTATATACGAAGTTTCGTTGTGCATAGGTGAGGTTGGTATACAGATCAACGTTGATCTTCCTTCAGATATTGAACTAGTGGAATCATTACATGAAGACAGCATATGGCGACAAGCAAGAGGAACTGCAACTGAAATCTCAATCGTCGAGCAAGTAGCTGGGCCCTCTGAGAAGGTAAACCCTACTGCACATCTTTTGTTCAAGTGACACTTTCTTGTTTCTAGAATATCTGTTAACGTTGGTGTTTTGTAGGTTGGTTCTGCTCAACAATGGTATGATGAATTGGATAGTCTAGCCTTTTCACCGCAAGAATCAGAAATGGTGGAAGATAATGTAAGAGCGCAAAATTATATTGGAGACAATAAAGTTCACATTGAGTGTGCTGTCAATACAAGTCCTGGAACTAGCGAGGTATGAATGCTATCTTTTTTTCATTTTTAGGAAACATAGTTGTATCATTAAATTTTTGTTTAAAATACCATGTTGGTCCCTGTATTTTGTATTCCACTTAATTTATTGAAAGTATTGGGACTAAATGGAAGGAGACCAAAGTAAAACAGAAATTTTTTCTTTGAAGAAAAGAAAAGCAAACTGCATGGCATCATTAGTGAACCAAAATAGATTAGATCATCGACATAGGTTTCCCAATTAGACATGCTTATGCATCTACCAAGAAAACCAATTTTCCAAAGAAAGTCCAAATGATTATTATCCCATTTCTAATGGTAGAAACATTACTTTGCTGTGTTGGACCATCAGGACACTTCTACTCTGATATTTCTTATAAAATTGTCAAATTAGACAATTGAAGAGGCATACTCTAATAAAACATATCTAGCTCATAAGCTAGAAATAAACTCATAAAGTACCCTAGGAATCTTCAAGAATCGAGCTTCAAACTCTTCTCGTGTATGGTCATCAATTTTGTTCTAATTAAATAAAGTACTTTTCTGGAATCTCATAATGGTAGATTCAGACAGTCTTTCTATTAAATGATGAAAAGAATCTCAATTCGAGTGTATTGACAATCTATCCCAAAACACCGTTCTATAAATGCATTTTCCCTACTTTTGCATTACCTTTTTAACGTTTGCGTAATATCGAAACAGGTTATAGTGTATGCAGCCCTATATTTAAGGCTTAGAAGAAACCAAGACTCTGAAGGCAATGGGGAGAAACATCATGCAACGAGGATAGCAGATTTTTTGTACCCAGAAAGTAGAGGGAAGATGATAAAAGAGAATTGCATTCAGTTTCTTATAAACAGTAAAAGAGATTTGAGAGAGCTCATTTTTGTGAAACCTTTGCATGTCAGGATAAAGTTGGATTCTTCGGGTCATCCTAAAGCTGAAAATTCCAAAAGTATTATCCTCACAAAATCCAAAGTTGAAGTTAATGTGTCACTTTCCTCCTAAGGTTCACCAATTTATGTTCCTTGTACCAAATGATTATATCATTCATTGTATGGTACTTCTTCTATTTGATTGTTTTCTTGCTCTATTTTCACTCTATTGTTATAACGTAGAAAAAATAAATGCATACCTTTTATGCCTTTATTTTGGTTATTATTATAATCATTATTATTTTAAAATAGGTATTACTTATTAGCGACCAATTCACATTGACCATTTTGAGTTTTATCTTTTATCACAGGTGAATTGGTCATTTTAAGGGCATTTATGCAAATATTACAACATGCAACCAAACAATATCAAATCAAATGGTTGAAGATTATCTAAAGTAACTTATTTCTTTTGGTCGAGTTAATTGTTTAAAATAAGTCTATAAGTTCAAACTATTTATTTATTATTATTTATTACGAAGGAGAATCAAACTTCTAATATAAAATAAGTGAGATTATGTTGTATATTAATCAATTGATTTAAGGTATTGTAAACTAAAATTAAGGAAGTAGTATATTGAGGTTTTAGAATTTGTCTTTGTTATTGGCCAATCTCAAAATATAAATATTAATGGTAGTGCGTACTTGGATATTGTTTTATTTCATAAGTTCAAGTACAATTCTAAAATGTTTCTTTATGATATGCAAATGTATAGATATAGTCTAAAAAATATTCATTATACTTTTCCACCTATTTCAATTTAGTCTCAATGTTATAATTTTACTCTTAAATTTTAGTTCTGTTTTATTTTAATCTTTAGATTTCAATATTTATATTTTTAATATCGATTTTTCATGGAATGCTTATTTTTTTATCATCAACATTTATGATTATTAATTAATTTAGAATAATTATGAGTGATTTTAGATTTAATTTTAATAGTGATGGAAAATAATGATATTTTAAGTAATTTCTTCTGCGCTAATGATGGAAATATCAACCAAAATATTAAGATTAAAATTGTAAATGTTGAACAAATTGAAACAAAACTTAAATACCAAACTTTCTAGGTTTAAATTTATGGACTAAATTAAATTTTTAATAACAAAATGTATAAGTATAATCGTAGTTTTCTTAAAGGTAAATGCATGTTCAAGCTCCTTTCTCCTATATATTTTGAAAAAACCAACATTATTTTTAGAACCTTAGACTAAAAAGAGAGTTTATGAATAGAACCTTTAAGAAAACATCAAGAAGAGAAGTATGTGGTGGTATCTTTGACGAACAATCATTTGACGATTCTTAGAGTTAAAGTCACTCAAATTTCCAATTTTCTTCCAATCTCTTCTTTGGGTTCCTGTTAATATTCGCCTCCGTCGTCAAGTTTTCTTCTCCGATTCTTTTCATTTTACGGTCTGAATCGTCATTAGCCCAAAATTCCCGTGCTTTCATTCTTCTAGATGCATCTCTTTCAAAAGGATTACAAAAATCAACGACTGGAATTCATGGTGTGTATAGGAAGATAATAATTCTATAAACCTTCTATGATTTCTGATGCATTTTTTCGTTTTGATTGCATTCATTCTATGATTTTTTTTCCGTTTTCGATACTTATAATCGTTACCATCTTTTGGAATTTGATTGCACTATGTTTTAATTTTTGTTCTTTTCTTCTTCCTTGAATTTGAGTGCCTTTTTGGTTATGTTCAGGTCAAATTTGTGTCGGATACTGGAATTTGTGGCTGCATTTTTTCAATAGAAGAGGTTGTATTTTGACTTTTTCAGGTTGGGATTTGGGATAAATTTTTGGGAGAACGTTGAAGGCTGGATTGTGATTTGTAAGAGATGAAAAATGAAGTTTGGAGATGGGGAATCGGTTTGTTTTATATATTTTTGGTTGCAACCATATGGATAGCTGCTAGTTTTGTGGTTCAATCTGTTGTTGATGAAGGTGTTTCACCATTTCTTGTTACATACATCTGCAATTCATTGTTTGTTATTTACATCCCAATTGTTGAAATTGCACGTTTCTTGGAGGATAAGTATGAAAAGTTGTTGTTTTGGAAAAACAAAAAATTGGATTCATTACAAGAATTGAGGGATGAACCAGAGCAGGCCATACTTCTTGGAGAAACCAATCTTGTTACAAATGTTGATCATTACAGTACTTCCATGCATATGGAAGATGGAAAACCAATTTTGAAAGGAGAAAGTAGATTTTTAGAAACAGGATGCTCATCTTATGACAAACAAGTGGATGAAAAAGGGCGTTGGACACGCATTAGAGTGGCGAAAGTTAGCTTATTGATATGCCCTTTTTGGTTTCTTGCTCAGCTTACTTTTAATCTATCATTGAAGTATACCACTGTTACAGTAAGTGACGATTTAATTCCTCTTTATTATATTGGTCATGTCTGATTTTATCTCATTGGATTTTATGGCTCCATTTTTGTTTTTGTTTTACTGTAGTCAAATACTATCTTAAGCAGTAGTTCCAGCCTCTTTACATTTTTGGTTTCTCTGGCATTTTTGGGTGAGAAGTTTACATGGGTGAAACTTGCTAGTGTTCTCCTTTGTATGGGGGGCACAATAATTGTCAGCCTGGGGGATTTGCAATCTGAAACGACGTTGAAGACTGCTTCAAATCCTCTACTTGGTGATGTTCTTTCCCTTGTCTCAGCAGGCTTATATGCTGTATACATTACCCTTATTCGCAAGAAACTGCCTGAGGATGATGAGACGAATGGAAAAGCTAGCATGGCACAATTTCTTGGATTCCTTGGGCTTTTCAACCTTTTTATTTTTCTTCCAGTTGCCCTTATAATCAAATTCACCAATATGGAACCATTTCGCTTGCGGACTTGGAAGGAAGTCGGTATGGTTGTTGCTAAAGGTTTGTAAACATCTTTGCAAGACTTGGTTATTGTTTTTGCTCTCTGTATCTATTGGAATCTGTTTGCTTTCTCTTTTGGATGTTTGGAGGTTGGACATCTCAAATATTTGACAAAACATGCTTTCATAAACTACACATGGTTTTCAAGAATCTTTTCTTCGAACATGGTGCATTATAAGTGCAGAATTCTTAGGTGGTAATTGCAACAACTTGAGTTTTATTTAGTAGACATTTGAATTAATTTCCAAGAATCTGATCTCTAATTCATGGTGCTTAGGCACTTAAATATTTTAAACCTTCGCTCATGATGAGCATGAAATGGTTTGAGAAACTTGATCTTTGACTCTTTGTTATATCGAGCATTTTGCGACCTCATAAATTACGCATGATGGACACATTAGGGTAGCTTGCAGTGCGAGAGAGGGCTAGCCTTCTGATGGATAGTTTGGGATGACTTTTTAAAAGATTTTTACTTTTAATTGATGGCATGTATTCTACAAGTACTTTTAGAAAAAAGCACTAAAAATAAATTGGGGTCTTTTTTAAGTATTTTTGAACGGCCTAGATACATTTTTCACTATCCCAGAGGTAATCCCAAAATTGTAATGTAAGACAAAAAAATGTGCACGACTTACAATTTATTTTTTGCACCCCCAAGGTTCTTCCATGTTTTCGTCCACTGTTTTCTCATAGCCCTTGATGAATCTTGTATTTTCTCATTTTCACCACGTTTGTTTCACAAAAGTTATGTATGGATGGAGAAATAAGGTTACATTCTGGTGCAGATTTTTTCTTTTCAAGTTTGTAGGGAGTTTTATATTTCTTTTTATTCTTCTTCCATGTGTTTGTATCATATTCATACTCTATATTAAACTGCTTCTTGTTGATGTTCAGGACTGTTGGATAATGTGCTGAGTGATTACTTGTGGGCTAAAGCCGTTCTTCTAACCACAACTACGGTAGCAACAGCTGGTCTTACAATTCAAGTTCCATTGGCTGCCATTGTTGATTCGATAACAGGCAATGCTCCACATCTCATGGATTATCTTGGGGCTGTGGCTGTCATGATCGGTTTTGTTGGCATCAACATTCCATCTGATGTATTTAGCTTTTCTAAAGACGGCTCTATTGAATTGCCTAGTGAGGATGTAATTTCTGATGATCATAATCACACAACATCAATTAGGCAAGATCCAGCTACAGCTAGCGTTTCATAGTATGCAAAAGCTGTTATGTAGTTGCCATTTTACACCTGCAGGTTGAGATTAAATGTGCAAAAACGCACCATGCACGAATAGAAGAATGTCGAATGGTTTTCTTAAACGAATGACATTCTCTTTACTGATTCAGAATTATGATATACCAGCCTAGCCTATATCATACATACTCAAAAGGGTTTTCAACTTTTCAGCACATACATGATACATACATGATGTGTCAAGTAAGAGTTTGTGGTCTCGGAAAGAAATCAGCTAATTGTATTATGGGTTAACTAGCAGTTTGTTTTTGATATAGTTGTTCTTATTACCCATTTGCTTTGATTTTGGCACTTGTCTTTGTATGTCCACCCGTTTGGTTGATTTATCTTCTCTAGGTTGCTGTGTGATTCCAGACGTAGAAAGTACGGTCGAAGATAGAAGACACGATTTGAGCTCATAATGTTAGTTTGGTAGATTTTGTTGTAGAATCTTTTCATAGAAGACCCAATTTGAGTTCATGATCTTTTTATTGTATAGAATTGTTTATAAACCAAAGTTTATTGTTACAATGGTATGATTATCTATAATTCCACTCATGTTTTTTATACCATCAGACGATATTTGGTTAAATTGATGCAAACGTTCAACTTTAAACAAATTAATTTAAAGCTGAATGAATATAGGATTGGAAAGTATAAGAATTTGGGATCTAATCCTAAACACGAAAGTGCACAAATCAATTAATCCCACTTTTAATAGCTCATCCAATCAAATTGTACCACAAGGTAATTGGGTCAGAAGGTAGGTCATCTCAAATTTATTAAAATAAATAAATGTTCAACCTGTAAATTCTGTTTCACTTGCTTTCATTAGACTTATAGTTACTTTTGATTTTAACATGCCAATATATCTTTATGATATTTTGAATTGCCAATTTAATTTCATTTTAGATTTTTCAGAACTTTGAATCTTTACCTGATTGAATGATATAGTTTTGTTGGATTGATTCTTATTATATAAGACAGGGAATTTAAACATTTGTCTATGCAGTAAAAAATCTCGATTTATGAAAAATTGATGGTTAGAAAATGGTAAATATCTTATATACAAAGGGAGAATTGTGAGTGTGTTTAAGTATTCATTAACATCTTTCAAGGAATTCAAATAATGTTTATGTGTTCTAACAAACTTAAATTGCAAGCCATTGGTATGATATTCATATAAAGAAAGAAAGAAAAATTACCATACTTGAATACAAAAGTTCCCATAGAGTAAATACATTGTAGTATATCTATGGTTGCATATCACATAAAATGAATCTTGTCACTAAATGTGATAACATAAGTCATCAAATTTTGATTATGGAAACCAATAAAAATGACTAAACAAAGTTGAATTTAATACCAATAAACAACACTAGTGTAACTCGAATTTGTTGAATTTAGAAAATACCAATTAGCATATCTTTGAAGAGTGAATTGTAAGGGTGCCTAAGTATTCACTAGCATCTTTCAAAGTATTCAAAATAACGATAATGTCTTGTAATATATTTAATTGTATTTCGAATGTGCCACTATGTATAAAGAAATACAGTGTACGTGAAATATATTATACTTGAAAGACAACAATTTTCATACTGTATGGTAACTATGATTACATATAACACAAAATAAATTTTGTCCCTAAATGAGAACTTAAGCCATCAAATTTCGATTATCAAAACATATAAGAATTTAATTGCAAACTAAAGAGGGTTAAATTTAATGCCAATAAATTACAATAGCTTAACTCAGAAAGGAGTTATACTTGGCTCCTAGATATATAAAATACTCTGTATTTGAATGACTTAGGACAAAATAACATATAACAAAAGAAAATTTGAAAAAGAAAGACAAAATCTTCCATTATAAGAATGAGAGAAAATAAAAAGTTTGATAAAAATTTGAATTTTATTTAAGAAATATGACGTTGGATGGTTTACTGATTATTTATTTAAGAAATTTTAACAAAACAACCTCATTTGTGGTAGATAAATGAAAGTGAATCTATTATAAGAATGTTTTATTAAGTTTATTAATGAAATATTTTGAAAATAAAAGTGATTATGTATTTTTTTTACGCTATTTTGAAAATCTAAGATTTATTTATTTTGAAGAAAAAAAAAACAAAATAATCCAAGGTGTTGTTTCCACTGTTAGTTTACTATTTTCAAATATAATATAAATTTGAGGTTTTTTATTTAAATATAACAAACTGACAAAATATTTATACTGTATAGAACAATTTCGAAAACAGAAAAAGTCTACAGATCCACAATGAAAAATATAAAAAGTGTCATAGTTAACATACGATTAATCGGTCAGACACACATATGTAATTCTTCTTCTAAAAGATTATGATGCGCGATTGTGTAGGAAATGATACATGATCGCACACCAAGATCTAAACGATCATGTACCAAATCTAAACGATCTTGGTTCATGATCGTGTACCAAGGTAATTTATATTTAGTACAAGATTGTATACCAAGATCTTTTATAGTTGGCACACGATCGTGTATCAATATCTAAACGATTTTTGTTCAAGATCGTGTACAAAGATCTTTATATTTGGTACACGATCTTGAACCAAATAACGGTTTGAAAAAATAATACAAGATTGACAATTGATTGAAAAAGCGCGGAGAAGAAATTAGTCGATGAACCACTTGGGGACCTCACCATCTTTTATTTAAGTAGGCTCTTGGGCCAGATGATGTGGCTGCTCTTTCAGTAGAATAAGAACAAAGATAATAATAGCAGAAGCATAATGAAAAAGAATAATAATAATTGTAGAATAATGATCGGATTTCAAAAAAAAAATATAAAAATAAAATTGCAGAAGGAGACGAGAGGGAAGAATATGGAAAGAAAGAACGAAGAAATGAGAGCCGTGCGAAATTCAAAAGCAATAAAAGCAAACCTGGAATATTTAAAAAAATGGTCGGCTTCATGGGCTTTTTGATTTTGTTACACGAGTCATCAATACTTTGATGTTTTATTGTATTTATGAAAATTAACCCTATAGACTTATTAAATGCATATTTGGTAGAATTTGAGAAATGTCCGAGATTTGTGTTATTTGGTTGAAATAATCCAAAATTTATGTTTTTTCGAAAAAGAATAAAATAATCCAAGATATTCCTTTTACTATTGGTTTTTTTTTCTGAATATAATAAACTCATTAAATGTATATTGAGTAGAATTTGAGCAATGTCATAGATATTTAAAACTAAAGAACAAAACTCGTATGTATTTTTGTCAAAGTAAAACTATCAAATTAT
Organism: Cucumis sativus; assembly: GCF_000004075.3. NCBI lineage: Eukaryota > Viridiplantae > Streptophyta > Magnoliopsida > Cucurbitales > Cucurbitaceae > Cucumis > Cucumis sativus. The sequence goes on from NC_026657.2 coordinate 25,657,107, forward strand.
ATTCAAATATACATTTAATGAATTTAGCAATAAATATTATTTGTATTTTAAACACTATCCTATGGGAAGATAACTTTTTTGTGGTTGACTCTATCAACTACCTAAAAGAAAAAAATGTATCATTAAGGTTAGGAGTAAGATATTTTGAAAACTTTATTAAATTTATATTTTATCCAAATATTAGAAAAAAAAATGGATATTATGTATTAGTTAAATATATATTTTTGATAAATTTATAAAAAGAATATATAAACATTTATTAAATATGAAGATTCAATTAGGATATAATTTTATTAAATTAACATATAAACATTTATGAGATATTATGAATAGATATTCGATTGATTTAAGAAAGAGTTGGTTAATTATTTTAGAACAAACAAATCTCAGATTCGATTAAGATTTAACAAAATATCCGAGTTTGAAAAATACATTGTGTATAAAACATCTAGACACCTCACAAATGTATGATGTATTTAAAATAAAGTGTATGTGAAAATCATAACATACCATTGAATCAGGGGCAAAATGGGAATACAAGAAAAATTGTTAGGGAATTTGCTAAGAATCTTATTCGGTGCTTATTTTTCTATATTTTCACGTGTATAACCCAATTTTGCTATTTGTGCAAATATTCCAAACTATAGTTAAAACTAAATGAATGTAAGTCTAAACCTAAAATTGGACCAGAGTCAACCATGTCCAAGCCTACGAGGACCTTCCAAAGCTTTATAAATAGAGGAGACCACCCTTCATTTGAAGTATTTAGACAGAGTTCGAGAGAGATAAGAGAATTTAAAGAATTTCAACATTTAGATTTCAACCAAGTAATCTTCTCTAACAAACTGAACATCTCTTCTCCAATGAATAGATCATCTCTTTTTTAATGAATAAATCATTTCTTCTCCACCTACAAGTCAAAGACCGATCTCTCTTAATTTGAGAACAAGTTTGTCAGCTCTCAAGTCAAAGTCAACATCTAAGAGAAAACATAAGAGAATTATATATTAGAGACGGTAACATTTCCTGATATGAAAACCCTAAAATTTGAAATTTAGGAACCTAATTGGTGAACCTTTAATATCCATTTCTAAAACCCGCAAGTCAATTTGACAACCATCCAAAAGGAAGGACTATAATTGAATTATATTTTAATCGAAGACTAGTTGCAATACTTTTTCTCCAAGAAACAATGACATCCAAAGAAGTTTTTAAAAAATGACTACTTCAACTAACTCCTTTACAAAGCCAATTACACGTATCTATTCCGAAAAAGTTTAATGCGACGAGGGTCAAATGTTCGCCATTATAAACAAGATGGAAACAAGAGACATCTAACTCTGATGCAATGTCTGTTACGATGACTGATGTAAACATTGATGGAAAAGAATGACTGAAGTAGAAAAGAAGATTGACATGCTTTTAAGAACAATAGATGAAAAATATCATGAGATTGCTCCCCTCAAGAATCATATTGAAAATCAAGATGCTGTTGAATCAAGCTAGACTCATGCCATGAAAACAAAGGAAAGAGTACCGTGCAGGAAGACTAGTTGCAATACTTAACTTTAATTGCTTCATTTTCTATTCAACAACTTTAATATATGATCACAAACTTTATTAGAGTTTAATATGTTGCCGTTGTTCAAAGCTTTCTCTTATATACTAAGTTGTATATTAAATGATGGAAACAATAGACATATGCAGCGAAGAAAGGAACAAACTTTACTCTAATTGCAATTAAACAAATTTAGTAATCAACATGCATAACAACCCTAATTGAAACAAATATAGGGTTAAAAGAGAAACTCACATTTGATGCTTTTCTTTTCGAACTCGAAGTCGGGACTACCACTAGTGTTGACTCCTTAAATTTATACTAACATCCACATTCAACCCTTTCATTTGACCTTTGTCGTATTTTCTTTTCAATCTCCTTTCATTCCCCACCAAAACCAATAAATACACGAGACATTTGCAAATATGTAAAGAAAATGAATAAAACAACAAAAATCTAGAGGTGAAATCATTACACACTCAACCAAGATTTAAAACCCTATACCAATCTCGAAACAAATATACAAAACACTCACCTAAGATCTTTGAATAAGCACCAAAATTACGTAAGAAAATGCATAAAAGAAGCCATTGCTAGCCTAATCAAATACAAATGACAATAAAATCGTAGTTTGTAAATAAATGTAAGCTATATTCACTTGTTTTCCTTGATGGCTTGGAAATATATGAAATGTGGGAGTGAATGAGGAAGGAAATGAGTGAAGAGACCAAACACTTCTCACAAAGTTGTTGGGATGAAACCTTTCGAGCAAACCATTTCACTAATAAAATAATATTATTTTCCTCATCACAACCGGAAAATAACGAGGTTTTAAAATTCGAGAAAAACCTCCATCACACAAACTAAACAAAAATTCTCGAGAATGAGTACAGTCGAGATTATCCGAAAAAAACAAAAATGAAATTTAGTTTAGAAGTGCGTTAGTTTGAAATATAAAATTAAAACTACATCGTTTTGTACAGTTTCCGGAGGATAATTGAACTCCTTGATAACCAGCTCAATTGAAAATTCAAAGGATTCCGGGTTCATTTCCCGGCCGCGGAACCCTTTCTTATGAGAAAGATGATGATGATTGCCATCAATTTCTATGATAATGCCTTCCCTAACTGCAATTCGTTGCTCGTTATATGATAGTATATTCCTATCTTCTTGATTTAGCACCTCCGATTACGAACAAAACCCACGAACAATGAGTTTATCTTCTTGGTTTCGACGAAGACTTTTGAGGGAAAACGGCCAGTTTACCAGAGCTTCCATTCCTTTACAACAATCCCATCATGAGAAAGAAGAGCAATTCCTCGGAGTCACTGACAGATTGATCGAATTTGTCAAGTCCTTCACTTTCGACACCTTCAAGAACTTTCCTCTTCTGGGTATTTCACTGTTGCATTCGCTTTTGCCTTTTCAATTCCATTCATGGGAGTGTGTTCCTTTTGGGTTTAGCTTGGATTCTTAGGAGGTCTTCTTAACGAATTAGAGCATTTCAGGTTTGTTTCTTAACTTGGATTTTTTCTTCAGATGAAGGGGAAGCAGCTCATGGTGATGAGAATCTCTCGGATTGGCAGGAGCGACATGCAGTTCTTGTGCTGTCAAAAGTCAAGGTTTATATCTTGTTGCTCATGTTGAAATTATTTCGAATCTGTCAAAATAAAACCCTAGATGTTGTTGGTATTAGGAGTTCAAACAAAGTCTCACATGGTACGATGACTTTTGGGTGGTTCCAACTTCGGGTTTACAGTAGACTATATCATACTATGATGGAGATAAATGGAGATTTCTTTGTTCTTATTGGATTGAACAGATGAAATATATTTAAGTGGAAGTCTATTGTTCATACATTTCATGGGTGTGGTATCATTCTATATTGATTTTAGTAGTGATTCTGCTCTCTGAAACAGTCTATTCTTTTTTCATTTTGAAGGAAATTTCCCAACTAAGATATAAACTTTGCCCTGGACACTTGAAGGAACAACAATTCTGGAAAATATACTTTGCCCTTGTTAAGAGCCTTGTGTTTGAGTAAGTCCTGTTGTTTTGCGAATCTCGTTTTTTCTACTTAATTGTATTTAGAATGTTGTCTCTTGATTGTATTATATGAACCAAGTTGTCTCTTGATTGTATTATATGAACCGAGTTGTCCTTGTGTAGTTCTTGAAGCATGTGTTTGTGCCTGCATGTGAGAGTTCAAAGAGTTTCAATCACCTTTTCCACTTTCTCATAGAATCTTTTCTGTTTCTCTCAGCTGATTCAGTGCGATGTTTCTGCATCATTAGAAGTCATAGCTTCTTTTCGATATTGGAAGGATATTATCTTAGCGAGAACGGTTTATAATTCTTTTAAGATGCTAAAGCATTTATTTATTAAGTTTCTCTCTGAAGTTAGAGCAGAACTGTGTTATTTGTCGTTCATAGGATTAGGGATAGGGATCATTCAAACATGCAAATACCTATCTTCTTTACAGCTCGTCAGCTCCTCTAACCTAGTTCAGAGCTGTAGCTTGGAGTTGCTTGTGCACTACCGGAAGTCCCACTTCCCTCCCCTACTCCGTCATAAATAATTTTTAGGCATGTGGTAGGGGAGGACCCTGACTTTTGGTTTACTAATACCTACAATAGGAGATTATGTGGGCGTAGGCTTGAAAGTTTAACTTTTTATTGTTGGACCTTGGGTGTCCATGAGAAAATAGAGTGTTGGGCCATGTTTTGTAATTCTGTTAGTTATGGAATTAGGCAGTCTAGCACAATGTTAGACTAGAAAGTCAGAGCCACATACTGTGTTCTCTTTCGTATTTGATTGTTTTTTCCTGTGCCATTCTACTTAACCTTATCATCTTGGATCATGGCCAAATGGAGAAAAATGGACACTAAAATGAATGCTGTAGAATCTAGATTGGGAATGACTGTGGGCTGTAAAGAGGATGCCAACGTTGAAGAAGAATATAGTTACATTTTGGTAGAGATTAATCAGGCTTTGCAGTAGAAGTCAGAAGAATTAGGTGCACACAACATGGATCCCTTGGTGCTTAATTAAGGAAGGCACCACTAGATTAGGCTAGAGGTATGATAATCGGATTCAATTAGACCTTAAAGGGGACCGCACAAAGTTGAGTTCAGTTAAGTTGGTAATTTTTATAGGAGGGGGTAATTGAGGGGCTGATGGGAATAACGAGGTGAAAATTGGGTGAGTTCAATAATTACCCTTTTTAATTAATGGTGAACCAAACAATGGGTGGTTTTTTTTCATCCACCCAGCCCAACTTGGGGGGCCAAACACCCCTAAGAGTGAATTGGGTGATGTTCAGTCAATCACGTGGAGCTGATAATGAGGGTGGATTTACCTCCATTTTCTCTGATGGATATGAATAATTGGATGTTTTAGGTAGCTTGCATGGCTATATGTTAAGTGTTGGATATTATATTAAATTTATTCTCACCTATCAGCTTAAGTTTTTGGGTTGAATTGATGATTTAAGATGGTAGCAGTAGGTGGTCCAGGGAGGTTAGGTGTTCAAGCCCCTGCAACGTTATTTCCTCTCCATTTAATGTTAATTGTCATTTGTTGAGTCTTTCTTGACATTTCAAGCCCACAAGTGAGAGGGAGTGTTGAATATTATATTAAATTTACCCTCACCTATCAACTTAAGCTTTTGGGTTGAATTGATGATTTAAGATTGAACAATTCATGAGTAATGTCAAAGCTAATCTTGCAGCAAGCTGTGAAGTCCATCAGTAGGACAGGTACCAGGTTATGCTCCTTGTAAGTTTACACCCCCTAACTTTCACTCAAATGGCCATGGAATGGCATCAATATTGATTTTGAGGAGAAAGGGCTTGGTTTTGGTCATGTTGGAGAGGTCGAGAATGTATGCACATTATTTCTCTGAGGCACCCTTACATCGCTCCACAAGTGACTGTCATGTTATCATCAAGGAAGCATCTAGACAGCATGAACCATCCTAATCAATCTTTGCATATTGTAATTGGGTGTGCTTCATCGGTATTGAGTGGCATGAAATGTTTAAGCTGAGGGAGGTACCTTGGAGAACCACACTCCAAAGGCCAGCTATTGGAGTGGGGAGCCAAATCACTTAAGTACCACATTGGTCATCCCATTCTAACCAATGTAGAACAAAAGCATTCCATAACTACCTTGGTATCGAACACAAGGGAATGAGTTAGTATGATTTAGGGGTCATGCATAAAGGATATGGCGTAGAATAGGAAGCAAGTTGCAATGGATTTTGTAGGGAAGTCACGAATCTCTAAGATGTTTGTTCACTTTTACATATCTATGAAATGCTATCAGTGTGTATTGTGGCGAGCATGCACAAAGGAAGGAGTTAGTTTATATTTTATAGCCCACGATTCTGATGGTTCCAAATATTGCTAGTGCTACATTTCCTATATATATATATATATATATATATATATATATATATATATATTTGTTGAGCTTCTTGTGGATCACACTAACCTTCTCTGCATCATTTACTAAAATAGTGACCTCATTATTGCCTATTCTGGCAAAACATATATTGCTATATATACAGATTTCAGCTACGTATTTTGTCAGGTAATTTAGCTCAAGAGTCCATTAACAGATTAAGCCAAAAGCTTGATTCTATTTCCTTTTCTTGTACTACAATTGCTAGAACTTTGTGAAAATTGCGAACAATTACATGTGACATGCTTTCTGTTTCCTTACACCTTTTTCTTTGTTTAATCTCTACGTTTGATGCTTCTGGTGTGCGTATTACATGCCAAAATCTCAAAGTAGATTAGTTTCTCGTGTCATATCTGCACTTATTTTTCTTTTTTCTCTGGAAATTCCCAAGATAGTATGGAAAACTGCTATTGTTCTCTACTGTCCTACGCATTTAGAACAAAATTCATCTTATTGTTTCTATTTGTGGCAGATATGAACTGCGTGCAATTCAACTTGATAAACTTAAGCGGATGGCTTTAAGGAATGAGCAACCTTCCAACAACACTCCATATGAAGTTGAAATGTCGGAGACGAATACTGCATGTCATGTAACTTCTGTATGTCCAACATCTCCATAGAACCCCCAAAGCCTGCATCTACATTTTGGAATCTCATTCTTAACGAGGTTAACCCTGCTGGAAATCAAATTTTTTCCCTCTAACTTGTTCCCATGCTCATAGTTTTATAAGGATGCTTTTGCAGTTGTACAACCTATTCCAAGTAAGTTCACCAAAACAGAAAGCATCATTACTCTACATAAAAGGGGAATATTAAGTCTCGCTGCTTAGAAGTTGAAAATTTGTAGAGGATTGCTATCACATATAGTAGGATAGATAGTTTGGAAGAATCTGAGTATGTGAATGCATGATTTAAAGGTCTTATCAGTGATTATTTTACACAATCTGAGTGCTAAGAATCTGTTCAAGTTTTGTTCTGTTATCCGGGACTTGGAGCATTTAATGTGTAACGAAAATGACAACTCTTTCTCCATTGAAAAGAAATTGTACTGACCGTAAAATGCAGAGCCGTGCAATGACCCACGTGAAACTGCCTACGCATTGCATCGAAGTAAGTGCATGCCGACAAGTTTGATGGCCACGCATTTTTGCTCATCCCTTCATTTCAATTCTTCTGAGACTGAATTGAAGGATTATTGAAGGTATTAACTTTCTTCGTTTAAAAATACTTCGGGTCTTTAAAAAATGATAAGAATACTATTATCTTTAATTGGAGAAAACTTTTCGTTAAGAGTGTTGAACACAAATTGAAAATTGAAATAGTGTAATGTCAACTTGAAAGGAAACGTGGACTTTAACACCACATCTCTCTGACCTTGTCTCACACTTCAATCTATTTTCCAATTTATATTCAAAATTCTAAAAAATTTCTCATCTAGTGATAGTGATAGTTTTGAAGTATTTGTGTTTAGGTAGAGTTGTTTTTCAATATTTGATTGAGTAGAGATACGTATACAATCGTTCAAAAATTGATTTTATGATAATAATAATAATAATTTTTTAACATGAATAAATAATAATAAGATAAAAACAAGAATCCTTAGACACAATCAAACAATTTTGAAACGTAGAGAAATTATGTTTTAGTATTCAGTTAGACTATAAAATAACATAATTTATTTTACTAATTTCCAAAACAAACTAACCAGATATACAATAGAAACAGTAAACAAAAACATTACATATTACAACGATAGATGATGCTGTGAGTCAGCTTATATATACTACCCATTACCCCCAAATGTCTAACTAAAAGCTGGTTAGTATGAGATGGCCTAACTTTGTGCAACTACAGAAACCTCAATGCTCGTCTTCTACCCATCCTGTGATCTCCCAAAATGAGCTCATTGCTACTTAAGGAACCACTTTCACCCATTCATATCGTCCTTGCAGAGGCCTATCACTTGCAAAGTCAAAATTATACCTGCACAAAAATCCACATAAATGTAAGATGGAAAGGTCTTGATAATGATTTTTTTGATCTAAGAACATATCACAAGGAAAAATTAAATCGCTTACTTTTGAACAAACGTTCTTTGATGCCATAGCTCTTCGTGTGCAAAGAACTCCTCTATATCGCTAGCAGTAGGGAAACTTTTAAGCAACTCCATCTCTACAGTTGATTTGGTTGAACTTGAAATTGTTTCCATTCTTGTTGAGTGAGATGTTTCGTGGGTGCTTGAATCCCTAGCTACGCTGCTATGTATTCTTCCTGCAGTTCCCCTACACAACAGTGCTTGAATCAATTACTCTAGTGAAATTTTGACAACGTCAGAAGAGACATAAAACACTCAAGGTACTTGTTCTTAAAAAAATGAAACAATGAAATCATTTTCTGCTTTATAATAATTAAATTCAATCCCTTCTCTTTTCTTCTAATTAGTGTCTACTTAAACTACAGCAAAACCAGATTGACAAATGCACTGCTCAGCATCGAATCTCTTGGAAAGAATTTAACAGGTCTAATGGGACAAATTCAAATGTGCCTGGTAGTACAAGCTATGACATAAAATAGATTTCTGATTTATAGCTCCTTTGTCATCTACTCAATTCAAAAATCAAAATATGCTCGACCCAAAAGAAAAAGAAAAAAGAAAAAAGAAAAAAGAAAAAAAGAAAACGACATGCATAATGCTTGTACTATCGAGCAAGCTCGAAGTAGGAGCGCTCCCCACATATTGTCAAAAAAATAAAAACGTGACATATGCTACAAATTATGAGAGGGCATTAACTATTGCAATCAGTGTTCCCACAGGCAACTACCAACTCTATCGAATTTTTCGAATTTATTAATAAAAAATAAAAGTTGCACTAAATTAATGCAAGTAAGACCTCATTTTGTCCCTGAGTTTCATGCCAAAAACAGAGGTAATAACCAGAAAATTCAACAATTAAGTCAGCAAGGAGGACACTAATGTAGTAGTTTGGTATCCAATGCAAATAAAGAAAATTTGTCATATATCGGCAAAAAAAAAACCAGTAATGTTTAAAAGCTCCATGGGGACAGTTGGGCCATACATAAAACAAATGCATATCTACTGCAGATACTAAAGAAAGAAGCACTCTTAAAGTCACATCTCATAAGCATCACTAGCCTTTCATGAAATATGCACAACAACTAGAGAAAGGATCATCAAAACAACGACATATTTTATTCTTTCTCAATGAAACCTGTTGTCTCTATAAAAAAAAAAATACAACAAAATAACGACAGGATGTGAAGTGGAAAGTGAAGGCATATAAAAGGGGAATTCTTTCTCATTGAAACCTGTTATTTCTATATATAAAAAAACAACAAAACAACGACAGGATGAGAAGTGGAAAGTGAAGGCACATAAAAGGGGAAAAAAAGACTACTAGTACGAGCAATAGTAATAGTCAAACAAGAGCACATGGCCGCAGAATGAAATGAACCCATCCATTTCAACAGAAATCGTTACACCAGCTCTCATACGAGTAAACAAAATTCCAAACACATATAAATAATAATATTTAGAAAGGGGAAAGATATACAAAACCCATGAAGTAGAAAAACATTTATCAGCAAAACACAGCCATTTTGATGAATCTCAAACTAAATTGAACAAAAATAACAAATACACACACACACACACACATATAAGAAAATTCGTGGAAACCATACCAATTATCACCTCCAAATTCGCGAGAACAGTCCTCAACATCCCAGACATTTCCAGTCTGTGATTGTCCCAGACCAAGACTCCTCTTCTCCGAGGAAGATTGAAGAATTAAGCGAGCTCTGCAACATTCGGCGTCCGGGTGCAGCTTCTGCCTAAGTATGGGAGGCTTTTGAAGGCGGCGACTACGAAGCTGCAAGTAAGAAGAAGAAGAAGAAGAAGAAGAAGAAGAAAGGGAAGATTTGTTAAGGCGTTGTAAGGCAAGGGTTTTAGCGGCTCTAGTACGAAGTGGGGGAGAGGAGTGCGGTGAGAGTTCCATGAGAGTAAGCTTGGATTTCTTGAAGTACTTCCCCATAAATGAAGAAGGAACTAAGAACAGAAAGTTTTAGGGTTTTTGTGGGTTTTCCGTTCTGAATGAACAAAGGATTGATTTGTAAGAGAGGAAGAAGGAAAGGAAGAAGGAAAGGAAAAGAGGGAAGTTTGTAGGAAAGAGAGGACAGATAGAGAGCGCGGGAGAAATTGGCAAAAACTTAGGGTTGGAGATTGGGGGAACACTTGGCCTTTATATATATATATGTAAATATTTGGCAAACAAAATTGGCAAAATTAGTTTTTAAAATTGAACTGCTTTTAAATCCTCCTTTTTACTCTTTAAAAAAAACTTCCATACAATTTTATAGGATCTAAATGTAAATTACTTTATTAATATTATCATATTTCTAATTTTCAATTAATATTACTACATTACTAATTTTCTTTTATTTTTCAGTTACCCTCCAAACTCAAATTTTTAAATATATTAATTTTAATTTTTTTCAAATAAATCTATTAATTTAAAATTACATTCCACGTTTGGCATACGATTATCATAATCGTTAGGATTAGAACTATTCTACATTTTTTTGTTGCTTATTTCTCCTATATTCACCCCCTTTCACTATTCCTCTCACCATCTCATATATATCACTATTTCTCACTTTCCCAAACATATTTTATAATAACCAAAACTCAGACTATAATAACTCGTAAACTATTATAACCCACAGACTATAATAACCATAGATTATAATAACTCATTTCACGTCTCAAACATCCTTTATAGTTTAAAATATAGGTTAAATAACAAGTTCCATTCTTTAATCTCTGTAGTTTGTATTTATTTGCCTTTTGAACATTCAAAAGTATCAAAGAGGTTCTTAAACTTTTAATTTTGTTTCTAATAAATCGTTGAAAGATTCAAAATTTGACAATGGAGCAATAAAAGAAAAAAACTTTCAATTTTATGTTTAGTTGAAATTTTTTCAAATTCAAATGTTTGGAGACTAAATTTGTAATCTTATAATTTCAGGAACTAAATAAACAACTCAATGTTTAAGGATAAATTTTGTGACTTTACCTATCCAGTATGTTTGTAAACTTTTAAGTTTATGCTCAATAGGTCCTCAAACTTTAAAAAGTAACTCATAGGTTTAACATTTTTTTGTGTCTAATAGGTCTCTACATATTTATTTGAGATTAATAGGTCAATTAATTCGGAGGAATTTTGAATGTACCACAATCGACGCTAGTTTGATAACCATTTAGACAAGTAATTTTCTAAAAAATAATTATAAAACTAAAAGGAAAGTTTACAAAAATAGCAAAAACATTTATGATAATATACTCTATGTCAATTACATTTTTATTTAAAAATAACAAATTTAAAAGCAGATTACTGATTACCGTCAATTACTACGCATATTTGCAAATTTTGCAATATGCAAAAAAGAACTGTTATTAGCTATTTTTTTCTAAATTTTTTTGTCATCTAATGCAATTTCTCAAACTAAAAAAACTAAATAGTTGTTAGACAGACATGAAAAATCTAATAAAATTTTATTAAGGTAGGAGGTCTTTTAGAGACAATATTGAAAATTAAAAAAAAAAACCCTCAATAGTTCTTAAAGATAAAAGAAAATGGTGACAAAATCGTTTTCAAAGGTTTTTGAAACAAATCCGTGATATACTGAAAGTATATAATATATTCATAAACTATAGATCTGAAATCTAAAATTAAAAGTTTATTAGACACGAAATTAACAGTATAAAAATTTATCAAACAAGTTAAAATGAGCGAGAGTCCTAATATTGATATATATAATTTAAATATTTGATAGTTGTTATTGTTGTGCAAACAATAATGGTTACTGTAGTATTGAAGAGACGGTTATGAGATGGAAATCTCTCCGGTTCCATTTCGTGAAATTTATAGGTTTGAGTTTTATTAGGTGAAGTTCGGAAAATAGAGGTGGTTTTTGTTTTTAAACACGGATAACTATCAATGTAATGTTGAAACTAGTATCCTAAATCTCATAAATTGTAGTTTTATTAACCAAAATGATTTATTTAATAAAATTATAAGTATTTTTTTTTATAAAAAAATGAGGCCTCACCGGCTCTAGAAGTGTTAGTTTATAATTGGAATATAAACTATATGTTCATTAGAGGGATCGGTAGAATTTAAGAATTATTTAGATGTAACTACAATGGTAAAACAATAATTTGACCAAACTGTAGCTATAAGCAATTATGAAGGGTCAACTCACTATTGTTTGTTTATATTCATAGATACAGAAATATATCAATAGTACGAAGAGTGTAGCTATCAATCTTTAGTGAAGTGATCGATAGTTAATGAATATTGATTTTGCATGATTATTTATGATTATTATTACTTTTTTTTTTTTTTCAGTTTACAATTTTATGATTATTTATGCAAATATTTATCAATCTCATCAATTTTTTTCAAGAATTTCTTCCTTCTTCATTTCTCATCTTCTATCTTTCTTCTTGGTACAAGATTTAAATGATATCGACACAGAATCTAAACGATCGTGTACCTATATCTAAACGATCAATTGTCTATCCCAAATAGACAGAGATAGACCACTATCAGTAATAGATTGTTTAGGTTTGGTACAAGATTGTTTCGACTGAGTAGTGATAGTGGTCTATCTCTGTCTATTTGGGATAGACAACTGATCGTTTAGATATTGGTATAAGATCGTTTAGACTAGGTACAATATTATTTGAAAATGATACAAAAAATTGTTTAGACTTGGTACAAGATTGTTTAGACTTAGTACAAGATCATTTAAACTTGCTACAAGATCATTTAAACTTTCTACAAGATCGTTTAAACTTTCTATGAGATCGTTTAGACTTGATACAAGATAGTTTAAACTATGTACAAGGGTATAAGATCGTTTAGACTCAGTACAAGGGTACAAAATTGTTTAGACTTGCTAGATATCGTTTAAACTAGGTACGAAACCATTTTTTCACGCGTGTGTGATCATCTAATTGCAGGGGTATTTTTGTTATTTCATATTGTGGGCTTGTGAGCTTTTTCATTTTTTTTAAAAATTGTTCTATACGATGTAAATATTTTCGCGCATTGTTTTATTTTTTAAAAATCCTCTAAATCAAATTTAATTAAAATTTTTTATTTAAATGAACATCTCCCGCATAACCTATAAATAAAATAATTAGTTAATTCTATAATTAATTAATTACCATGTTAAACATCACATATTTAACTTAACTTACAATTTGAATCATATTTAAATGTACATGTGTAAACGGGTTGGGTTGGGTTGTTGGATTGTATTGTTTTTTTTTTTTTAAATGATGATTTTCAATTTTGATACATGATCTCAGGCCTTAGTTGCACCAAAATGTCTCGGGATGAAAGAGTTTTGCCTTTAATTCATTCGACCTCAGGCATACATTGCCCCAAGATGCCTTAGGAGTAAAGATTTTTTTCTTTAGTTATTAGATCTTGGGCCTTAGTGGCATCGAGATGGCTCAATATTATATATATTTATTATTAATTCAGGTTGGGTTGGGTTGGATTGAACCGAATTTTTCAACTCCCAATTCGAGACCCAACCCAATTTGAAAAAAAAAACTAAAATTTTCAACACAACTCAACCCATATAAAATAAGTTGGGTAGTCCGAGTTGTCAAGTTATTCGGGTTGGACTTACACTCCTATTCAAATGTATATCTCTCATAATCTGTAGTTTAATTTAATTTGTATCATAGACGCGTCAAACTTTAACTTACAGTTTTAATATGAATCTAATTCACATTGAATTAATATTTGAACTTATTCAAACATTTTATTCTCTCATAAATTAATTTTGAATCGTGTTAAAAATTAAATTTATATAATATAATTTAATTAAAGTATAAACTCTTTATTATAATGTATACTATGCATTATATTAATTTTCTAAGTAAATTTGAACATTTCAATTTACAGTCAATATATAACAATAACAATGCTCTTTACAAGCTAGAAAGAGGACTTAATTGACCTACAGATTAAAAGCTACAATGATATGAGATTAATTAACTAAACTCATTAACCACATTAATCTGTGAGACCCTGATCATATACTGCCAAAGCGATAAAGCCCCTGCAGCAAAAATGCTGACAAAAGAGATTTTTGACAGCAGAACATTTGCAAAAAGGAATATGTGTCATGACCAATCCAAAGAAAGAAAATTTGGTCGAGAAAAAATCATTGTGGAGAAACCATGTGGATAAGAGTGTGGTGCGTCCACGAGGGAGCTCACAAAAAAGGGAAAACATGTGACACAAAGATAAATACCTGTCTAAATTTCATTGCACAGATGTAAGCAATGCGATAAGAATGGGTGGCGAGAAGAGAGGCCTATACTGAATGTCAAGAGTTAGACATTTAGTAAAGTAACTAAAGAAGAAGCTTCTACGCCTAAGGAAGGAGGTGAGAAAACGTCTTATCAAGATGACTTGAGCACTCGCTAAGAGGAAGTAAATGTTTGCTGCTTTTCGAGAAGATAAAGAGGGTCAAATTATTTAAGGAAGTTTGGCTTTCCAAGAAGATGAGGTGTGCGTCTCAATGAGAAGTCAAATCGCCACTGATGTTCGAAGCACGTGTCAGGTGTGAGATTGATTGCATGATGCGGCAAAATGGTAAGGAGACACGTGTAAAGCATGAAAGTTACCTTTGAACAAAAAGGTCACTATAAATAGAGCTAAAATCAAAGGAAAAAGTAGTCGAGTCGGAGAAAAGGAAAGAGGTGAGATGTTCAGGGGAAAGGGAGAAGAGGAAGTATGGAGTGTGGAATGAAAAAATGAGAGAGTCATTGGGAAAAAGAAGTGTCCAGGAACAAAGAAGGAGGGAATTGGAACTAAGCATGCATATGTCGTTAGTAAAGGGATAAAAGCCCTTCGCAACGGAAGATTTTAACAAAGACCGTAAAACTCAATGTAATTGGGATGATCTTAAAAATACCAAATACATTGGTAAATTATAGAAACTAATTTCTATAACCTAAATTCTAAACATGCTTCTTAAAAAAAATACAAAGAAGAGGAAATAAATACTAACGGCATTTGACGACTTTGTATCTACTAAAACTCTAAATCGAGGCACCACCACTTGGAGGCCTCCTTATTCTCTAGTTTGAAACTTTGGTTTGTGAGAACAAAAATTGGAGAAGGGAATTCTTAGAGAGCACAAGTTTTCTTCGTAAAATTACAAAATCCCAAGACGCTTCCATCTTTTCTTGTTTCTCATATGATAACTCTAATTGAGAGAATAAGGAAACCCACGTTCCCTATTAATTTAATAAATTAACATTAATATTTAAATAAATAAAATTAATTAATTAAGTTAATAATTTATTAAATCATATCTAGTTAATATTTCATTTAAATCATATTGAAATGAATATCTCTAATTAATATTTCATTTAAATCATATTGAAATGAATATCTAATTGTAACTTAATCAAATCAAACTAAACTACTAATTAATTCTCTAATTATTTAATTTTTAAATTAAATATCTTATGTTGAATTTAATCCAAGTTTGAATCATATTCAAATATAAAAATATAAATTAAATTTAAGTTAGATTCATATTAAAAACAATAGGTTAAAATTTAAAATTAAAACTATACGTTACGAGAGAACTCTATATATGAATATGATTTGAATTTGGATTAAATTAAATATAAAATATTTAATTTAGCAATTAATTAATTGGAGAGTTAATTAATAGTTTAAGAGTCTATCAATAATAGACATTGATATAGCCACTAGTGATAGAAGCCTATCAGTGACTATCATTGATAGAATTTAAAATTTTGTTATAGCTTGTAAATATTTTAACTTATTTTGTTATTTTTAAAAATGTCGCTTAGTTTAATTTGATGTAATTAAATTAAAACAATAGGTTAGGTAAGACATATTCGTTTAAATATAATTTAATTAATTTTTTAACTTAATTAACTATTTAATTTAATTTAATGTTAATTTAATATTATTTTATTAAATTAATAGGAACCTCTGTGGTTTTTCCACGTTTCCATTTCCTCCCAATTTCCCTTTTTTTCATTGATAAGTTAGAAGACAGAAGCGTTTTGGGGAAAACTCTGCGTACTCTATAATTCTCTTAGGAAGAAAATTCTCTCTAAAAATTCTCTTCCAATTTTGATTCCCACAAACAAAGATCTCTAGCTCATAGAATAGGAAGATCTTCAAGTGCTGGTGCCCTAGACGTTTGGCAGATCCAGCGTCGTCGTCAGTGACTTAAGTATCCCTTTTCTCTTATCTATTGAATTTGAAAGCATGTTTTGTCATAAAATTTAGTTTCTATATTTTATCTGTCAATTTAATGGTATTTTTAAATTCATATTAAATTGAGTAATGGTTATATTAATTCTTTCACTACAAAAATTGGTTTACTTGTCGTTAATACAGTGTCAAGTAAACGTATACTTGATGTTTTTAAAAGCGTCAAGTAATCGACTGTCAAGTATAGTCCCATCACTTGACACTAAAATTACCTGTGCCACTAAAACTTTGTTACTGAATAATAAATTTCTTGTAGTGTCTTCTTAGTGAAATTGGCGTTTGAGTCAGCAAAATCAAGCAATGGAGGGACAAATATGGAGTCGCTAACATTGAAGATCTTCACAAATGGGAAATGGCAGGCGTTGATGCAAAACCAGGCGACGGGTGATGCGAATGACGATTGAGATGGAGAGTCGTGGCTGTCGATCAGTGGCTAGTGGAGATGAAGAGTCGTGGGTCGGTGACTAGTGGAGATGGAGATAAGAGAAAACGACTTGGTGGAGAAAATGAGGGAGATAAAATGAAAAGAGAAGGGACGGAATTTTTTAGTAAGTTTATTTTAATAAAATAATTTTCAACAAGTTTATTTTAATAAAATAATTTTTAATAACCTTATTTTTATGGTTGTTTTAATAAATTTATTTAATGAAATGAGGGAAACAAAAAGTATTTTTATATTTTTATACTTGACAAAATAAAAATGTTAACTATACTTGACGTTGTTTTCGCATCAAGTAAATATTAATTATACTTGACGTAAAAAAAATGTCAAGTAAAATCTGTAGTATACTTGACGCTAAACACCGTCAAGTAAATTTTGCATTTTACTTGACGTGAAAATAAACGTCAAGTAAAAGCTAACTTAAAATAATTAAAACTTTCATAAAAAAATTGCTTTCTTCAGACTATACTTGATGTTTTTTTTACGTCAAGTAAAAGTTCGCTATACTTGACGCGAATAAAACGTCAAGTAAAATCTCCCTTATACTTGACGCGAAAAAAATGTCAAGTAAAAGCTAACGTAAAATAGTTCATTTTTTTTTTTGTGAAAACTCTCTTTTTTGAAACTATACTTGACTTTTTTCTTTTAAAATGGTTAATACTTTGACATTTTTTCAATAAAATGTCAAGTATATAAAAGTAGTCAGTGTCAAGTAAACCATTTTTTTGTAGTAGTGATCTGATATAATCATGATTAGTAAGTTAATCTTTCATAGGTTGTTTGTAACCTCAGCTAGGTTAAAATATCGTTTTACCTTCGAACTACATCTTGCTCCTTCAACCACACTGATCCACTATTGAACAATTAGTTTAAGGTCAAACTTATAAACAACATCCCTCTTGAGCCAATGATAGGGTGAAGTCCCTTAATCAAGACTTGAATTCAATCTTTAAGGAAACAACCTATTTACTATCCCTAAATTTCGTCTTGCACCATATATCCCTAGCTATCTACCCGATCTTACCCCTAAAATGGGCCCAATACTATTGAGTTGGCATGACCCATGCAGATAATTTTGTGTGAAAAGAAGTTTATAGTTAGCTCAAGATTAAGATTAAGTTACATAAATAATTGATAATCGAAACAAACAATTTTATACAATCAACGATATTAGAATGTAAAAGTGACTATTTCATAGTTCTAGTCTTATGTAAACTCTTTACATATAATACTCCTACTTTCATGTCTGCACATAAATGTTTCAGGATCACATGGTTTGTACTAACTATAAAGCGAGCTATCCTTATTCATATTCTATAGACCGTTTAGCTTACATAGTCGAACTTGATCCACGTTTATTTCTTTACACAAAGTTCAAATCTACACTAGATAATCTTATGATCTTTGTTTATTGGATCCAACGTTATAATATTCTATTTTCAAAATTTTCAATAACTATAGAATATAAATTCAAACTACAACCTAGTGAGAGAATATAAGAGAATGTAAAACGTGAAGATAAAGGAAGTGGGAGGAAAATGACCGACCTTTTAAGTTCTTTTTGCTTAAGGTAATTTGGATATTTCACCATTTTATTCGTTCTAAGACTCTTTATTTTATCCCAAAATTTAGCAATTTTCTCCATAACTGGCATGATCTTAGTAAAAATGGTTAGTTCTCTTAAACAAAAAAGTGGTTCAGTTGGTAGCAGATTTCACTGAAATTGCTTAACAAATCAACACGTAGCTTGGAATGTATGTCGGTTTCTTCGCCGCTTCCTTAATCGGTGTGGCTTCTGATCGTCAATGGGAATAAACATTCGACCCCACATCTTCGTTTTATCCCATTCTTCAAGAGGTATCAATTTTCTTCTCTTTTTCTCCATTTTCCTCATCGCACATTCACACTTCACATTTTTTCTGCTTCATATTCTGTCGAAACTTTCTTTCTTTCTTTATGTTGCACATCTAATTTGGCCGTTTGGGTTTATTGAAAGTGTGTTTGATTATTGGGAATTGGGTTTTCAGTATGTCATTTAATTGTGATTTCAATTGATTTATATAAGCTTTGCCATTTTCTTTCTTTATGTTGTTGGTTGCTCTGCTTGTTGCAGATGAATTGTTTGATTTTCTTACTCAAAGAAATGAAATTGGGTTTCCTTTCATTCTGAATTTGGATTACTTTGAACAGACTTCTTGACCCTTGAAATTTTCTTTAGGCAAGATGGCTGAGGTATGATATAGTTTAAGTTTCACTCCAATCTTTACTTGAAAGGGACTTTAGCTCTAGCTCCACACCCATTTCACTCCTAAATTTCTTTCACCATTGTCAAAATGTAAAGAATGAGTGATGTTTATTTTGTTTGTGTATGCAACTTCTTAACACAAGGAGGAGTCTCACAGGGTTGTATTGAATTTATACGACCTTAGCTGCGGATTGGCTCGACAGTTCTCCACAGCATTGTTGGGGAAAGCCATTGAAGGCATATGGTAAGTCTTGAGCTTTCTTAAGGTATTATGCTGTTTGGATTATCAGTATCTTTGTTTACATGTATACTTTGGTGAGTTTATCTTATGAATCAAACTTTGTAAGCCTCGTTTATGAGAAGTTTGGGTTGTGATGCCATTATGATACCGTTTTCTTCCATAACTTGAATTGGTGTAGGAAAAGTGAGCACTATTTACCTCTATACTAATATGATAATCTCTTAGTTGACTTAGCAGCAGATGAATTTGCTTTCAATCTATATTCAAAAGTCTGTAATATCACCGATTCTTAAATGATTTTGATCTCTTTTTGATAATTTTCAACTCGAAGTTGACCTAGCATATACCCTCAATCTAGAGGTCAGATGTTCCGATCCTTCCACATCACATTTTGAGTTCTGTTAAACTCAAAATTAATTCTTACCACTAAGAAATTGAGCCTCCCCTTCAAAAGTCATCCATTTGTTAATCATCTTCTGCATTGATAGTTACCTCTTACTTATGCTAGTCCTCTACTTCATAACTCAAATTCACCACAATTTCATTCTTGGATAATCAGAGCTAAATAAGGATTCATATACTGTTCAACACTGATTGAGTCGTCAAAGGATTTTGCCGTAGAAGATCTGTAGTATTTGCCATGGTAGAGTTTGGAATCTCAGTACTAGCCATGGGTATTCAGCAAAGAAAGACCACATAGGATAGATTGAAGTAGAGGATTGAAGAAAAACTAAACTTCAACTGATACCATATTCCAACTTGGGAGAGTAAACAAAACCTGTGTGTGCATTGTATTGCTATATAAATAGCTAAAGAAGAATACAAGTGGCAGTACATTCTTTAAAAATCTTGCCTAAGGAAATTTTCAAGGGTCAATCAAGATGGCTGAGGTATGATTTCCTAGAAGCACGGACACGGACACACTATCCAAACTGAAGTGTCCATGTTTCTTAGGAAAAGTAAACTGAATAACTAAAACAATCACTCAATTCAGAATACTCTAATACTGACTATTTTTTGTTTGCAAAATCTTATATTTTAGAAGAAAAAAAATCACTGAACCTTTCTTCAAACAAATAGGTTAGGTACCATCCATTCAAAAGCAATCGATTGTGAATTATAATGGTACAACGTTGTCTAAGTTTGTTCATAATAATAATCTGTGTTTCTGCTTGAAGTTTGCTAATACCACATACAATGGAGATCTTGGGCTACCATAACATATACTGACTTTGGAGTTGTTGGTTCTTTAATGCATTTCAGGCACACTGGGATTGTAGTGTATGACAATGAATACTATTACGGTGGTGGAATCTATCACAGTCTTTCTGGAAATACACCTTTTGGAACACCAATCCACGTCATTGATTTGGGCATTACTCATGTCCCGAAAGATGTGTTTGAAACTTATTTGACTGAAATCAGCCCGCGTTATACAGCTGAGTCTTACAGCTTGTTGGGTCATAATTGCAACAACTTCAGTAATGAGGTTGCTCAGTTTTTGGTTGGCTCGACCATCCCAGAATATATTCTTCAGCTTCCCAACGAAGTTAGAAGCAGTCCCATGGGCAGACTCATGCGTAAGTCAGGATAGAGATAACAATCGTAGATTCTCTTTAGTCATTATATCTATTCTTTATGCGCGGTAATGTATGTTTGTGTTGTCAGTTCCGATGATTCAGAACCTCGAAACAACATTAAAATCTGGTTCAGTTCCGAAAGTTCCACACATTAGTCATCATCAACCCACAACGACATCAGCTCCGATATCAGCCTTGGATTCTAATGTTGAAGAATCGCCAGACTGTGATGTCGAACTGTCTGGTGGTGATAGTAGCAATGCAACTAAAAGGCAGACTGCCAAGCAAAACGCAACCAAGGATTTGACACATCTGTCAATAGAGCCTGCTGCAGGGGTAGGGCAGCAGAAGTTCCCTGGGAAGACAGTTGATGAAAGTTTGGTCAACGATGCTCATGTCATGTTAGAAGACAGGATCAAAGGTGAATTTACATCGATCATGGCGACTGGGAAATATCGTGCAAGTGAAGCTGCTGCACTTGCAGTCAAGAGAGTGATGAGCAAATATAATAGACATACAAGTACTGCTGCTTCACAGCACTAGAAGGTAACATCCTTCTTCCTCCTATGTGGTTTTCTAGGATAGTTCAAGGATATGAGTAATTAAGAGCTTTGCTTCATGTACAGTTGGGGAATACTATTAAGATAACTGTTCATCTGCTGAGATTAAACATATTAAGTTCATATAATACCAACTTTGTTTCTAGTTTTAAAAATGGAAAACAAAAGTTTTACATGACATGCTCCATCTCAATTATTTCGACTGCACAAAAGTTTGTTTTCGAAATTTTCTAAAATACGAGCTATTTTGCAGATTGGTGTAATATTCATTCTTCATTCACTCAGATTGGAGTTTTTTTCTTGTAGTTTGCTCTCTTTTTATAGGGTCTTTTTTCTTAATATTGGTTTCTTCTTTCATTTTTTTCTTAATGAAAATATTGGTGAATTTTGATATTCATCAAAAGAAGGAAAGAAAAAAAAAAAAGAATACACAAAATCCTCTCGCCCGACATTCACATCAATACTTTCCAAAACTCTAGTTAAGTTTCAAAGCTATAAATAGTGTTTTTGGTTCTTCAACTTTCATATTTGTTTTACTTTAGTGTGAACTTTAACTATTTTAGTTTGCACTTCTATTTTGCTTCTAAGCAATTAAATGATTAATACCATGGTTTTGGAGTAAAATGCCAACTTGAACGATATACAAGTTATATTTTCTGCTTTGTCTCTAGTATTTTTATTTCAAGTATTTGTTTTTTTTAGAAATTAAATGATTATTATTCTTTTAAAATAATCAATGAACAGTGAACCAGAAAACAATGGAAATCAATAAAGTAAAATAAAACTATTTTCAAATAAAGTTCATATTGAGAAAAAAGAATAACATTTCACAAAAATGGAAATAAAGAAAGTTTGGAATTTACATTGGATGCTTTTGATGTATGTCTTATCAAATATTTGGATTATGACTTGTGAGTTCGCATGCAATAGACCAAATGATGCAAAACTCACTTTCTTTCATAATTTTTTTCAATAAAGCCATTTTCCTTTTTTTTTTTTTTTTTTTTTTTTTTTTTTTTTTAAATTTGAAAGAAAAAATAATTATTTATACTAATTTGTGGAATTATTGGTGTCCAAGTTGCTAACTTATCTATTGTTCATGATGCATGTGTTTTCCACATATCAAATCAAAATCTTATTTGCATTTTTCATGATACATCAATTTTATATATTTTGTAACCTTTTTTTAGCCAATGCATGAACCTTTTTTAAAACTCTTAGATTCTGATTTGTTATTTGTGTTTGTCTCAAATTAATTATTTTGAATTCAATTGATTTGGATCATTAGCTATATATGGTTTGTATTTATCATCTTGCAAACGTTTTTTATTCTTTTATGTTCTAGTAGATGAGGTAGAGTTTAAAACACTCTAACTTACAAGAAGGGTTTTATAGAAAAATTAAGGTTTTGTTTAATAATTATTTAATCTCAATCAAAAAATCAAATTATTGTATTTATAAACTTTACTGTATATTTTTCAGATTAGTGTTTTGATTCTTTATCTCACCTATTGGCCTAGAAAAATAATTTTCAAACAAAAAGATATGATGGTTAATTAGTAAGATTTTAAAATTTAATGTCAATTTTTCAAATTTGAAAGATCTTATTACAAATAGAGATAGAAACCAGAAGGTAGAACTTTGCCAATCAAAATTATTTTATTTCTATTCCTCTACATAACTCTCTACTTTGTTATTTTTTTTTTAAAAACATGTTTTAGATTTTCATAAAAGTACTATTTTTGATTTTAAATTCATGCATGGTTTCTTCAGAATTTTACACAATATATAGTTCTTTACCTCAAGAATGAAATGTCAATGTGATTTAGCAATTTTAACAACTTAATAGTTATATTGAATGTCAGTTTCTTTATTATTATTATATGTAAGGAGTGACGTTTGTTGCTTATTAATCAACATGAATCTGATTCAATCACACTTAAATTATAAATTGCATTACATCTTGATTGATCCTTTACTAGACTATCATTAGAAACTATGGAGTATAAGGACTAAATTTCTAAAGTTAAAAAGAATTAATTATGTTACAAAATTAAAAATACAATCATCAAATGTTCATTCGGTAAAGATTCATCTTAATGTTGATATAAGTTCCCAAAATTGAGAAGTTTCCATCTTTAATAAAATGAACTTATAATTAAAAGCCCAAAAATCCTTTTATATGCAAGCATTTAATTATGGGCACAAGAGACAAAAGTAAGGATATGGAAAACTTTGACTTGTGTGACATTGTACATCTTTGGTATTATAAATCAATTAAAGAAGAAAAAATAATAATTCAAATCACAAGAAATCAAATGCCCCATATAATTAATAAATGATCCATGCATATCTCATAATTGGATTTATATTTATCTAGTTAGATATATCAATTTCCTATCATCCATTTACATGTGGTAGGTACCAAATTTCCTTTATTTACAATATTTTAGAAACAAAAATAATAGATCTAGCTACCATCCATATTTAATTTATGCATGTTCATACACACACACACACACATACATGTATATTAATTCATATACATATATATAACCCATACATGCATGTCAAACATACATTTAAAAGACTTTGTCTTGAGCTCAAAGTGTTTTCTGTCTTCATGTGGGGGTGTGTATTTATATATGTGTGTATATATGGTGGTGGGAGAGATATATATCTTCTATATGTATTGTGAAATTATAGGTGCTAAAATGCAATTATAAGGGTATGGGTCCAAAAATAATGATCCATGGAGTGACCCCATTTAGGTGGACAATCATATTCTATATGCTTTTTTTTAAAAAAATAATTATATTGTTCTCTTTCTCATTTCTAACCCTAATCCACCTTTTTAATGGTAAGTATAGATTGTAAAAAGAATAAAAATAAAATTCAGATTAACTTGAACTAAGTTTAGCTTTCATAAACTTGATAATAAAAAATTAGTTCATAAACGCAAAGACTTGATTAAAAAGAGGGTATAGTTTTGATAGATTGTTGAGTTTCAATCTAAGAGATTTAATTTTTTAAGAATTTGATATATGATGAGTTGAATCACTTTTTCTTTATTAAGAGTGAATCCGTTTGTTTATTGGTTTCATGATTTAAACCAAGAACTAAACTAAATCGACTAGTTTGATGAGAAAAAAAAAAGGAAGCATACCCGAAAGAATTAAATTAATGAAATTATTTTGAGGTTTTTTAAAAATATAACAAACTGGAAAAATATTTGCATTGTATAAACTAATTTTAAAAACGAAAAAAGTTCACAAGTCTATAATGAAAAACATAAAAAATGCTTCAATCAACACGTGATTAATGGGTCACACGCGTGTGTGTAATTTTTTTTAAACAATCATGATACTTGATTGTGTATAATATTATACACAATCGTGTAAGTAGTATCAACACCGACCACATGTGCATATGTAATTCTTTTTCTAAACAATTATGATATGCAATCGCGTAGAAAATGATACACAGTCGCGTAATTCAAGATATACGATTAAACGATGATTTTAAAAATGCTCTTGTAAACGATCGTGAGTTCATGATACATGATTAAGTATAGTTCATGAAAAACAATGGTTTTGAAAATAACCTAGTAAACAATCGTGTAGATGATTATACACGATAGTGTAGATAATTATACACGATCATGTAGTATTTGCCATGGTAGAGTTTTGATAGATAATTACATTTTCAAATATGGTTTTGAAAATGACCTAGTAAACGATCGTGTACTTTATCATATACGATCGTGTAGTTCATGATAATCGATGGTTTTGAAAAGCGGTATAGTAAACGATCATGTAGTTCGTTTTTATCCACGACAATTGAAAAAAATAATAATACAAGATTAATGATTGATAATAAAAAACAAAGATAATAATAATAGAAGTATAATGAAAAGGACCGTAGAACAATAGTCAAAATTTTAAAAAAATATATAAAAATAAATTACTGAGGAAGAAGAAGAGAATGAAGAAATGATAGAATTCAAAATAAAAATCTGAAATATTTAATAAATTGATGAGTTTGATGAATTTTTTAATTTTTTATATTTATGAAAATGAGTTAAATTTTTATTTGGTTTGGTTTATTACTCCTTTGATTTGATTTGATTTTAATATATATATATATATTTTGAAGAAACAAAACAAATGGGTTTGGAACTAATAATTTAAATGTGGATTGAATTTAGTATAAAAAAAGAGTAAAGGAAAGTAATAAATTAGTTTGGTTGGATTTGATTCTTTTTGGCTTTTGGAAATAGAGTTGCACCCCTAATTTACATACCTTAAAATTTTGTTAAAAGCATTCCTCATATTGCAATCGTTTCTTTTTGACTCTTTTGTTTGTTTGCTTTATGTCGTGTGACAAAGTGAAAAGAAAGAAAAAGATGATGATGATTATTTGGCTAAGTGCCGAAAGGAAAGCAATCTACTTTTTTTGGCCACTTTTTCATATTGGCATCTTATATAGGTTTTGTTATTTTGTTCCCCACTCCCATTTTTTGCTTCTTTCCTACTTCACATCTCCAACAAATTCGTGAATATTATTATTCCTTTATTCAAAAAAATATATAGTAACTTTTTTAATTCAAAGATCGTAGAATCATATCGTCCGCTTTAATAATGGTAATTCCTGCATTTGTTCGGTTAAATTATGGAGGATGGAGAAGTTTGTTGACGAAGGGCTTTGTCAAAATATGTAAGAAGTATGGCTTGAACTAGGGGGTTGGATACTGTTTTACTACTTAAATCATATATATAAAAGTGGTTTAAATTTCATAAAATTTCATTAATTAGTTTCAAGTCTCAAACTGTCAAGTTGATGTTGCCAATTAATCAATAATTACAGAATATACTTAACAAGCAAAATTACAACCACACTAATAATTTTAACTATCAAATCAAAGCTTATGTCTATGGGCCTATACATTTGGTGGAATTTCCTTTTCCAAAATATATAGAAATTATTTAAGCAGAAAATTAGACTAAAATATAAATCAAATAAATCTTTCAATAAAATTGGGACCTAAAATGAGTGTGTGATGGTACCACCCAAAATGAACTTCCACTATACCATAGTTGTTTTGAAACGTTGAAGAATGATATTGTAATCGACCTCTTGTCATTTCTTATTGAAAGTTGAACACTGACGCTGCTTGTTGCTCTACCTCTAATTCAGATAATCTGGGTTGGGTGCTTCAGGTCTACATGGGGGTGTGCTCATATTATTGCCTTCAAATTCATTTCTTATTCTATGAATGTAAAGATTCTTGAAGCAATGGCAATCTGTTATGGAATTGAATTTTACTAAAATATTTGGACCGATATAGTAAAATTCAGAATTTAAATAAACTCTACTAATTGTGTGTATGTGAGGAGAGAAACGATCGCTGTTCATTTTTTACTTTTTTTTATTTTGTAATTTTCAGAATTTTGGGAGTTGATTGGTAGGGAAAGAGAAGAAACTCACACCATAATATGTAAAAGGTGGAGGGGATTTTTGATACAAAAAAGAGAGAAAAGATTTCTTTTCACAGTTCATAAGGCTGAAGGAGAAGAGTTTGAAAATGAGATCATAATTTGTCAATCTAAATAACGACTTTTTCCCGCTCTTTTCTCTCTTTTTTTTTTTTGTTTTTATTTTTATCAATTGTTTGATCTCACAGTTTCTTATTGATTTTTGACTTTTCCATTCAAAGATTGCATATTTGCTTGCCCCTTTATCGCGCTTGTTTGCCTGCTCAAACAGGGAAGAAATGATCACAGAGAAAAAAAGAAAAAAATGCAAAAACCCCAAAAAGAAGGCACAAAATTAGTGAATCTAATAAGCTTTGATGGGATTGCGAACAATTTGTGGAGCGTTAATCAAAGGCATGACCCACCAACAAGGCCCCATTGCTTTGGACAATTGCAATCTATTGATTTGCAAAAATGCACTCCACCTGTTTGACGAAAATGGCCAAAGAACTTCTTCACCTTTCCTCAACTGGGTCTCTTCCTCTGTCTCTGTCTCTTTACACTCTCTGTTTCCTGAACCCCACCATCGTTTTTTTTCCCCTACTGACCTTCCACTTTGATCTCCCTCGGTTCATTTCCTCCAAATGGACCGAAGCGACATGCTGCAGCTCCAGCAACATGTGTCTCTCGCCAAGTCTGTGCGCCACCGCTGCAACGAATGGTTTGTTTGTTTGTTTTTTTGTTTGTTATCTTTGATCATCTTTTTGGCTAGCTCTTGAGTGCATCTTAGTTTAGCTTTTGTGCATTTGTGTGTACTTGCTAACTTTGGTTGTTGGTTATATCTTAATACATAGTTGTAATGCTGCCATTTTGTACTCTCTGCCGTTCTAGCCCTTCTGGGTCTCTGAAATTTTGTTATTGGGGGTGCTTATTATTTGGTCTAGATTGCTTTTTGTTCTGATTATCCCTTGAATTTTGAGCTTGGTGTAGTTCTTTTGGATTGGAGTCCTTATCTGAAGTTTTTTTTTATGGCCTTGTATATTCTCTCACTTCTCTCAATGAAAGCATGGTTTCATATCAAAATAAATTGAACGTTCTGATTAGTCAACATGTGCTGATCTTCGCTTAAGTTGGAGCTTTTTCTTGGAAGCAAGTTCTGTCCGGTTTAGGATTTGTTTACGGTTCATCAATTGATGCCTCATCTGGCTCTGGCTTCTGAGTGTTTCGAGATGATCTATACGCAGCTTTGATTGACTGTCATCTCAAGCCTTAATTTATTGGTTAAATGTTTACTTTATTGAAATTATTGATTATTTTAACCACAAAATGTTCTGTACCTTTTGTTTTCTGTGCTGTATGCTAAATATTAGTGGAATCTGTACAGGTGCAATTTGATGATGAGTATCAATTCTCTCAGCAAATGTAAGCATTTCTTCTTTTTAATAATTGACTATTGGTTTGTGTAGGATTTTTCGTGATGTTCCTAGCGATATTACAATAGAAGTGGCTGGAGTGACATTCTCCTTACATAAGGTGACATCAAGGACGTGAATTATTTAGTTTCTAACTGTTTTTTTCTGATTAATACCTCCACAATGCGTTTGATCCTTCAAAAATTCATTGCAGATTAAACTTGTAGAGACAAAGCATTAATGTATTATTGTATACAGAGAAAAATCCATTAGAGTTGATAAACTATTTTCATGAACATGTGTTCTGCCTTTACTAGGTCAAATCAATAGTTACTAACGAATGTCTGGTTGAACTCAACTACTAAATGCAGTTCCCTCTTGTGTCCCGAAGTGGACGGATTCGAAGGTTAGTTGCAGAACATAGAGATTCTGACATCTCAAAGGTGGAGCTTCTCAATCTACCAGGAGGTGCTGAATCTTTTGAGCTGGCAGCAAAATTTTGTTATGGGATCAACTTTGAAATTACTCCAGGAAATGTTGCTCAGCTATGTTGTGTATCCGATTATCTTGAAATGGCTGAAGAGTTCTCAAAGGATAATCTTGGTTCGCGAGCTGAAGAATATCTTGAGAGCATTGTCTCCAAGAACCTTGAAATGTGTGTTGAAGTGTTGCAGCAATGTGAGAATTTACTCCCTCTGGCCGATGAGCTGAAAGTAGTTAGCCGCTGCATTGATGCAATAGCATCAAAGGCTTGTTCGGAGCAAATTGCTTCAAGCTTCTCACGCCTGGAGTATAGCAGTTCGGGGAGACTTCATATGAGCAAGCAGGCCAAGTGTGATAGTGACTGGTGGATTGAAGATATCTCTGTTCTTCGTGTCGACTTGTATGAAAGAGTCATTACTGCCATGAAATGTCGAGGGGTTCGTCCTGAGAGCATAGGTGCATCCTTGGTGAATTATGCTCAAAGGGAGTTGACAAAGAAATCCAGCTTATGGAACCCATCTGGCCAGACAAAAGTTGATTTTGTTACGGGTTCAAATGGGCAAGAACAAATTGTTGTTGAGACAATAGTCAGCCTTCTGCCAGTTGAAAAATTGGCTGTTCCAATCAATTTCCTTTTCGGGCTTCTGAGGAGTGCTGTGATGCTTGATTGCTCTGTTGGTTGCCGACTCGACCTTGAGAGAAGGATAGGATCCCAGTTGGATATTGCTACTCTTGATGACCTTCTGATTCCATCCTTCAAACATTCAGCTGATACTTTATTTGATGTTGACACAGTTCACAGGATTTTGGTAAACTTCTCTCAACAAGATGATAGCGAGGAAGATATGGACGATGCCTCTGTTTTTGAATCGGATAGTCCTCGTTCACCATCTCAAAGTGCATTGTTTAAAGTATCCAAACTACTGGACAACTACCTTGCTGAAATTGCCCCTGATGCAAACCTCAAACTTTCAAAGTTCGTGGTCATTGCAGATTCCTTACCTTCACATGCACGAACCATCCACGATGGATTATATCGAGCCATTGATATCTATCTTAAAGTACGTATGTGCATCTTTTTTCCTGATCGTGTTCTCTTTTCCTGCAGACCAAGTTTGAAGTGAGTGATAACTCTTGGAAATGAAAACACTTGAAGCCAAAATGCTTCCTCCCTAAGTTAGAGTATCACTTGAGTTGATTGGACCAACTATTTAACTGTTGCAGGTGACTCATGTGTATATAAGTGTATACACCATAACTTGGTCTAGTTAACTAGGTTTGAAGAATATTGCTGTTTGGCTCTAGTCCGGCCCCCAAGGACGGCCCTGTTGAATCTTTGGGTGAGCTTAATAAGAAAAACTCTTGATGTTGTCAAATTTTGGGCTTGAAGCCAACACAGACTTTAGGGAGAAAAAAGAATTATCATTCAATAGCTGTTGGGGAGAGTGAGTCTTATAGTTTAGTTCGTGACCCTTAGAGTCGACTAAGGAGATCTTGGTGACCGTTTAAACAGTTCAAGAAGGAGATTATAGTTGAACATTTTAAATTGGTTGTTCTTCAATTCTTCTTGGTTTCATTATCTCACATGCTGCACAAAGTTCTATAATTGTGTGTCCTTTAATGTCTTCATTGTAATTGAATGGTTTATTTTTGGTTTACTACAGGCTCATCAAGGTCTACCAGATATCGACAAGAAGAAGCTTTGCAAACTAATAGATTTTCAGAAGCTCTCACCGGAGGCCGGTGCTCATGCGGCTCAAAATGAGCGCCTTCCTCTCCAATGCATGGTTCAAGTTCTTTATTTTGAGCAACTAAGGCTACGTAATGCATTGTCGAATTCTTGCGGTGATGAAGACTACAAACCTTTGCACCAATCATGGCGGATTAGCAGTGGTGCATTAAGTGCAGCAATGTCTCCGCGCGACAATTATGCATCACTAAGACGAGAAAATCGCGAATTAAAACTTGAACTGACTCGACTACGGATGAGACTGAATGATCTCGAAAAGGAACATGTTTGTATGAGGCGGGATATGCAAAAGTCCAGTTCTCGTAAATTCATGAATTCTTTCTCAAGGAAATTTAGTAAAATGAGTATCTTTGGGCATAGTTCTTCGAGGGGTTCGAGTTCGCCGTCAAAACATTCTCAACGGACAGATTCAAAAGTGATTGAAAGAACATGTACAAGTGCAGAATAGTTCCAATTTACAACACTCAACGCAATGCAGAGTCTCTTTTCTTTGTTAAGTATAATGCAAGTTCTTTTTTTTTTTTTTTAATCTACTTGTAATTTGTAAATGATCAGTATTACCAAGAACTCTTCTTTGTCGATGATGTTTTTGGTAACTAAATCTCAATAGTATTGAATTTTACCGACCAACTTGTTCTCAAATGTTCAAAATACCATTGTGTAGAATGTTTCTTATTGGTATAAATTACTATGTTTGAAAAACTCATTACTACGATCCTATCACACTATTTCACAGTTTGATTAACATTTCGAAATATTAACTCAATAATCCATAAAAGAACAATTTCATCATCATAAACTCAAGATGATTTTATTTGCTTCACATTTTCCTGCAGCTTCTTGTCTTCTTCGAAACAGTTTCATCATCATTTTTAATCTAATCTCAATCTTCTAGCTGATAAAATTAAAAAGAAGTTAAAAATTTGTTTTGGTCCATATACCTTTGTCTTTATGCTTTCTATAGTCCAAATTTAAAATAGTTTTTTCGACGGTTTAATTTTGAAAAATAAGTCATTTTTATAAAAAAAAAAAATAGAGCATTTGACATTGACAACAATTTAAAATACTTTTTGATAAAAAATGACCTCTTAAAAGATATTTCTCTAGTCAATTCATGCAAACAATTAGGTCTATTTACTTTCAAATAAGTATTAAATTCAATAATTCAAAATTTATTTCTATTGAAATTGGTTAAATAATAATATATTTTCATGCCAGAAAAAAAACGTATGAATATTTAAAGGAAATATTAATAACGACCTTTTCTTTTCCCTTCTTTGAAAGTAAAAATCAACAATAAACTAACTAGAGACCATTCTTAATTTCGATGGGACAAATGAAAATAATTAAAAGCGAACAAAATCCACAATACACAAACCTATAAAGCACATACATGGATACAAATAAGAGATACATAGGATACTTTGATACATCAATTTTTTTTAAATATATGTTTGACGTACATTTTTTAATAAAAATATTCTAGGATATAGATGATTTTTTTTTTAAAATTAATTAAGTGAAGTCGGTTTATTAAGAGTAATTTGTGATAGAGGTTAATTGATATAATTTGAAAGTCTAGGAAGATAATGTGTGATTTTGTGAACTTTGGGTTAAGTAGTTAAACATGTGTATATAGGTTAAAATCTTATTTGTACCATGTTTTATTCTAGTCCTAAACTTTTAAAAGCATCTATTTTGGTCCCCAAACTTTTGAAAAAAATACTTACTTTGATCCTTGCGACTACAATTTTGTTAAGATGATGTTGTTGGGATTGATGTCCTAAATCTCGTGGTCTCGTAGTTTGTTATTGTATTTTATAAGTATTTTATTTATCTAATAA
This sequence comes from Cucumis sativus, assembly GCF_000004075.3. NCBI lineage: Eukaryota > Viridiplantae > Streptophyta > Magnoliopsida > Cucurbitales > Cucurbitaceae > Cucumis > Cucumis sativus. The sequence goes on from NC_026657.2 coordinate 25,689,527, forward strand.
AATAAAGTGTTTAATTTTATTTGACATTTAGTTGCATTAATTAATGCACAAACAAATAAACAAACATCCAAAGTTATTTTCTATAACCTAAACATGTATGTGGAGACATGCAGTGGATCATGTTTGAGTGATAGCCTAAATGGTCTATAGTAGATGTATAAGATTGAATACCTTATCCTTGTGACACTATGAATACAACTTGCTTTGTAGTTGTTACAATTGTTCTAAAGTGCTATAAATGATTTGATCATAATCATTCATGTCGAGACATTAGAGTGAGGGTATTCTATACAAAGAGTTTGTCTAAGTCCGAACCATAAAATGAATAGTCTCTCTTATTAACACTGTTACTAGCTGGGACCACATTTAACTAGAATGACCATAGGTGACTTGACCTAAATCTTAAGTGAGTTGTGAACTCTTGTCTATGAAAGCTGTCATTTGATCTACATGGGTGAGAGTGACCTATGTCTCTGACTCCATATGCCTACCATTTTGGAGATTCATCCTAATTGGGAAGCGGAGAACACAGCTACACGAGAAGAAATTCACTCATTCTCTATAGATAAAGTAAGTAAAGAAATTGCTCTCTTAAGAGCTGATTCTAGAGCTTGAACAATGTGGCGCCACATCCTCTTTTGGCTTAAGAGGAGTTTAGTTGTAGTGAAATTATAACTTATTATTCATTAGAGGAACCAATGGTCCTCAAGGAGTTAAATGTAACTACAGAGGCAAAATAGTAATTTTTGGCCTATATGTACTTACGAGCAATTGGTGAAGGGTCATTAAACTGTTGATTGGTTGTATCTAAATGATACAAAAATATATCTACAGTAAGAAGAGTGCAACTGTTAGTCTTTAGTGAAATGACTGATAGTAAATGAATAGAGATTAGTTTAATTAATTAATCTCATATAATTGAAGCTTCAATATGTAGATCCATAAGTTCTGCTTGTTAGCTGAATAAGCATAAATGAAAATCAAATTTATTATGGTTTAATTTGAATTGTTCAAATTGATTGAAGAGAATAAATTGTATATGATACAATTTGTATAATGTATTTTATACATTGTAATATAAAGCTTTTACGAAAGAAATTAATATTTGAATATGATTCAAATAATATTAATAATATTCATAATAAACTATATGTTTAAATTAATATGGATTTGATTCATATTAGAATTATAAGTCATACGAGAGATCAAAACCAATTATTTGCATTTCATAAACACATGCTTTCAACGTCTCATTTGATAAATCACATATTAGCTTTAACTTATTCCTTTCCACCAAGAACATGAGTTATTCCCTATGCCAAGACTACTGAGATTCACTCTCACTGGCATCTTGCATTTAGACTACTGTGATGTTCACTCCATAAAAAACATCCAGGAATTTCCTTGGTTCACAGACCATCCACATGACACCTTTATACATTATGTGCACACAACATAATATCAGCTCACTTGATAGGAATAAAAGACTAATGGTTTACTCGTATACAAGTATCACAATCATCACATAGAAATCAATAGTTTTCTCTTTTCAGATAACAACATCAATATCAACACTATATAGATATACAAAATGTGTTATGCATAACTACAAACTCAGAAAGAATACTTTCAAAACACATCTTTTCTTTATGAAAGTTACTCACAGAACACTTCTTTTTTTTATTATAAGATCACTCACAAAAATACTTGATTCCCTCCTTCTCAAAATGCTTAGTTCACTTTCTCTTCTCGCCTAGCACTTCCTTAGCAAGCAACTTAACCTCGACAACTTAATAGAATAACAACACCTTCTTTGGTCCCTTCGATCTTATTTATACTAATCCTTTAACCCAATTAGTCATCATCGAACCTCCCTTTACCTGCCAGCACCTACTTACAACTTTACACATGTTGACTCATAGCTTATCAGACCATGCAACCAACTTAAGCTCAACATGTAGCCAGTTGTCAACTGAAGATTAGACATTTCCTTGAAATGCTAACCTTACAACTTTACACATGTACTCTTCCTTACCTTCTTCTCGTGACAAGTGACAAATGCCAACTTCTTTTACTTGACTTCACTTCGCATTACCACAGCAGAACACTTAACTCTTCTTGCAACAAAACGCCTACTTCACCCCAACGACACTTAGATGCAAGCTTTCTCCTTGCATTGCTTTTTTTTCTCAAAATGTAACTTACTTCATGAAACGCCTCGTATTTACACTTAGCCAAAATAACTCTTTTCAACAAGGTGCACTCCTCTTCAACAGGACTCTATTATTTCGAATCTGGGCCTCACAGATTGATGTATGCTCTACGGAATCACTAGACTGGGTATGACATAACACAGGATCTTCCTTAATAGGAAGTTAATGTTATGATACAAGGTGCTTATTTATTAGGAAGTTAATGCTACCACCTAGTATGCCCACAAATGGGTCCTTACACGGTATTTTGTATACTCTTTCCATGTTTTATTCTTTCAGGCAAGGGTAAAGACAAGCTGACAAGTGATAAAAAGGACTCATGATCGTGCCATTAGGATGAGACTATGATTGATGCTTCCGCTAATTTATTTTTATGTCCACGATTTCTTAATGTTATAAACCTAGGTTCATTTAAACATTTGCTTTCTTTAATGATTTTATTAGGAGACTCCGACTTAAGTTTTTTTAATTAATTATTTATTTATTTTAACACTTTGATTTTCATGGAAGGTTGACTTCATTTTTATTTCTTTAATAAGATGATCTCAACTTTGCATTGCTTTGGGTTTTAAAATATTAATTTTATTTGAGTAAAGACCTCCGCTTAATATGAAAAAGTTGAGTCGTTACATAAATGTAATTCACAAAATCTACGAAAAATCATAAAATGCCAAAAACTAATGACAACAATCCGAAATAGAAAATAAACGAAAAAACTTATTTGTTACATTGTTGAAGATTCAAGAGAGTTATATTTTACAAGGCTTTGTGGAGACTCAATATGATGATGATATAAAGATGATCCTAGAATTTGATCTTTTATTTATTTGTCTCTTAGTTTTAGATGAGTGAATAAGCATTTTAAATAGATTGTTTACTTTTGAGTTGAAAAATATTACATGAGTTGCTTATCATTCTCGTGTGTCAGGATATCTAACACGTCTGAAAATATTAGATCATTTGCCTCATAGATACGAAACCTACAAAATATTTCATTGATATATTTTTTTTCCAATTTTCCTAAGCATTTCTTCAAATACTGGTCATTGCTTAAAATTTTTATGTTTAAAATGTTCTTCAATTCGTAGTATTTGACATATATGCCCTTCCTTAAAATCGAATATTGAATCTATCATGCCTGCAATTGTTGTATTCGAGGAAAGTATGTTTGCAAATTGCACGCCTATTTTTCAAGATCAAGAGGAGGAAGTCAAATAACAGTTGCAAGCGTGCAAGCGAGGTACACACTAACGAAGTACAAGGAGAAAAAAACCATAGAAGAAAGGGTCACACTCCCAACAATTTTTCAAGATAATCATACAAGTTTCAACAAAGTACACTCGTTGGGACATATTGAACCAATTTTTCGAACAAAAAAAGGAAAATAGAAGTGATATAGTGTCAATATTTAAGTTGTTTTGATATAGAGGTGGATGCCAAAAGCCAAGCCCAAAATTACCAAGGGAGCAAGAAACTGGAGGACCTTGATAATGAATTCTGGTGTCTTGTCTTGGTTGTATAGGGGTTGCTTTGGAGGAGTATAATCTCTTTTTGCAGGAATAGTTGAGCTATCGATATCGCCTACATAAAATTCTTCCATCATTGCTCTGGCAGTGCTACTGTGCCCAACATCGAAAAAATCATTGGTTGCATCCTTACCTGTAGACAACAAGATTTCAAAACGTCAAGAACCACCATTGGTATTTCAAACAAATGTTATCAGGAGCATATTTCAATGAAAAGTTATGGTTGTTTGTTTCCATACCAACGCCTGACAACAAAACTTCATCACCACCAGGATGGTCTTCAAGGAATTTTGTTACATCATACACCTGTTGGATTAGGGAAATGAACAGAAGCAAACACTTAATCAGTAGTATACGACCCTGATTTATGATCATTTGGTTTGGGTAGTTTCAAAATTAAGCCTATAGACACTTCATCTACCACTAAGTTTCTTGCTTTGTTATCTAACTTTTACCATTGTTTCTAAAAAACCTAAGCCAAATTTAAAAAAACTAATAAAAGTAGTTTATAGAGTTTTGTTTTTGTTTTTAGAATTTGATAAGAATTCCACTCTTCTACAGAAAGAAACATGTCAAGTGTCGTAACAAATTGGGAGAAATACACTTCATTTTTCGGAGCTAAAAAAATCAAAAGCCAAATGGTTACCGATTGAAGGCCTAAAAGATATTTTTGTGGAACTAAATACAATTTATACTGCTCCATAGTTATCTCACCACAAACAACATGCAGCTAAGAAGCATGGATACATATCTGATATGGGAAAGAGAAGAACGAAGTCTGAAGGCTTAAGAAAACATTAGTATTTTTGTTTATCTACCAGTCTCCCACGGAATTATACCTAGATTAAAAATGAAAAAAAACAGCATATATATGTTTGGGAAGTCAAAAACTCTTAAAACAGAGAGCTTGGACAGGTAGATTATTTATTTAATGAAAAAAGTGACTTTCATTGAGGCATTGAGAAAACTAAAATCCTCAAAGAAAGCCGGAGGGACTCCAGTCATGCAAAACGAGACCTAGGCATTGATTACACAAGAAAAAGCCTAGAAATCGAGGAGAATCTAACAACAGACATTACATTGCTAGAAGAATTTAATCTTTCTCCTATATATTCTATTACTTCTCTCCCAGCATGTAGCCAAAAAATTCAGTGAGACTAGTCCAAATACACCAATGTAAGAATCAGAAGCCCAATTCAGGCTCACACAAATCCCATTGACGAAACCCAATCAATCGAAATCAAATAGACCCATCGTAACGTTTAACCATACATGCTAAAAACAAGAAAAGGATGATCCAAGGAAAAGCAAAAACCACCCATCAAAGAGAAAAGAAGAGGCACTCCAATCCAATCAAGTAAAATGAGACCTAACCAATAATTACAAGACAAAAAGAAGCTGGAAACCAAGGCTAAAAAACAAACAGAGAATCTAACAACCGACCAAAATTCAGGAACATAGTCTAAATACACCAAAGTAGGATTCAGAATCCCAATTCAGGCTCAAACAGAACACAGAACAGTAATCCCATGAATGAAACTCAATCAGTCAAAATCAAATAGACCCATTGGAATGTTTAACATTATAAATTGAAAACAAGAAAAGGATAATCCAAAGAAGAGCAAAAAATAAAATAAAATAAAAATACAGAAATCCATCGAAGAGAATTGGGTGAGATAGAGACAAATGATCAAACACCTTGTCTTCAATGATCAACCAGCAATCGTTGCGATTGTCATGGGAAGCAACCTCAGCCAAGGTGAACACCGAGTGGCCGCCCATTGTCGGAACTTGAAAGTTTAGTGTAATATGAAAGGCAAATCTTTGTTGTTTTGAAGGAAAAAATGGGGGAGAGAGAGAGAGAGTTTTTGAAGGTTAGTGGTGTTAAATGGGATTGGTGAGACATTGAAATTAATATGGTAATATCATTTTATTTCTTTCCTATTGAGCGTTCGGTAGGTAAGGTAAGGGGTAAGGCTGATGCAATGCCATTCTCATACCAACCATTCTTCCTTTTCTTTCTTTCTATTTTGCTTTCAATTCAATTCGACTCTCCAGTTTTTTTCTTTTCTTTATTTCTTTTCTATTTTTCTTCATTTTGGGCAAAAACTGAATGTATTAAGTTTTATAGCAATTGATGCAACTTGTGCATAACATATTTTTTCAATATGTCTAATTTGACCTTATATGATCTCGATTATATTTTGTTCGAGATCATAAATAAAGATTTGAGTTGTTTGATTTACTTAATATATCAAGGTATAAAGTTCTGGGTACAGAGTTATTTATTTACTATGTATTAATTACCGTGTAATTCAAAATACAAAGAGGTGTGGTTTGCTGCCATTTCAATAATATATACTTTTTTTCATTATATTAAAGTTGTTGACATTTAAAATATATTTAAGGTATTTTACAATATGATAGACTTTTCAAATCTCATGGATAGGACTTCCATATCTCTTCCATCCATTGATTGATCATGTGTGACTAATATGGCTTACATAACACAATTTTCATCTTTTTTTTTCCTTCCATGTTTAATTTACATTATTCTTGGAATAATTTACTCTCTCATGTTTTGTGTGCATATTAGTTTTTAGATGGTAGGTTTGGTATATTATAGATTTAAAAAAATAAATTTGTTTTCCTTAAACCATTTGCTACACGATGTTGAAGCCTCAACACCTCCTTTACTTCAAGTCTGTCATTGTTTACTTTGAGAAGTTTGAAGATTCTATGGTTCATCTCTTCAAAGTTTTGTTTGTTCTTTCTCTATCTTCAATGGTGTACTCCATCATCGAGGTCAAATCAAAATAATGATAAAGAAGTGCACTTCAGTTTGTTCATCTCCAAGCTCACGTTACCTTTAACACCTATGAAAAAAATGGGATAAAAGAATTGCAAAAAGAAAGATTGAAAAAAAATTAGGTTGAAAGTAAAGGTAATGCAAAATGGTTAAAAAAAGAATGAAATAAAAAAAAAAGTTAGAGGACCTAAGTACATAAGCAATGAGTATAGAACCGATGAACTCTAATGTGATTTTTATTCTCAACTTTCTTCTCAAAGCAGGTATCAAATCTCCAACTTCTCAACAAACCTCTTGAGATTGAGTTAGGAGTTGAAATTGAGGGTTGAAATAAGTTCCTAATCTTTATCTTTTTTAGAAAAAAATAACAAATAAATTAATTTTTTTAAAAATTCTCCTAATCAAATTTAGGATTGAATTTTTTTTAGAATAAAAAAGAAAAAAATTCCCCAAATCACTTTTGTTTTTCTTCTATCGCAAAAAAATAAAAATAAATAAACTTGATCTGAACGCCTAAATTCATTTCATATTTAAATTAGGTAAAAAAACCAAAATTTCAAATTTTAAGTTGGGGACAATTCATCCTTGAGTAGCACAAGTTTGGCTAAAAATTCAAATTAGGTGATTATGTAAAAAAAAAAACAAAAAAACAAAAATAAAGTTTTGACTTAAATTCATGTGTTGGCAATATTCCAATTTTATCAATTTTAAGTCTCAATTCTCCTATTAAATTTATGGGTAAAAAATTGAACATTAAAGCTCTCAAGACGTGTAAGTTCGTATCAACCTCGAGATCAACAACTTCTGAAAGATTGAAGACTAGGAAGATTGAACTTTTCTTGAATTCCGGAAGATCGAAGTTCAAATCGACTTACAACTACAACATTCTGAAGACCGAAGATCAAGAAGTTCTAAGTTTTAACTTGTATTCGAGAGAAAACATCAAATGAGTAAATACTAGAGATTGTATCCGCTATATTCACTAATATACAAAGTTCAATTCCACAAATTCCATTTCTTCGAAATCTCGTGTGAACAGTTTGGCATGCCCAGTGGGACAATCTCTACCTTTCATCTCTCTCTTTTGAAGAACATCTAAAGAAATCATGACATCCCAAGGAAACACTTCCAAAGCTCCAAGCGACATCGACAAGCAACCAAATACTCGTAGTCACTCAAGAGAGACTTAATCATCTAAGAAAATGTCATCCTTTGAGATCACAAAAAACATTTGGGAACAGTTGCCCAAACCATCAAAAGTTGGAGTTATAATAAAAGAAAATATTGTGATTGATGAACAAATTTCGTCCTCTGAACACTCAAATGAGGAGTGCCTCATCCAAATATAATACCAGTTATGGTGACTGACGTGGATACAAGTGAAGACAGAATGACTGAGCTTGAAAAGAAGATCAACCTGCTCATGAAGGCCGTTGAAGAAAGGGATAATGGGATTGAATCTCTCAAGAATCACATCGAGCGTTGTGATGCTGCTGAATCAAGCCATACACATACTATCAACAATACTGACAAATGGAAGGTAGTTATGCAAGAAAGTCAACAACAAAATTCGGCCTCAATTGCATCGCTGTTTGTTCAGTAGTTGCATGAGATGATTGCAAAATCCATTAAAACTCAATATGGTAGATCTGCTCAAACTTTCTCTTTGTATTCCATGACGTATACAAAGAGGATTGACAATCTCATAATGCCGAATGGATACCAACCACCCAAGTTTCAACAGTTTGATGGAAAGAGAAACCCAAAACAACATGTTGCTCATTTCATCAAAACATGTGAAACTGCTGGTACTAGAGAAGATTTGTTGGTAAAATAATTCGTTCGAACTCTGAAAGGAAACACCTTCGACGAGTACATCGACCTGGAACATGAATCCATTGATAGTTGGGGAGCAGCTTGAGGATGATTTTTTGAATCGCTTCTACAGCACCCGACGTATCGTCAGCATGATGGAGTTGACAAACACCAAACAATGGAAGGGGGAGCCAGTCATTGACTACATAAACCGATGGAGAGTTCTAAGCTTGGATTACAAAGACAAGCTCACATAATCTTTGCAGTTGAGATGTGCACCCAAGACATATATTGAGAACTTCTCTATTTTACAAGGGATAAAACCACGCATGTTTGAAGAGTTGGCGACTTGTGCCCATGATATGGAACTAAGTATCGAACGTAGAGGAGCAAAAGATTTCTTGACTCCAAAAATGAGGAGCGACAAGAATGAAATTGATGACACTAAAAAGATTGCAAATAGTGTCATAAATGAGTCTATGGTTGTTCAAGTAACTCCTTTGAAATCTTTCTCTAAAAGAAAAGAAACAAAAATTGAAAGAAAACATGATGGTGACGAAAAGCGACACCCAACTCTTAAAGAAAGACAGGAAAAAGTTTATCCATTTTCTGACTCTGATGTTGCAGACATGTTAGAGCAGCTGCTAGAGAAGCAACTTATTCAATTGTCAGAATGCAAACAATGAGAACAAGCAGGAAAAATAGGTGATCCTAAATACTGTAAGTACCATTGGGTCATTAGTCACCTTGTTGGAAAGTGTTCCGTGTTGAAGGAGTTGGTTCTAAAGTTAGCTCGTGAAAAGAAGATCGAGTTGGATATTGATGAATTAGCTTAGACGAATCATGTTGAGGTCGAGATGACTTTAAGTGTTCCACCATCAACACAACTTTATGATCAAAGGAAAAACTTAATTCAGTTTGGGACTTTTGAATTTATAGTTGTCCAATTCCAACAAATGATCGTGACGACTGACTCCCAAAACAAAGAAGAGCCTACTGAAGATGGTGACGAACGATGGATAGTTGTAACTCGTCAAAAAGGAAGACAACCAAATTCCATTCAAAATAAGTCGTCATTCTGTCAAAAGCATGCAAAAGGAAGCATCTCCCATAAAAAGAAGGGAAAAATAAACAAGAAGATGTGCAAGCTTAAGTCTATCAAAGGAAAAGACGAAAACTTTTTTCGACCTCGATGGTTGATAACTTTAACAGAATTCCTTCCAAAAAGCTTCTTTGATGATCATCCCAAGGAAATATTAGAAGTCACTGCATGTCATGTTGTCAATATAACAGAAGTTAACAACAATTATGCATCTTCTGAAGAAATAGACAATTCAAATGAAATTAAGCAAAAGACTTTTGTCTTTGATTGTATCAAGTCTTCAACTACTCTATCTTCAGTCTTTCGAAGATTGAGTTTGACCACGAAAGAAGAAGAATACCAATGTCCAACGTCTACTTCTACTCGAACTTCATCTTTCAAAAGGCTAAATATCTCCAGATCGAAGAAAGATCAACCTTCAACATCTGTTTTTGATCGACTAAAGATGACAAGTGATCAACATGAAAAAGATATAAAAACTGTGAAGGTAAAATCACTTCATGAAGAAAATAATGACGAGAAGATTCACAATGTGTCCCATCACGCATGAAGAGAAAGTTGTCTATTGACATTAACATAGAAGGTCCCTTGATCGTGAAGCCAAGACTTATAATATTTATCAATTCTACAAATGAAGAAGGTGAACAAATTTTTTATGAAAATATTTGTTAAATGTGTAAAGCTCCTTAACGCAAGAGCCTAAACCGCATGATGTTCCTAGTCCACAAGAGCTTAAAAGGTGAATGGCAAAATAACAGACTCAGTTGAACTATGTTATGACTTTATCTCTATGTTATAAAAAGTGTACATAGGCAGCTCAAAGTTTACTTTCAATTTAGTCGTACACAAAAAAAAGGTATTATGCTTCATTGTGTTGATGTAATCTTAGCAGAAAATGAAATTCATAAGCAATTACACCATAATAACAAAAATTCATTACTATGCAACAAAATTATGACATTTACAAGAATTGCAACAAAAACATGATTGAAAGAAAAAAAAAAGGGGGACAAAGGAGGAAAAAGTCAAAGTAGCGAGCTCTACCTTTTCTCCCAATTGTTGTGGCTGAGAGGATCTTCTTCTATCATGTGTTGCAGCTGAGAAAATTAATCTTCATCTTCTTCTACATGCATGTTACACCAAGAGGATTCATCTTCATCTTCTCCCACGTGTTACATTTGAGAGGATTCATCTTCATCTTCTTCCGCGTGTTATAGTCAAGAGGATTCATCTTCATCTTCTCTCGCGTGCCACAACCAAAAGGATTCATCTTCATCTTCTCTCACGTGCCACAACCAAAAGGATTCATCTTCATCTTCTCCCACATATTGCAGCTGAGAGGATTCATTTTCATCTTCTCCCACGTGTTATAGCCGAGAGGATTCATCCTCATCTTCTTCCATGTGTCATAGCCGAGAGGGTTCATCTTCATCGAGAGGATCATCATCTTCATCTTATCCTATGTGTTGCAGTCGAGAGGGTCTACGTCTTCGACGTGTCGCAGCCGTCATCGTCTGCATCTTCGACGTGTCGCAGCCGTCATCGTCTGCATCTTCGACGTGTCGCAGCCGTCATCGTCTGCATCTTCGACGTGTCGCAGCCGTCATCGTCTGCATCTTCGACGTGTCGCAGCCGTCATCGTCTGCATCCTCAATGTGCGATCACCATCTGCTTCTCTGAAATGCGATCTTTATCTGTTTTTTCAACATGTTGCAGTTGCCATCATATATATCTTCAATGTGTTGCAGCCAATAGGATTTCCATCTTCATCTTCTCTATGTTGCAGTCTAGAGGATCATCTTCTTCTTTAGCTTCTCCTATGTGTTGCAGCAGAGAGGATCCATCTTCATTTGCATCTTTGACGTTCAACAAAGATTCATCAACTGTCATCATCTGCATCTTTGATGTATTGCAGTCACCATCATCTGCATCTTCAACGTGTTGCAATCGTCATCATTTGCATCTCCGACGTGCGATCTTCATCTGCTTTTTCAGCGTGTTGTAGCTATCATCATTTGCATCTTCATCTGCTTTTTCAGCGTGTTGTAGCTATCATCATTTGCATCTTCGACGTACTGCAGCCTATCATCATATGCATCTCCAACGTGCGATCATCATATGCATCTCCAACGTGTCACAACCATCATCATTTAAATCTCGGACGTACGTTCATCATTTGCATCTTCGACGTGTACCAGTCGTTATCATTTGCATCTTTGACGTGCCATAGTCTATAGGATCTCTATCTTCATCTTTGATGTGTCACAGTCGAGAGGATCATCATCAGCATATTCCCCCTCAATGTGTCCCCCTCAATGTGTTACAGTCGAAATAGTGGGTGTGGGTGTCAGGATAGATTTGTATCATGTACAAACTCAAGAAACTGAAGCCAAAGAAGCAAGACAAAACAGTGGGCAACATGATAGAGTTGATCATGTACAAATTCAAGAAGCCGACGAAGTAGTGGTTCACGAAATAGCTAAAAAAAGTTATTAATAAATAATAGAAAAGAAAAACCGAAAGAAAAAAAGAAAAGCAAATGAAAAAGAGAAAAAATAGAACAAAAATAGAAAACAAAAAAGAGTAAACTGATAAGAAAAAAAAAAAAGAGAAAGTAAAGAAATTGAAGAAACAAAAATGAAAAAGAACTTAATAAAATGTGTAGGTGGAGTCACTCTTCCCCTACATCTGTTTTTAGATTGAAATTTTATTTTTCAGATTTCGAATCAAGGCTCAGGTTGTTATTGGTCGAATTTATGAAGACCGACGTCCGACGTCAGTAGAAATAAAGTTCAGTGACAACTCCGACCATTTTTTATCCACAATCACCTAAAAGAAAAATAAAAAAAACTTCCTTGGTTAGACTCCTTTTCCATTAATTTCACAATCAGGTAAAAAGAAAGCATACAAAACTTTTATTTAGAAGATGAGAATATGTTACTTATATACCATTTGTATCGAAATTAAATCTCAAACTCCCTCTATAAAACACCACATTTTACCCCATTTTCGTTGAGAGTCGGTTAAGATTTTGCCTTTTATTATTTTCAAATAATAATAAACAAATTTATGGTAGATTTATCTTCAACTCACGCTTTTAAGGCTTCTCCATAAGTTTTTATCTCAAATCATAACACCATTTCAAATTTTATTAAAAAAAATTAAATAGCAAACTTTTTTAATTTTAAGTTTGAGACAATTAAGAGATCAAAACTTTGACATAAATTCACAATTGGATAAATTGGCAATATTCCAATTCTATTATTTTTTAAGTGTTAGTTATTCCATTAAATTAATTGGTAAAAAGAAAATTTCTTGGCCATATTTTGTATCCAGTAAACCAATATTTCATAGAAATTTCTAGAATAATGAACACGATAGTATAATATATTGTATCATATTAATGCATATAACGTTTCAGTGTTTCCATAATACTAGCAATAGAACAATTCATCATACCATAAATTACACATAAAGTTATCATAAAACCTAATTTTCACTTCAGCGCATAACCTTCAATATTAAATCTATTCTATTCAACTTCAAATTCTTAAATTTATTCTATTCAACTTCAAATTTTTAAAGTGTTCATGATAACAATTTGAATTCTTAAAGTGTTTGTGATAACAATTTGCATTCTTAAAGTGTTTGTGATAACAATTTGAAACTTGGTCGCACGAATGGTTGACTATTGAACTCTAATTTTTTCTTCTTTGGTTGTGCAGATCTAAATTTTGTTGTGAAGGGTGACTTCATTATCTTTGATGGTTGATTTTCTCTCCCCAGGCTCCTCCTCACAGCTTGCTTGTGAGTAAAAATTTCTCTTTCTCTTGCCTGTTTATTCATGTCAATCTTATAATGGTATATAAAATATATTATGTTATATATTTAAAACATTTATGTTATACATACATTAATTGTATTGTTTTTTCCACCTCCTCTTTGCTGATTATGTTTATGTATATATATCTATGAAACAAGTAATATACATATGAAACATCAATATAGTAACTCTTACAACAATTAATACTAAATATACTTCCTGATCATCAATAATGATTTGATCATGTTCGTTTGATCTAATCTTCCTACTCCTCGACCTAAAACATCTTTCACTTCTTCTAACCATTTTCAGTACTGCATTTAAATAAAATTTTACAAAATTAACTGCCATTTAACATAGTAAGTTTTTGTTACATATGTAAATCACAATGTAAGTTAAATAAACACATAATATGTTTTAGTTACGTCCTAAAATATATCACAATTCAAGAATTTTGGTTACTTTGAAACTCAATAAACCCTAGAAGGTATCACATTCAAAACTATATTTTTGTTTGTTTGCCTATTTAATCTAATATCTAAAATATACCTAGTATTTCATATGTTATGAATATATAAAGTACTAACCTCGAAATTTAGACCCAGGTTCTGTCGAAAAAGTTATGTATTTGCCGACCGTCGAAAGTCTTTTTCTCACCGCTGAAATCTCTCAAATTTCTTAGTACTAATCGTAACTCTTGTTGTTACTTTATGAGTTTATTGATACATGATTGATTTGACTTAATCTTTTTTAGTATATGACTAACAGTGACCAATATAACTAAACATTGAGTTTATCAAACACCAAATTTAAAAGACCATTCAAATAAAATTTGAAAATCTGAACTTACTAATTCTAAAAATTCAACAAAAAAAAAAAAAAAGAAGAGAGAAAATACAGTTAAATACAATGTATGTAGATTTTTTCTCAATACAATGTATGTAGATTAAACCAAAAGATCTACAATGATAGATTCAAATTGAGAGTAAGAAGAATCTATAAGATGTCAAAGGATGGATTTGAAATTGAGGATGAGTAAAATGTGTAATGTTCATAGAAAAAACTATATCTACGACACTAATAGGGATATAGATTTGGAATTTTGGTATCTACGTCTTAAAAAAGAAAAGAAAAGAAAAGAAAAAACTAATAAATTGCTTTTTAGTTCTTTCCCAACAAAGTATTAGAAAAATGTTACAACACTTTTGATATTTGTTAATCTTCTTTTTCAATTTTCCACTATTTCTCTATTTTGTTTGTTTAAACAATTTTCTAAACCTCACAACTTAAACGAAAAAATTGGGACAACCCCACCTAACAAATTGCTTCTCTTCCACATTCTTCATTACCTTTCTAATTTAACTCTATTTTTAAAAAAAAAATCTTCAAGAAATCGAAAATAACTGAATATCTTCTTTTTTTCTTCTTCTTCCTTCCAAGCTCCAAAGTTCTTGCAGAAGCAATTCCTGTCAAATTTAATTTGGATCTCCCTTGATAGCTTAAGGTGGGGTTTCCTTTTTCTTTTTCAATTTCCAAAATGATTTCATTACTAAGATGATAAATGCATTAATTCCTTGATTTCTGATTATGTTCATCATCTATTTGTATCAGTAATTGATCCAATAAAACAGGGGAATTCATCTGAAATACCTGAATATCTTCTTCTTCTTGCCGACCTCCAAAGTTCTTGAAGAGCCCATTTCCTGCCAAATTTACATTATATTGGATCCATTGTTCGCCTACTATCCCAAGGTGGGTTTGTTTTATTTTTTGCAATTTCCAAATTGTTTGATTCCACAAGATAAAGAGAAAATAGATGATTAATGCACGAACCTCCTGAACCTTAAATTTATTTTTTTTGTTTTTTTTTTTTATTAAGACGATCATCTATTTGTATCAGTAATTGATCGAAAAACCATGGGGATTCATCTGAAACACTTAAATTTCTTCTTCTTTTTCTTCTTCTTCCTGCTAAGATCAAACTTCTTACAGAAACCATTCCTGTTACACTGTCAATTGGATCTCTCAGTTAACAATATCCCAAAATGAATTAATGTCAGAAAATAATGCATGAATTCGTGAAGCTTAATTTGATTGTGTTTTTTATGACCATCAATTTACATCAATAATTAGGTTTTTACTGGAAAAGCAATGATCTATTGATTTCTACTAACCTGCATTCAAATTCGATCACCTTTTGACATTTCTTCTTCTTTATGTGATCTGCACGATTCGTGAACACGGAAGGTTGTTTCGATCCTCAAATTTCCGATCAAATGTCGATGGTTGAGGATGGCCGTAGCCTGGCAGGCTATACACTGGATGATGTTTTGGCTAACAATAGATTAGGGCCACCGGCCACTGCAAGGGCCACCGAAATCCGCGGCCGAACCCTACTTGACATAATCCGTGACGAGGAGCCGAGCACCGGCAAGGGGCTTTTCGGAAAGGATAAAAGGACTTGGAAGTCTTTTAGGGATAAGCTCCGGCTGAAGCGCGCCGGCTCTGCATGGGTCTCAACGGTTCCAATTCCGACCTCTGATATTCCTGTTCACAACAAGCGCTCTCTAATGGGAAGACGAAATCAAGTCCGTTTTAACACCGGTTCGTCCAAAAACTCCCCCGATAATCAATCTCGTCATCCGTCCGAAGAAACTTCCAAATCCACTCGCCGTCAAATGTGTCGACAAACTTCCACAATGAACAGCTCAAGCGATTCCTCTGCGTTTCATTATGATGAATCCTCCGAGTACTCATCGTCTCCAGATGCAGCGCCAGTTCGAATCATGAGACCGCAAATGTCACGCCATAACTCAGTCCGTGTCTCAAATCCAATGGAGAATTACACGGATCCAACAGAACCAGATCGCGATAACCGAATCCGACACTTGAATTTATCAGAACACAGAATGATGTCCGCAAGAGAAGCCGTCGCAGCACAAGAAGCAGCAGATGCAGCTTCGGCCGCTGCCGCAGCAGCAGCAGCAGCGGAAGCCGCAGAAGAAGAAAAAAAACAAAACGAAAACAACAACGAGAGCGGAAATGAAAACGAAGAGGAAGAATCAACAACGGAATCAGAGGAGGAGGAGGAGGAGTCTTCGCCAGCGTCGGAACCGGTGAGGATGTCGTTGATGGATCTATTGCATGAGACGGACAGGGAAATGGGTTTTGAAAGATCGAGTTACGGAATGGGATTTGAAGGAAATTTCTTAGAGGAAGATGAAGATGATGAATACGAAGAAGATGAAGATGATGGTAATGGTGAAGAATTCAGCTGTTGCGTTTGTATGGTGAAACATAAGAACGGGCCGTTGGCGTCTTGTGGGCATACTTTTTGCCGGCTGTGTTCGAAGGAGTTGATGGTAAGCCGCGGGAACTGTCCTACTTGCAGTAATTTCATCTTGGAAATCCTTGATGCCTTTTGATTTCTTTTTTCTTCTTTTTATTCATTTATTTTGTTTCATCATTTGAGGATTTAAATTTGCTAAGGTTTGAGTAGGTTTACTTTCCCCCCTCCTCACAAAATCGATTATGTAAAATATCCCTAAAAACAGTTTTGATTCTTTGTATTCTTATTAATTGTATATCAATTATTTAATTTAAATTAATGCTAAATTATTAAACAATCTCTCTCTCAACTTTCTTATTTCTTACAAATCTAATTAAGATTTGACACAAGTTTTTAATCTAATTAAGATGGACCACTTTTATTTGACCAAACAAGTATATGTATGAATAAATGACGGAATCGAAACAGTTAAAAAAGTTTTGACATATTACCATTTCATGAGAGTAATGAAATATGACAAACCAAATGTTTCCAAGGCCCACTACTAAGTTTGAGTTTAGTTTTAACTACAATAGCTTAAATACACTGTCTTATTACAAGTCTGACCTAATGTTGCCAAATTTTTCATAAATTTCTCAATGAGCTTCAAATTTACACAAATGTAGAGTACAAAAGACCAAATTATTTATCTTTATTATTAATAATATATCAAAAGGTAAAAAAAAAGTGAACCATGATTATGTACATATGATATGTGATTAATTTTATTATGATAATATTATAATCAAAATAACTCCATAATTTTTTTTGGTGATTTTATTAAAAAAAATCCCCTTCGTCTGATCTCTTTCTTCAATGAGCAAGGCTTTATGGTTATATATAAAATTTGTTAGAGTATATGAAAAATATATAGTATATTATGTAGTTTTTGATCAATGAATTAGGGTATATGAAAAAATATATAGTATATAATGTAGGTATATGAAAAAAAATATAGTAGTCAATATGAGTCTAGCTCAACTGGCACATGTATGAAATTGAATAAAAAAGGACCTTATTTATAAACTTATTCGTGGTCATTCAAAAACTCATGTATTTTTCTATAATTTAGTTATTAGTATTTTCATGAAGTGATGCATTCACTCATGAAGAAAAACAAATAACTAACCATCTATTCCAACATTTTGTGAAGTAGTTCTTTGCATAAATAAACTTGTCCAATGTTAAATTGAATTGTTTAGATAACTGCTGATTTAGAAGTTTTAGCTATTTTGAAACTTTTGCATCTTAGATTTGGAACGATTTCATCTTATGTTATTATGTTTAACTTTGAGACACTCAAATGTTTGAATAAGTTACCTTAATAGACATATTGATTTCATAAAATTGTGGATTATACCACTTTTTGTGTGTGCATCAGGTTTATCGTTCATAACATGGTTCGTATACATAATATATTGTGTTTGAGACTCTTATTTCTTTTGGCTATTATAAAGTTTTTGGTTAGGAAAATAACATTATTTAAGGTTAAATGAGACTCTTTAGGAAATTGTATTTGGGGAAGAAGCATTAATTTTGATTAGTTTGAAATTTAGTTAAGAAAGTTGTTTTTCATAAAAATAAAAAATTTTAGATTTATGAAAAATATCTTTTCGATATTGTAGATAAATTAAACTAAATATAATATTATGATTTTTCCCAAAATTTTTAGAAATGTCCTAAATTGACTAATATTATACACGAATATAGATCCAAATGACCAATTTACTCATCTTTATTATTAATAATATATTAAAAAAATAGAAAAAGGAGAAAGGAAATTGAACCATAATTAAGATTTGCATTTATTAGATATCCTATGTAAATATGGTGATTAATTATATTATGGTAATATTATACTAAAAATTGTCCCTTAATTATTTTTCTTTTGGTGATTTTGTTAAAAAATTCTTCCCTCCCAATCTCTCTCTCACTTTCCAATTTTTGTCCCCGTCCATTCTTTCTATCGTTTTGCATTGTTTTTCATATATTTCACGTAATTGTAGTATATATTGAATAATATGGTGTATATTTTAGTTGTTCTATGATATATGTAATGTTGAGAAAAACTGAATATGTTTGCAATGTAGGAACTTTGATGAAAGAATTGAAGATCCAGGAAATTGTATGAAAAAAATTGGTTTATGAATAGTATTATTAATACATTGTATACTTTATGAATAAAATATTATGCTATCAGTTTGTTAAACTAGATTATTAAAAATATATAGAATATATGTATTATGCACTAGTATATATGTAATAATTAAAAAAAAAAATTGATATGTTACATAGTGTGTATGGAGTGGTATATAATTTGTAAGAAAAAATTACATAACTAAAAAAAGTTGTGAATGTATTATTGAATATATAAAATAGAACACAAAACATAAATGTATTAGTCAGTAGCATATGTGTAAAAAAAAAAAAAAAAATACAGAACGAATTTATAGTTCATGTATGGAGTGGTATATTGAATATGATAGGAGGATGAATTGAAAAATATAAAATTAAACAAAATAGGAGGAACACATCGACCGAAATATATGCGATCGTTGTCGGTGACTGATCGAAGCACTCACATTATTGACGTGGTATGGATAATATGAAGTCATGACGGTCAAAAGAAAAGAGAGAAAAATTGAAGAATGAAAACATTATCGACGACAGATAGAAGCGACCAATAGAAGCACTGAGATTATTAACGTAGTATGGATAATATGATATACGTTAGTGAATTAGTTCACAGTAGAAAAGATTTTGTTTTATACTTGATTAAAAAAAACTATTTCTAATTTATTTTGATAAAGTTAGACATTAATTAAATGCATAAAGAAGAAAGTTATCAAGAAATGGCATATTAGGTGAAAAAGGAAATAATTTAAACCTAAATCTTTCTAAAACTTAATATCCATGTTTTTTGTTTTTGAAATCAAGAAGTTCCACAAATATGGCATTTCCTACCATTCCACTAATTCTTCTCTTCACCCCAGGCTGGCTAGCCACTTACCGCAGTCTCTACAAGAAATGCAGGCCCAATTAGCCCACCTGACAAAACAAGTCTACCTGGTACCAACGGTAAAAAGTTGTTTATTATTCCATACTAAAATTTTCAAACAAAACAAAGTGACAGTAGAAAAGAAATAAAGAATCTCCTTCAGAGACATAGGGCAGATCCTGAGATGAAAGTTTCACAGTGGAAAGAAAACATTATCCAAACTTCTTTATTATGAAGCATAAAAAGAAGAGTCCATTGCACAAGGCTTCTCAAGCACATCTTTTCACCTCCTCTATTCTCTTTAACCAAAGCCTGTGAAAACAAGATCCTACTTGATTCCCATATTTCCATGGTCAACCAAACAAAAGCAAAGAGAGAGAGACTGCAATTTTTTAAGCTTTCCAGCAAGTTTCATAAGGTATAAGCAATGGAATGATTTGATAATAAACATAATGATAAGTGTTTTCAAGTCTAAAAATGACCATATAAATGTTATCGGTGTCGAACTCGAACTCCAACAACCTACAAGAGTTCACTTGGAAGCATAAACATATTAATGAAGTTATATATGATTAGGGTTTCCAAGAGCAACTCTAATACTTCTGCACAACTCTCTTTCTCTCTATCTATCCCCACCAAAAATGGAAATTAATCACCTTCTGTACTCTACTTACTTAAGATGGCCCCTGACATTTTACAATCCCTCAAGGATGGAAGGACCAACGGGCCACAAAAAGGAAAGTCTGGATAGCGGGAACCATTATCCATCGTTCGTTTAACCTCTGGTCCTCATGATTGTGATGCTTCCCTTTCCGCCTTCAGTGTGAATCTTGGTTTTACCTACTACAGGCTTTCCAGAGAAAGCTGAAGTTGGGTAAGATTCAGATGGATCTTCGGGTTGATGCTTCAATTTTGATGGTGGAGGTGTACGGATGCGCTGGTTTATGTCCTTCAATGTCACATCTCCATGGAATCCACAGGGCTTGATAAAGGCAAATGGATAGGCAACTGAAGAAGCCAATTTAGTGGGAGTTCTAATATATGACTTCCGACCTGCACGTATAGACAAATGGTTTGCAGGAAATTAATTTGGATGGATAAAGGTGAAAGAATTATCAGTGACACGAGGAAATCAAGCACAGTGCGTCAACACTGTAAAGAAAACTTCAAAATATGTCATCAATTGACATTGATATAAAACATACAGCGGTCTCATATTCTTCGGCAAAAATGAAACACTACAAAGTTGAGCAGAATTAAACCTTTAAAAATTATGTTTGGAGGAGCTCGAGTAGGATGATGTTGAACCACATTAGATTTGAACTCAGGTGCACCATCACAAAACTCTATAAGTTCAAATAAACTAATGTCATGTGACACTTCAAAAGAAAATTTACTACGAGGAAAAAGCATAACCAAATGTCACCTGATACATCAATTTGAATGTCCGAAGTCCCAGCAAAGCTCCTGAGTTCCACATTGTAAGGTATTTATATAATTTAAATTAATAATTTCAAACAAAACAATTTGGATGCACGCAAAAAAAAAACATACAAATCCTCAGGACTACAATGCATATCGGCATCATTAAGGCATTCAGCAATCCAACCTTCAGGTGAGTGATCCAAATTCTCGTGACAAGAAATGAGCACATTATCTAAGACAAATACATAACGATTAGACAAATCCAAGAAGAAAACTAGGACATCAATACATATTTTTTACACTAAAGTAGTGTCTAGTTTGAGACAAACCTGCAAGTCCAGAACACTCAGGAATCCCATATGAAACTTCAGCAAGAGCTGCTGGACTGGAAACAACCTTATTCTGGATATAGAAATATAACAAAAGGACACTTCAAATTCACCCAAATTCTATAATAGTAGTAAACTTGTTCCTATTGACAAGTCTAACATCATATTCGATAACTTAAATTTTCATATCTAGGAGGATCTAGCACAAACAAGCATTGAAAAGTACTGAAGTTACAGGTGAACGATGAGATAGTAAATAACATAGCTTTAAAGAAAATACAAATGAGAAGCCTGCTTTTGGCCTATAGAAATTTTATATTCGTTACGAGATTTAAAAAAGAAAATGTATCAATGAAGCTGCTCGATAAAGCATATCACGTAAACATTAAAGATTGCCAGTACGCTCCTTGCGAACAACATGAAGTTCATTTTACTGACAATATTAACGAGAAAAGAAGAAGAAGAAGAAGAAGAAAAGAAAACACATCATCAATCGTGATAAGCAATAAAGTACAACAAATAATATGATTGACAAGTTTGACTCAAGTCCATCCGAATTCTTCGGTCACACAACATGATTGCTTAACTTGACTAACAAAAACAGAAACAAACAAACAGGATGTGTATATCACTTGCATGTGATCTTAGAAAGCATGGTCATACAGCATGCTTGCTTAGTTCGAATATAAAACAAAACAAAACAGGATTTGTATATCACTTACATGTGATTTTAGAAATCTAGAAGACAAATCTTCACGGCAGATGGATGTTTCCAAATCTTGAGCAGTAAACTGCAACATCCGCCGTCTCTTTGCTTGTGAATGAGTTTCCCTCGATTCTTCTGATTTCTTGTTCCTATCATCTGAATCCCACTTCTCCACATTAAAAGTGACAAAGAACCAAGCACTCTTTACACTAAATACAAGTGATATACATCACACAAAAAAACGGTTTACTTGGAAGGAATTGAAGGGTTAGAGGAAGGTGTAAAGTTCTTACCACTACACGTAACATGATATGCCAAGTCCCCACAAGCTTTAACAGGAGTTGTTTCATCAAACACATACGAAAGGTCACCATTTTCCGAGACCCCGTCCCACAGGCATTCTGATATTTCTGCTCATGAGAATGAAAACGAAACGATGTCTCCATAATGAGCAAGTTTAATACTACATAATTAGATAACGCATAACATAACAAACAAATTAAACCAGGTAACACTCACCTATATCAGTATCCTTCTGAATAGTATACCCATCACCTTCCCAATTCCAAGTATCACTAATAAAATTGCATATAAAAGCAATTAAGAAAATGCACAACTATTCAAATGCAGCACTTAATAACATAATAGAAATGGAAAATAATCAGTGCAATCTTAGCTAAGCAAATCAAACTAAAAGAAGTCTAACATCGAGAAGGATAAAATTAAACCAAGGGTGAGGATTTTCTCAGCAAAATGACAACCATTTATCTCAAAAAGAACCGATTAAACAATTGGGATCCGAAAGAGGACAGGACTGTAAGAACAGTACAAACAATATAGCAAGTAATTAGCTCTCAATGATATAGTACATTGGTGACACCTGAAGTAGTCAAACAGAAACGAAAAAAGCCCAAAAGAAAACAGTAATGCAATGACCCATTGCTTCAATTAGATCCATAAGCCTCATCCTGGTCCCCATAACAACCTCAAATAACAAGTCAAAGAGGACGAAAATCAGTGTCGATGAAAAAAACAACTCAATCCCAGCACAAAGCTCCCGAAACTCTCCCCTCTAACACCACAGCCATCTAAAAACAAACCCTCAAAGAAACTGCCCACAAAACAAGAAATGAACAAGGAGAAATAGATCTTCGAGGAAAGACCCATTACAAGAAATCGTAGAACAAGCATCCAGAAACCAGAGGAATCAAAGAAAGAGGGAGATAGAAGAAGAGGGAGATGATTGATTTTACTTGTTTTTGGCGGCATCATCCATGATTGAAAAAGTGAAAGAAAAGAGAGGTTGACGAATTGGTGTTGGGTGCGATCGAAAAAGAGGGGTTTGAAGAAGAGAGAAAGAGGTTGGGAGGCTGGTGGTGGATGTTTGTGTTGGTGTTTTGGTAGATAATGGGGGATTATGGGCGGAGAAGAAGGAGAAAAAGTGCCCACTAGCCGAGTAACTCGCAAACCAGCGCCTTACTACTCCTCTTTTTCTTTTTCTTCTTCTTCTTTCTTTTCTTTTTTATTTTTATATATATATTTATCGATTTTAATTTTCAATTTTACTGTTCCCAAAGGGACACAAAGAGATATCAAAGAGAAAAACACATAGCCACGTGACAGTGACAGCACGCTTTTACTCTTAAGGCTTCCACTTTTCTTTAAACACTCTATTTTTTTTTTTCCTACCATAAAATAGAAAATTATAGTTATTGTTAATAATATATCTATTCTCATTGCATTAAATTGGTGATATTTTTATATATTTTATTAGTATTAAAGGAAAAAGATTATCAAAGATATCCCTTCATATTTAACACTGAAATTGTAAGATTGTGAACTATAAAACCAAACCATTCAGTAAATATAGGAAAATATTTAAATAACCTAGACATAGAATGAAGTGTTTTTCTTTATTTTATAAATAGTTTTAACATTTTACTATTTTCTAAAATGCCTTTATTTAATACTGATATCAAATTGTTTGATTTGACGGATGTATTTGTATTGACCAATATTTTCATCCTTGGTCATGATTATTCAGATACCATTTTATATTTTAAATTAAATGGTTAAATGATATATATATATATATACATTAAAGTTTTAGTTGAAAGTAAGAAAAATGGTCAAAAATAGAAATTTTGAAAAAATTATATTTAATTATAAATCAATTATAATGAATTTTGTCTTTTAATAGTTTTTTCTAGGTTAATTTTAATAAATATAACAAAACATTTAAATATTTACGGCTCACGTAACCAAATCAAAAAGTCCATAAAATTTATAATGATTTTTCACCTCTTTTTTCGAATTATTCATCTCCTTTTTCTATTATTAATTTCTTCTTCATTGTATAGTACTAAGAATACAAGATGGTTTAGACTTGGTATGAGATCGTTTAGATTTACTATGAGATCGTTTAGATTAGGTAGAACGGTACAAGATCGTTTAAACTTGCTACGAAATCGTTTAAACTTGGTACAAGATCATTTTTCACATGTTTAAACTGAGTACATTTTTTTATTCCACGTTGTGGGCTTGTGAGTTTTTTCCTTTTTTAAGATTGTTCTATACGGTGTTAATATTTTCTCGTTTTGTTCAATTTTTTTTTTAAAAAATCTTCTTTCTAGGGGTCTTATAAAAAATATAACAAAACGATAATATATTTACACGGTATATAACAATATAAAACGAAAAAATTCCACAGGCTCACAATGAAAAAAAAATGTACCAAAATCTAAACGAATTTTTTTCAAGATTCGTTAGTACACAATCGTTTAAATTTGGGTAACCAAGTCTAAATGACTTTTTTCAAGATTCTTTGGTATACGATTATTTGGATTTGGTACACGATCATTTAAATTTGAGTAGCCAAATCTAAATGATTTTTTCAAAAAAAAAAAATCAATGTTTTTTTTTATATTTGACACACGATCTTAAATAACCAAATAAAAATTTGAAAAAAATAGATATTTTATTTTTAGTACAACCAAATAGCAGTTTTTGGAAAAATAAAAGAAAAATTGCATAAGAAAGGAAATGACGATGGAAAGGAAAAAATTGCATAAGAAAAAAGATGAAAATGAAGGGGAAAAAGAAAAAGAAAAATTGCACAAGAAAAAAAATGTAAATGAAGGGCAAACGAAATATTTAAAAAAATTGTAAAAGAAGAAAAAAAATGAAATATTTAAAAAAAATTGTAGAAGAAGAAAAAAATCGGAGAAGAGGAAGAGAAGAACATCTACAGGAAGTGACAAACCTGAAATATTTTAAAAAGAAATTCTCTTTTTTATTTTGTTATACGGGTCATAAATATTTTGTCGATTTGTTATATTTATGAAAATCAACTATTTTCGTATAGGATGTGAATAGTTTTTTTTAAAAAAAAAATATTCAAAAACCACTCCAAATAATGAAAATTTGTTATGAATAGATCAATAATAAATTTTAACTAGTTTTATAGTAAATTTTATTTTAACTTTTATATTAAACTATAAGTACTTAAAATAGAATTACAAACTTCTCAAATAAAACTAAAAAAAAATTATTAAAAATAATGTGCAAGTATTATAAATGTGTAGATATTCATAACAGGTTATCAATTGTCATAAAACTCTATACAATTTTATATTATAACATTCATCCTATTGAGTTTCATATTATAATATATTCCAATGACATGTCCTATAAATAGGGGTGTGTGGTGTATTTGTTAAACACGCTACAATTCATTTCAATTGTTTTCTATATTTTCTATATTTTCTCTCTTTTCTACTTCTATTTTGTTTTGCTTCATTATTGTGTTTCCTTTATTTATTATTATTTCATAATAGTAAGTTAATTTTAGTTGTATATGTTTTATGATCCCAATATTTTATTTACAAAAATTAATATTGATTAAATTTAGCAAATTAAAACTTGTTCAAACAAATTTTGACAATGATGTAATGTATTTGTGTAGGTGACATGCGAACAAGAGTATTCTATGCAATTAAATTGCATAAAACTAGACTAGGAAATAGTAACAACTAAATGTAACTCAATTGACTGGGTAGGTTTCTATTTCAATAGGATGTCTTAGGCAACTTAGTCTTAGTCCTGAGTGTTAGGGGTGTTCAAAATAAAGTTGAAAATCGAACCAAAACCAAAACCGAATGCATGTGGTTCGACTCGATTATAATTTTTAAAAAATTATTTTTATGCGGTTCGATTTGATTTAAGATGTTAAAACCGAATCGAACCGCTTTAGTTAAAAAAATTATATATATATTATAAATAATTAAATGTATAAGTTAACTTAGGGTTTACGCAAGTTTGGTCTTTGGAAGTTAGAACGAAAAATCACGGTAGAACAAAAAGCAGACACAAACAGTATTTGACTGCAGAACGAAAAGCAGAAGCTCCTTCGGCCGCTTCCTCCGATGACGCTGGTTGAGGCAATCCCTCTGAGGCTCCGACGACTTGAACGTAGACGTAGACGCTATCACGCTTGACTCCTCTGATGATTTGAAAGCAGATGCATACGCTAGTCACGATTGACTCCATCGACGATTTGAACGTTGTTTAAATATAAATGTTTCCTCCGACGACAAAAGCCTAGTGCCTTGAAATGCAGACGCAGACTTGAACGTAGACGCAGATGCTCCTTCAGCCGCAAACATTAGTTGAACACAGACGTAGACACTCCTCTGGCTTGAAACGCAAGTTGAAGCTGAAGTTGACGATTAGCAAAGTCGCAGACGGTTGATAAACGCTAGGTAGTCGATGCAAACTCTAGTTGACGCGTTGGTTGTTGTTGGAAGTAACTTGATATATTGGCACAAACGCAAACGCCAAACGAAAGAAAACACAACTCTTGTATTGTTCATTATCATTTTCATGCTAATTAAAGACATTTTTTATCCTTATGGTAGGCACTACGCAAAATGTCGACCAGTTTGACCAATAACAATGGTAACACTAAATAAGACACAAGTAGCAAGATCAACAACTGTCCTAGTGTGAACGAAAATGATGTTGTTGAGGTTATCATGCCACCAGTAGAACTCCAACCATCTCGAAAGAAGAGAAAAAATACGTCTATGGTATGGGACCATTTTACTAAATGCTCTGAATATAGTGAAAATGATCCACATGCTAAATGCAATTGTTGTGGTGTGGTGTATGCATGTCATCCAAGAATGAACGGAAATTCAACTATGAGAACGCATCTTGAACATTAATGTAACAAAATCTTTATCAATTTAAAGACAATAAAGTAGATATGACTTAAACAAAGTTAGTATTTCAGAATAAAGACAATGATGAGGATGGTAAAAAAGTTAATTATAAGATATTTACCATTGAGAGTGCTCAAACACTAATTGCTGAGATGATCATAATTGACGAGTTGTCTTTTAGATTTGTGGAGAATGAAGGATTTAGGAGGTTTGTGGAAGGGACTTTGATGTTAGTAGAACCAAGATTTGTTATTCCTTCTCGAACTACAATTGCTAGAGATATTTTAGGAATATATACTAACTTGGGAGAATAGTTTAGAGATATTTTTGTGAATGAATGATATAGAGTCTCACTTACGACTGATACTTGGACATCGATTCAAAATGTTAATTATATGGTTTTGACTGCACACTTTGTCAATAGAAATTGGAAGCTTCATAAGAGAATAATTAATTCCTCTCAAATTGAAAATCATAAAAGGGAAACAATAGGAAAAGAGGTGGAAAAATGTTTGAAATATTGGGGCATTGATATGGGTTTGACCTTAACCGTTGATAATGCTTCATCAAATGATATAACTATTACGTATCTAAAGAAACGTTTCAAACATACATTTGTGTTGGATGAGGATTTTGTGCACATTAGGTGTTGTGCACATATATTGAATTTAATTGTGTGTGATGGTTTAAAAGATGTGAATGATACATTGATTCGAATTCGAAATGCTATTAGGTTTGTTAGATCTTCTCCTGCTAGACCTGCTAAATTTAAAAAGTGCATTAAGGAGAAGAACATATCTTGCAAGAGTATGTTGTGCCTTGATGTTCAAACTAGATGGAATTCCACATACTTGATGCTTGATGCAGTTGAAAAGTTTGAAAAGGCATTTGAAAGGTTAGAAGACTATGATACGATCTACATGAATGACGAGTGTAAACCAACTTCTGGAGATTAGAAAATTGCAAGAATATTTACCAAGTTTTTGTTTGTTTTCTATGAAGTAACTATTAGGCTTTCAGGGTCTTTTTATGCTACTTCCAACACTATCTTCCATGAGATTGATATTGTTCAGAATTGCATAAAAAAATATATGCAAGTGTAGGTGGTCCTGATAATAAGTTATTGCATTACATGACTTTGAAAATGCAAGAAAAGTACGATAAGTACTGGGGAAAGACCGTGAAAACAAAATTCTTTTTGTATGTTGCTTTTATTTTGGATCCACGTTACAAGATGAAATCTCTCATGTATTCTTTGACTCAATTATTTGACATGGATACTGGAAAAGAAGTGGGGAACAAGGTGGAGTCTGTTTTGAGAAGATTATTTAGTGAATATTCTTTAAAGTATCATAGTCATGAATCATCTTCAAGCTCGATTGCGTCATCTCAACTTCAAGTATTTAAGGATTGTACATGTATGAGTCAACCTTTAGTTTGTAGTAGTAGTAGAGCTACTTCTTCCACTACATCTAGAACTTCTTCTTCTGCTTCAGACGTTTTGCGATACATTTTGAAGATATAAATGAAGAGGATGTCCTAAATGTGGATATAGAAGTTGATATTTACTTATTGGAGCATCATATTGCACGTGAGGAGAACTTTGATATCTTAGAGTGGCAGAAAGGAAATTCTTCAAGATATAAGGTTCTTAGTCAAATGACAAGAGATATTTTAGCAATTTTGGTATCTATAGTTGATTCTAAGTCTGCATTCAGTACTAGTGGTAGAGTGATTGATCCGTTTGGTTCCACTTTAGTTCCAACCACAGTTGAGGCACTCGTATGTGTACAAAATTGGCTACGTTCAAAAGCAGTTAATATTGAATCTGTTGATGTTAAAAAATAATTGGAAGACATTGCAACGATTGAAGAAGGTTTGTATCTGTAGAGCATTATTTCTAATTAATTTGCATACTTCAAAATTCAAATATATTGATTATGTCGTTACTATGTTAGTAATAAGATTTTTTTTAAAACTTCAAAGCAGGTATAAAGGCAAAAACCAAGGAGAGGAACGAGAAGGAGAAGAACGTAAAAGAGAAGCTGTCTTGAAGAAGTTCGTATGACTGTAGGACTTTTATTTATGTTTGGTGGACTTTGAAACTTCTATGTTGTAGGAATTATTTTGATTGACTTTAAAACTTCAATGTTATTTGAAACTTCCATGTCTCCATTTTTAAAACTTCAATGTTTGTAACTTTATAGGAATTAATTTAATATATGTTTGAAATTTTGTAGAATTATTTATGTCCAATGTTCATAAAGGATTTCAATTATAATATTTATATGCATAAGCAGTTTGGTTTTTATTCGATTTTTTTTTTATGCATAAGCAGTTTGGTTTTTATTCGATTTTTTTTATGCATAAGTGGTTCGGTTTCCATTCGATTTGACACAAATGAACGGTTCGGTTCAATTTAATTCAAATGGTGTCGTCAGTACTTGAACAAATAGTTTTATTCTCTCTATGCCATGAGAGATGTTTTTGTTAATTGGTTGGATCATAAACAAGTTGAGAAGCACACGTATTTAAGAACTAAGAAGTAACATAGGGGTAAAACAGTAATTTAACCAACTTGGTGTTATAGACCTTCGTGAAGGACTAACCTTTTGTTATTATACCCGTTGACACTTAAATTACTGTTACTGTTATTTTAACTTGTTATTAATACCTTCGTGAGAAGAGCTCAGTTGTGAGTCTTTAATGAACTGTACACACAATTAACAAATATGATTAATGTGGTTAATGAGTTTAGCCAATTAATCTCATTTTGTTGTAGCTTTAGATCTGTAGGCCCATTAGATCCACTTTCTAGCTCGTAAAAAGTAATGAAGTTATTATATTTTGGATGGTTCAAATTCACATAGGAAAATAATTTAATGTCTGATAATATATTATAATATAAAGTTTATATTTCAATTAAATTTTATAATATAAATTTAATTTCGAATTTGATTCAAAATTTGATTAACGAAAGAATACAAATGTTTGGATGAGGTGAAATATTCATTTAATGTAAATTAGATTCATATTAAAACTACAAGTTAAAATTAATGTGTATATGACCCACGTTAAAATTAGGTTATGAGATAAATATTTATTTGAATATGATTTAAATATAGATTAATTTAGAATATGATTTAAGTATAAATTAATTTAAATACAAGATATTTAATTTAATAATTAATTAATTAATCGTTTTCCACCAACCTCAATCTCAATTGCTAAGAAAATAGAGAGGTAACCAAGTGGTGGTATCCATGACTCCTAATAAGTCGATTGATAGTTTTAGAGTTGTCAACAAGAGTAAGTTTTGTAATCACTGTATTTTAAAATTTTAATTTCTAAACCCATGGTTAACCTAGAATTTTAAATTAAATTATATATTTTGCCAATGTATGAATATTTCAAATCTCAATTAAAATCGAGTTTTGGTTCTTTAAAATTTATTATACTACATAAGGATTATCATCCCTTCAAGTCAATAATGGTTAATTGTGTGTCACTCACAATCACCAAATAAGGATCATAAAAAATGTTGTTGATAGTTTGTTGGCAACAATTGTCAGAAAGTGGTCGTTGAAAAATAATGACAAAAGAATGTGAACGACGATAAATTAAAGTTAGCATATGGTGAACATCGAAAAATGTTCTTTAGAAGTTGGTCAACAATGGTTGTTAGAAAGAAATTGTTGGAGGTTGGTTGATAGTGATTATCAAAAAAACAATTTGCGAAAGTTGACTCCTAGTGTTTAATGAAAATAATAGCCAGAAAACGATGAGTGGAGGTTCGATAGTGCAAGTCAATGGTTTTCAGTAGTTGTCCTATGATAATCACTTGGAAAATGATCATCTGAAGTTCGGCCAACGACGATTATAAAAAAACAATCATTAGAGATGGTTTGAAGCAGTCGTGGGAAAAAATCGTAAACGAAAATTAGTTGTCGATGATTTCGTGAAAAATAATGGTCGAAGGTGCATTGTTGATGGTCAATGGAAACGACGGTCGGATATTGGTCAAACCATAGTTGATGGAGATAGTTATCAAAGGTTGGTTGGTGAGGATAGTAAAGGTGGTGGCCAACCAAAGTGCTTCATACAAATTAGGGAGATTAACTTTTAAATACTCAAAGTTCATTTTTCTAAAAGTTGGTTTGAAGTGTTTATCTTAAACCACATTATTTTATAAATTCCTTTTTTCAAAATCCATTTTAAATGGGTGCTAAACACGTTATCTTTTTTCAAAATAACTCATCTTTTTAATTTAAGGGTCGTCAAGAAGAATAACAAATTATGAGTTTTACTTTGAAAAAATAGCAAAAATAATTTGAAATTATTAGAATAGCAAATCATAAAAATTAGAAAAATAAATAACTGAAACAATCCCTCAAATGTCTTTACCCTAAATACACAGTAATTGAAATAATATATGTTACATAAAAATTTCCCCCAAAAACATAAAGATTAGAAAAGTTGTCATTAATGGAAAGCTCCACTTTATGCCTGAAAAATTTTAAATCTATTTCAAGGTCCAAAAGATGTCGTTCATATGAAATGGGTAATTGCAAAATTGAGAGACTTTCAATCCAAGAGTTTGGCTCTACACCTGTGGAACAACCATAACCGAAAGCTTCAAGTTGAAAAGGGGAGCATTGTTGATATTATAATAAAGATGAAATCATGAAATTATACCATAGAATTCAAAACTTATATATACATCTTAGCAAGATATGCATCGGTGAGTTCGTCCACTCAAATTGATGAGTTTTTATACATTCGAGATTCATTTAAGTTATTCTCTCTTGTTTGCAAGAAAAAATTTATCTTTCACACTGTGTTTATCTCTTGTTGGCTGCCCCTCTCTCAACCTTCTTTTCTTTACTCTAATAAAACCTAAAAAAAGAAAATTCAAATAATTGCAAAAATGTCATTGAGACATAATTAAATCCTAACATTTAAATTCAAATTGTTATTAAAAATATATATTAAAATTCAAATTCAAATCCTTATTTAATAAATTATTTAAAATATAACAAATTTGAAAATCTTGTATATATATTTGTCATTATTATAAGGTAGGCTGTTGCAATCTTGTCTAGCAACAAATAGTAAATTTAGTTAAAATTTACCAAATTTGAATGTTGTTTGCAAAATATATTGTTTTAATAAAAAAGACACAATAAATTAATTTTTTAAAATAAAAATCGATCAAAATAAGTGCACAATTTGAAATATAAATTAAAATAACGGTGTATTATCTAATAAGTTTTCTTAAATTAGTGATTGTCATTATTTTAGGGATTAGATTTCATAATATTTGAATCCAAAATACTATGAAATCTAAAAGAACAATTCAAAATCTTTTAGCTATTCTTTAGGAGAAATATTTATTAAACATAAGTTTAATGAATTAAATAAATAAATGTTAATTAATTTAATTTAAATACTAAAAATTCAAAAATTTGGTATGAATTATAGGCATATATTTAGGAGATATTGGAAAAATCTTGTTAGTCTCGAAAATATCATAAATTCGTTAATATTTTCCAAAACTGATTGTAGTTTGTAAATACATTGTATCTATGATGGTATGTTACTTGGTCTCATTACTTGTATCATTCAAATACACAATATCTGTAAAACACGTATTATCCTACATAAATAGATATAACAGACGTATTATACTTCTTGATTTAGACGTACACAACAAGGATGATTGGAAATAAAAAGTCACATACCAAATAAAATGTCTAATTAAAATAAATATGAATATTAACGTAATTAAAAAATACAACGTAAAAAAATAATTATTCGATTCAAGAGGTATGATAATTTTTTTAATAAAAATCAACCAAAGTAAGTGTATAATAATAATTAGGACCGATGGTAGGAATGATAAAAGTCCTCAATAAGAATTGATCCAACTCAAATTAGAAACTCAAATTGGATAAAAAGGAAAGAAGAAAAATGCATGGTACTTTGAATATTTAGAGGATGAATGTCAATAGATGTTTCCCACACTCATATGTAAACTTTTTCTTTTCTTTTTCTCTTGTATTTATACATAATATTGTCTTTTTCTTTATAACAAATATATAGTCTAGAGAAAGACTGAAGAAGAAAATATAATAAGTTGTAAAGTGTGTGATTGCAATTTTTCACAAAAATAGAAATATTATACTTTTTAAAATAATTATTCAAAAAAATAATAAAATCGACAAAAATATATATTCTTTTATGGAGTTTAAATAGTGTGTTATTTTTAATTTTTTTCCTAAAAAAAATTACCTATGAATCAATTAAAAAAAGATTTGGAGAAAATTCTCATCTTACATAAATTCTTTAAATTAAGTGAAGGAAAAGTGAATTAAATTTATTCCATAATTTACAATAATTTGGTTTTTCTTTAGAATTTCACCTTCCTCCTCTCCCCAATAAATAGATAGATAAATAAAGGTTAATATTAACTTTTAAGATTTTTATATATATTAGATATTGGAGTGCATAAAGAAAATGTTTTTTTTTTTTTTTTTGTATTCAAGTAGATAAAAATTTAAAATACTATTTATGACATTATTTCATTTTTTGTTTTTATACTTGTAAAATGTTTATTTTTATTCTTTTACTTTCAATTCTGATTATTTTTATTCAATATACTTTCCAATTGTTCATTTTGATATGTATATTTTTAACTATCAACTTTATAACAATTAAAATGGTCACTTGAATATATAAAAAATGAAAATGCAGACTTTACTAATAAAAATTTACCACGAAACAAATTATATATTTTTAAATGAATCATATTTATAGGGAAAACCAATTATATTTAAAACATATATAAAAAACACCACTTTTACTCTTTCTTCTTATTATTATTGTTTTTTCAATTCAAAAATTACAAAAGTGTGAAGAATTGAATAATCAACCCTAAAACTACTCATTGATATTTTCTTCATTCTATAGGTTTGAATTTGCGATCAATTAGCATAGCAAGAGTTAAAAGGTGTTAAAAAAAATTGACCTCGAAAAATCAATCAACCCAACTTAAATTTGAATTGAATTGGATTTAAATAAACGAAAATCTCATGAGTTGAGTTGGTTCATTAGTTTACTAAAATAACACGATCCAACTCAAACTTATAATTAACTTAAAAAATATATTTGGTCAATATTAATGGCTTTTATAAAATTCTCTATCAACTCCTAAAAAAAAAGCTTTTTAGCACTTTTTGAAAGAAAATATCCATTACATAGGTTGAAATTGAGTTGTTAATCTTAATTCCATATAATCAACATGAGCTCGACTTAATTGATACTATGTACCCGAAAACATAAGGTCCCTGGTTCAAATCCGCATCTCCAAGTTGTATTACAACACATTCTAAAAAAATTCTTAATTCCACATATAAAAATAATTAAACCAGTCAACATGAACTCCAACTCTCAACTAGTACCTATATGTACTTGAGAACAAAAGGTCCAAAACTACAATACAAGAATTTTATGATTTGATTTGATTTAATTAACTTTTTAACCCGAGTTACTAGGTCGAACAATTTACTTTTCACCCTAAGAAATAAAAAATAAAAATAGTAATAATAACAATAATAATAATAATAAAAATAAAAAGTAAGAATTCAAATGTATTAAATAGCCACTGCACTGCACACGTGTACGGCAGGATGAATATGATTTATACTAACTAAGTGTCACGCGCGCATTGAATTGTGCCGTTGGGGCATTAAATTCTTTGAGCCAATTGGCATCCGGAGAATAAGGGAACAATTACACATTATTTTATTGCCAAATATAATTTATTAATGCTTCAAATTCCATTCTACTTAATGTAAGGTTGCATCTAACTGACTATTCCCTCGAAATCTTCAACTCTCTCTTTTTTTTTTAGATTGGATTTCTTTTCCCTTATGGGTGTTTTTTATAATGATTTCAAATTCGATTTTTCTAATCTTTTTCGTTTAATAATAGACTGATTTGTGTGTTTGATAAAAGGAATATTATTTTTTTAGTTCATCTAGTATGGACAAAATTTAATCTTGTGTGTTAGAGGGGTTAGTTATGTTCAAGTTCAGCATCGAGAGAAAAAAGAAATTGAAAAGATGAATTATTGTATTAGTGATTCTTTTAAATATAATTATTGTGAGTGAATTATGGAATCAAGGGAATAGTAGTAAAACAACAAGAAGAGAAAAATAGAAGAATGGACCAAGGAAAAGCATGTGGGCTTGGTTGGCCACAGCCACACACCTGAGTCCATGATGAAAATTTGGGAGCCAAAGGTCCAGCGTAAGTGATGTCTTAGGAATAAACTCTCTTATGTGCCTTGGCAAGAATGTTGGGTTGGGTTGTAGCTGCCTAAAGGCTCATCTTCTACTTCTTTTTTTTTTTTCTCAACAACAAATTTGTTTTCTTTTTTTAATTTTTTTTCTTCAATCTTTTAGTTCTTAAATTCTTAGATTTAGAAGACTGCATCTCATATACAACGTCGTGAATATTGGAAAGTCGTATTGTTTATTATTGAATGTTAGCATATCTTGAATAATAGTGTGATCTAAAGCGAACATATTTTCATATTATACATTAACATTGTTTTATTTGATCAAATTAATTAAAAAAATAAAATTAACAATCTATATAATTTATATGTTATATGATTGTTATATAAAGCATGATAGATGTCTTTTATACGATTAGTTGTGTAAGTTATAAGAGTTGTAAAATTAATTAGATATCTAAATCTATAACAAAAATAGTTCACCTAGGTTAACAAATTGCACCAACTTTTCGTGGAAATAGGTCAATATCTTGTACAACTAGCTGCAAGAGACTCACCTAATTAGACATTGATGGAAAGTCAAATAAGTTGACTAAGGTTGGGGATCTTAAGTTGACAATTTACAAAACACTTGCTACTTACTTGGAGATCAAAATCAATTTTTGAGTCTAGTTAACTTAGTTTTATGAACATGTGAGAAAGATGTGAGGTTATAAAAATGGTTTATCACCTAAACATCGTAGGTTAAAATTTAGTATAAAAGTTACACTTGGATTCAACACCTAGACTTATCGTATGTTTAATTAGCCAGGATATATGCCAAGGTAAAAGATTACCCAAAACCGTGTAAAACACTTCAACTAAAGAGAAGTAATGTACTTTTAACTTTAGCGTCTCTAAAAGTTCACACTGTGAGATTCATGCTTGACTTTGGGCACCTTGGGAGTGGACTCTATTCGAGGGTGTTTGCATGAGTCGATACCAAGATGAATAGATGAAGTTGTTTATAGTAAGTGGTGAAGGATATATACGTTAACATGTCCTAAGGTCTTTTTCATTAGATTACACCGATACCTATAATGTGCTTGCATGTGCCCTAGAGCGATCTTACTAATTGATGGGTTGTATTATAAGATTCGAAACACCGTAAACTCTAAAAATGGATAAATGCTTGCAATCATATATTTTCGACTTTGAGAGCATATTGCCACTAATCTTAAAATTTCAAAAGTGGAAGGTCATACACAAAAATATCTAAAGTGTTAGTATATTCTTGACCAAAAGTAAGAATTATTGAGATAGTGTTTAGTCAAGATGATCTTGGTTCAATGGAGGGATAATTAACTTCCTTCGGTGGAGATTATTTTAAACCACTGAAATATCATTGGAGAATATAATGTTGGATACATTATTACTTTTGCTAAAGCATGATTGAGTTTCTTTTAAGGGTTTGTAGCATACCTCTAGTACTCGATGATCTACGATTTTTCTTAATATAGGAGTGTCCTCCAAACCTTGGATCAACAAATAACTAAAGTGTTTCAAAAATCTTATGAAAGATGGTTCGAGCAAATGAGAAGGCTAGAGCCCACACTCTGGCAAGCGTATCTGATGTGCTAGCCATGAAACATGAATCAATTGCAATAACAAGGACAATTAAGGAATTGTTGCAAACTATGTTTGGCCAACCATCTTTCACATTGATGCATTAGGTTATTAAGTATGTATATAACTCCGTAATGAAGGAAATGACCTATGATAGAGAACATGTTCTAGAGATGATGGTTCACTTTAATACAACTGAATTGAATGACTCTGTAATCAATAAGAGGAGCCAAGTATGTATATAACTCCATAAAATAGAAAATAACTTAACTTCTTTCTTGAATGAGCTTCAAGTTTATCAATCTTTGTTGAAGTAAAAAAGAAATGGGGGAGAAGTAAATGTTACTAATTCCAGAAAATTTCTGAAAGGATTGACTTCAAAGAATAAATCTGGTCCTTCATCTAAGGAAAATAGTATCTTAGTAGATAAGAAAGGAAAAGGAAAGACAAAAACCACGGCAGAGAAAGGAAAAAAGAAGGTTGTAGAGAAAGGTAAATGTCA
Organism: Cucumis sativus; assembly: GCF_000004075.3. NCBI lineage: Eukaryota > Viridiplantae > Streptophyta > Magnoliopsida > Cucurbitales > Cucurbitaceae > Cucumis > Cucumis sativus. The sequence goes on from NC_026657.2 coordinate 25,727,229, forward strand.
CCACTGCAATTAGGATGGGTGGTTGTTAGCTTGGATTTACTACTTTCGTGTGTGTAATGCAAGTGGAATACATCACAGAGTCAGGTCATCACGCGTAATGCGCTCACCGTAACTCTCTATAAAGCATGCTTTGATTCTAGGCGATGAGTCATGATCATAGCATTTGAAATGCTCCCATGTACTTCTTCATTGCAAAGTTTCTAAGTCCTTGTTCAGTACAAGTTTTCCTACGGCTCGTCCAAATGCAAGTGAATAATAGGTTTACTTGGGTGATATAGGGTCGAACATAGGAATTGTTTTAGATGTTAGTTCTAGATTCCATTTATTGTTTCAGCTTTATAGTAATTAAATTGAAAGAATGAACACTGACTACAACTACTTATTTGATAGAAAGCATACAAACGCAGCGGAAAAAATGGATCAATTTTACTCTATATGCAACTAAACTATTTAGTGATAAACATGCTTGAAAAGTTCTAATTAAAACAAATTAGGGTTAAAGGAAAAATATACCTTTTATGCTTTTCAAAATTCTCAATTTCTCCTCACGTACTCAAATCGGAACAACCACTGGAATTGACCAGCTAATCTATAGACTTAGAACCGGGTTGTGGGACCCAATTTGGTGAAGAAACTAAGGGAGATATTTGGAAATTGGAAGGAAGAAGTTTGGTTGAGATTTTAGAGAGTAATAAAATTTGTAATTTCTAAAATTACTTGAAAAGGGAAAAAGTTTTTATTCAAAATGAAAACAACCCTACTTATAACCTAATTACAAGCAAAATTGCAAGTAATTTTGGCAAAACCTCAACACCTAATAATCCACTAACAATTAGTGGAACTTAGTAGGCTAGGTGTCTACATCTCATGTAGCCACATATCCCACTAAGTGTTAGTGGGATTATCTAACAAAATGTTAAATTTTTCCACTAACTTAGTTCAAGGGTAAAATGGTCATTTGATCTTTCAAGTCAAAAGTAAAAAGTCAATATTTTGACTTTTTATCATTTTATCCGTCTTGACTAATTACAACCTCTCGAGCATGAATTCACCTTTATTTTTTCAAAATTCAAATCACATTTGAATATAATGCTGGTCAAAGTTTGACTTTTTAAAGTTAAAAAACCAACATTTTGACTTTTTACAACTTTGACCATTTCCATCAATTCTGAGCTTCCTAGTATGAATTCATATTCATATTTATAGTATTTAAATCCCATTTAAACATAAATCTCTATTTCTAATATGAAAAACGATGACTATATCACATATACTTGTCAGTTTCTCTATCTTCTCCAGATTCGAAGAATTTGACTTATTCCATCACACTGTTCTAAGTTTATTCCATATGAGCTAGCAAGGAAACCTAATGGACCTATAGATCATGGGCTCCAATGATTCAAGATTAACTAGCTAAACTCTTTTAGATCGAGTCAATCAACATTTGTTAACTAACGAGTCATTCTACTAAAGTCTTGTAGTTACACTCCCCTCACTATAGATATATTTGTGCCCATTTGATAAAACCATAATCAGTAAGTTAATCCTTCACAGGTTGTTCGTAACCTTGGCTAGGTCAAAATACTGTTTTACCACCAAGACTACATCTTGCTACTTAAGTTCCACTAATCCACTATTGAACAATTAGTTTAAGGTCCAACCTATAAACTTAATCCCTCTTAGGCCAATGAGAGGGTGAGGCCCCTTGTTCAAGACTTGGATTTAGTGCTTAAGAGAACGACTTATCTACTAACCCTAAAATGAGTAGAAGTGAATGTTGTTTTGCATACTACGTCCCCAGCTATTCATCCGATCTTACCCTTGGAAAAGAAGGCTTATTGGGCCAACGTTGATGAACTGCCTTCACCTATGCAGATCTAAAGATAATCTCGTATGAACAGAAGTTCATAGTTAGCTTAGGATTAAGATTAAGTTACCTAGGTCATCAACAATCGAGATAGTCAATTTTAAATAGTAAACGGTGTTATAACGTAAAAGTGATTATTTCATGGTTCAGTCTTATATATGTAAACACTTTACATAGGATGCCCCCACTTTCATGTCTCTACATGAACGATTCAGGATCACCTCATTTGTACTTACTACAAAGCGGGCCACATCCATAGTTTCTCTAAACAAGGCGTCCAACCATTATTCATATACTATAGACTATTTAAGCTATATACTCGAACTTGATTCACGTTTATGTCTCCACATAAAGTTCAAGTTTACTTAAAAATAGCCTCGTGACTTAGTTTATTGGATTTAAGATTATAATATTCAATTTCTCAATAACAACTTTATTGAATAGAATATGATTACAAACTATTAGTTTTAGGACAAAAAAATTCAACAAACTCCCACTTGGACTAAAATTCCTAGTGGGATAAAACAATGTTGAATTTAACCATGAGAGAATAATATATATATATATGAGTACAATAAACACATATAAAACTAGGGCACATGCCCAATAATTCTCCCACTTGTCCTAGTTTACAAGCATTGTAGACCTAAACTGTGTAAGTGACTCTCAAACACTTTAGCCGTGAGGGCTTTTGTAAAAGGATCAATAATGTTTTGCTCAGAAGAAATCTGGGTTATTACAACGTCACCACGATGTACAATTTTCCTGATAAGATGGTACTTCTGCTCAATAAGCTTTTCCCTTTTATGGCTTCTAGGTTCTCTTGAATTTGCAACTGCACCACTAGAAATAGCTAAGTGAGGAATGGACCATGAGATCTTCTACAGCACGAGAGTAACATGTCAAGTCTCTCTATAGAGCTGTGCAAAGAAAGGACGTGTGGGCAAAAAGTCAAATCATATGAGGTTATAGACTTCAAGTAATCACAAGAAATAACACTTCTAGAGTGGCTGCGCGAAGCCTTGGTTTCAACAAGGCCTCAAACATCCATTTTCGAAAATTTGAATGTATGAATGCATTTGTAACATATCACGTCCTTTAATCAATTTACAAATTGCATCATTTTTTAATTTACTACTTTCTTTTAATTTTTCTCTTTTACTGCCTTTTAGTTTAGTTATTTTTTGACAAGTTTAGGAATAGGTGTTGTGCTTCACTAAGCGCAAATTAGGTCAGGAGAAAATAGGGTTTACGTGATTAAACTACTGTGCGAGATAGGAATTAGTGACAAAACATGTAACATGTCAATAGTCATCTTGTGAGGTTTGTCAAGTAGAAAAGTCCATAGGCTTTTTAGGTTTCACAGGAATTCAGAACGTTTAAATTCAAATTTTAAAAAGGAAAAATGATGAGCCACCTCGAAAGCGTAAACGACGATGTTAAACGTCCCATCTTGTTTAAAATGCACTCATTGTGACCTAACCAAGTGAGGTAACCATCATTTTAACCTCAGGTAAGTCCTATATAAACACCTAAATATCCTCATTTTTTTCACTGAAACTTGCCTACCTTATGATCTCTAAGTTCTCATTTTCTCCGAAGAGCTTTTCGACGAGTTTTAAGTAACTTTCTTACATTTTTCTTCGTACATTTCTCATTTCTTCCCATTAAAAATGGATGACAAGCAAACCAATACCATTGAGAGGTTTTGACCTCAAAACCCATCTAATCACAAGAACAATCAAAGAAAATACGTTCTAATGGTTTTGTATTAGAACATGCTCTATCTAGTCACAATCCCTTACCTGAAGGATCTGGAGGTAATTTTGAGGATTCGATTGACTTGAACCGCGTTTCGACGTGAGGAGTAGGAAGTGAAGGGAAGGATAGCGAATTGAAGAGGCCACTTTGGATCAAAAGAATATATTTGGATGTTGATGATGAAGACATGGATGAAGTGTTGGAAATGGTTAAAGAAAGGAAGAAAGCGAGAGTTGAAAAAGAAAAGAAGGAAATAATGGGAAAAGAAAGGAAAGCAAAATAAGAAGAGGAGCGTCACAAGAAACATGACGATGAGGAAAGATGAAGGAAGGAGGAGTTGAAGAAACATGGTGAGAAAGAAAAGGAACAAACCTCCTCTCCTATTATCCCAACTAAATTCGAGAGGGTCGCAAGGAAGGTCCAAGAGAAAAAGGAGAAAGTAGAACTTGGCCTTCTCAAAATTAAAGTCACGATGCAAGGCATCAAGGACCTCACACAAGAAAAGAAAGAGGTTAAAATTGAGGGAGCGAGAAGAGCTCCTCAACCAAATTGATCAAGTACCCCTCTTTGTGGAGAAGGAAAAGGTGAGAAAGACACCTAGTGAGGAGATATTTGAGGAGTTTGAGAGGGATTTTGGAAGATCTAAACCTTTTGAAGGACGAAGTGGTGAAACCATCAAAGAAGAAGAAGGTGACGGTGAAAAATAGTGTTTTTAGGGAAGAAGAAAGGTCATTAGAGCAATTAACCTTAAAAGAAGTAGAGGACCGAGAAGGCGATGACAATGAGCCTCTTTCCGCTAAGACACTTAACAAATATTTCAAGATAGAGAAGAGGCTCTACCCTTTTAGAGGCATTCTGCCATCCTTTTTTAGTTCACCCATCTGTGCGTTCAAGTGACAAAAATTCTTTGAAGAGGTGACTAACATAAAGATGGACATAGTTAATCTCTTCTACAAAGGATTTATAGACGATGAAGAGAACTATGTGGTGTTAAATCCCTAAAATAATGAATATAATAATAATAAGATAATGAAATGTAAAAGTGCATATCGATAAATTCAACGTTTTAAAAAAATTCACACACGTGAGCAAATACATGCTATTCTATGTTGTAGCTTAATCTTGGTCACAAGCTCGAACCGGATTGTCGAAGATAATCTAGTAGAACAACTTGTAGAAAAGTGAGCTAGTTTAGGGTGTTGTAAACTTGGCACGGTTATTTCAGACAATTTTCCAATTATAATAAAACACAAATTTTGAAAACTATTTTTTACCTAGAGGGTGCTATTTTTCAAAAAACAAACATATGAACGCCATTTTTCGAATCCACCGCATACGGCAAAATGGAAATGTTAATTTTGCGGTAAAAGATCCGTAAGAATAATTTTGATGCGTCGTGGGCAAAGGGGGAACAACCGAAAACGGCAATCGGGAAGCTTCTCTGCACCATTTTTTCCGATTTCTGAGGTTGAAGTTTCATCAATCTCAGCCAAGAAGGATTCCATTAGAGCTCAGCTTTAGAGATCGGCCCCCAATTTGTATTCTACGGGAACAGATCTAATCTATTAAGATGAATATCTTTAGATTAGCAGGTGATATGACCCATCTTGCAAGCGTTCTCGTCTTGCTCCTCAAGATTCACACCATTAAATCCTGTGCTGGTATGGATTTTATTCCTCTCCATCATTTCTTTGTTGGGATTTCTTGTCTTTTGGAATCTTGCCCTTAAGACAGATAGCTTTTGTATTTGTTGTATTTGCATTGTTTTATGGCCTGGGTACCCATTACATAGGATTTGTAGGTTCTAAGAAGATTTGTTTCATTTTGATGTGTTACATTCATGGGTTTGGTGTAGAAATGTGCTAGAATTGTCTAAGAATTGCAAAAGGGAAATTTTTTGTCGAATGTGATGATAGTTCCAACATATTTATCGTACAACGAAGGCTTAGAGTAATTAAACAATGTGGATTCCTGTTAACATTTTGTAAGATTTGATAAGGACACCGGAATCCCAATGTTTTAGAGGGTCTTTGTTCTTTATGGGTTTTGTGCATTGGTCTTTATCATGTTGTTTACTGGTTAGGGTTTGGCTGCAATTTCTTCTATGTTAATATACTGCACTTGATGTAGGTGTTTCTTTGAAGACTCAGGAGCTATATGCAATTGTTTTTACGACCCGCTACTTGGATATCTTTACCGACTTCATATCTCTGTATAATACGGTCATGAAGTTAATATTCTTGGGAAGTTCTTATTCAATTGTTTGGTATATTAGACGTCACAAGATTGTTCGTCGGTCATATGACAAGAACCAAGACACTTTCCGCCATCTATTTCTTATCTTACCTTGTTTTGTCTTGGCCCTACTTATCAATGAAAAGTTAACATTCAAGGAGGTTAGCAACTTAGCTCTTTTTATAATTTTTTATTAGCTATAAAAATTCGCATTGAAACTATGGAAAATAGAAAAAAGAAGTGTAAGAGAAGGCAAGTCTATTTTGAAGGTTTTATTAAGGAATTCTCGCACATCTCTTTCCTGTATTGAGGTAAATAAATTGAACAGGTGATGTGGACATTTTCTTTGTATTTGGAAGCTGTTGCCATCCTCCCCCAGCTTGTACTTCTACAACGAACGAAGAATATTGACAATTTGACTGGGCAATACGTATTTCTTCTTGGGTATGATTTCACTACCAATAGCATTTAATAATTATCATTGATGTGATAGCATTTGAATCCATGGCTCAATTTCCACCGTTTCTTACATTGCTATTTTCTTATTTCTATCTGTACCAGTGTACCTGTTGTTTAGAATCATACCAACCACAAATACTAGACAATTAGGAATTTGAATACAATTTCATGTTTGCTTCCTTTCTATGTATAAGTACAGGGAGACTGAATATAGGCTATGTAAGTTCAAATCCATGAAGTAGGACCAAATTTCATCATTTCCCATTTTCCTTTTCTTGGTATAGAATCTTGACTATCTTTTATAGTGTGCCAATGAACATCAAGAAATTGGAAAAACAGAAAATTGTAAGTCTGTCTTCTGAATGGTTTGGAGCCTATAACTGTTTCATGTAAATGGGACCATAAATGAAATTGTTCCTTGTACGTGTCTTGCATAAAAGAAATGAATATATATATTGTTCCTCCTGTGTGAGATGTGGTATATGCTCTAGTGTAAAACTCACGGCATTCTTAGTTTCCTTCTCATGCTAGAAATAGTAGTGTCTATGAGAAAATAAAAACTGCAATTGCATATGAGTTTGGCATATTTTAGAGCAAATACTCTACACGCTCTGTGTTAGTTAGAGTCAGCTTCATTGTTTATATACTTGTAGTTAGATTTATACAAGTGGAATGTAATTCACTAATTCTCTTGCTTTGATGTCTACCAAAAGTAAAAAATAAAACGATACAAATTATCAAACTGGGCTTAAATAATACGAATTATCTAATGATTCTCCTCTTACAAGATTTTCCCTGCGAAGATATTTTGAAGACAAGACATTTCTTTTGTAAAGGTTGCCACAGTCCTACTTGAATACGAAACTAAACATCTGAACTCATGTAGAAGTTAAGTTTTGCACTGTCTAAGTTGATAGTTTTGTGGCAGAGTGGCCTTGCTACCATGATCCACTGAAATTAAGCCCTTCGTCACTCCGATTTGGAAAAAAAAAGGTTGATAGTTTTGTAGGGGATTGATTGATTAATAATTGTACAAGAGTCTGCTGTATTTCCATAATGGACAAACTTATTTTCTTTACCTGTGTGATGGGTTTGTTTAGTTTGGGTTCTTCTGGAGCCAAATGTAGAAGACAACCTTCCTTAAAGCTTCTTCCTCTTTTATGCACCCTAACACGTATTAGCTTTTATTAGGCCATCTATTATCCACTTCCTTGAATTGGTTATGTCAACCTCAGATCTTCGTAGAGAAAAACACTTATTTCATCCAATTTTTTCTTGATGCAGTGCATACCGAGCTTTATACATTGTTAACTGGATCTACCGATACTTCACCGAGCCTCATTTTGTACACTGGATAAGTAAGTCATTTCTTTCTTCTCCTCTCTGTTCGGTCTTAGCTGCAAGTTGTATGGTGTTTTGTTTTGTACAAGATTTTGTTAGTAAAAATCAACTTCGTCTCGTTACCTTTCAAGAAAAAGACAGAGATACAACCTAAGCTAAAATAGATGTAACCATAGTTCAATTTTTTGGAATGGAATTCAAACTATTGGGTGGCATTGTATAACATGACACCTGAATTATTTGATGTTTTGTTTCCCTACTGGAACTCAAGACATTTTCCAAGGGATGAATTTTCTTTTGCTCTTTATAATTGAGAAAAAGGTTGTAGATGTGATTCAATGTAAAGTTGATGCAATGGCCTGCATTACTATAATCAGCATTCAGTTCAGCATAATTGGAATTTTGTATATGGGCTTCTTTCGATGCTGGAAAATAGCAATAGAGGAACTTTTTTGTTATTGTCACCATAGTTTGACATACTGGATCTTTTAGTACATTCTATTGAATTCCAAATCTATTGGATCTTTTAGTACCTTGAAACCATATTATGGTAAAATAGGATTAATATGTTGGTTGGAATGTTCAGCTCGATATGTATAACATGTTTAAAGTAGCATAGAGTAGCACATCTAGAATTGATATCAATATGGGGGAAATTCTTCTGCCATGTCAGTTTATTTCTCAAAAATTTGTCACATAGCCCTTAGTTCATGGAGATGTATTATTAAAAGATTGTTTTGCTCACTTTAGTCGAAAAAGGTGGCACCCAATCACACCTAGAGGAAGACGTGTTACATGTTCTTGGAGAAATTAGCTAACTTCCTAACTGTTACTTTCTGAAATTGCAGCTTGGATTTCTGGGCTCGTGCAAACGCTACTTTATGCCGACTTCTTCTATTATTATTTTCAGAGGTGACGCAGATCTTTTCCTCCAAATAATATATATTTTTTGTTTCTTATGATCCAAATGGATAATTCATCTGAGTTATGTTATGACATTTACTTTTTCAACATTCAATCTCTGCAGTTGGAAGAACAACCAAAAACTCCAGTTGCCAGCTTAAGAACTTGGAACCAACATTTATATATAAAGGAGAAGTCGCTTCACTTATGACATTCAGTTGTATTTGTTTTTTTAGTTCACAGTTACCACAAAATCCTGATCTTTCTCGAATCTTCCCAAGCGTGTGTTGTTCGCTCTGTTTAAACAGTTTTTGAGAGTGGCAGGTACTTTTATTACTACTAAATCAATAGAGAATACATGCCTGTAAGTTTGTGCTGTGAAGATTCTTATTCTCAATCTCCTTCCACAAAAAGACCCCTTAGCAATTTTTAAGCAATCTTTAGAAGTTTTGTGATGTCTTTGAGGGGTTTAGATAGATGCATTGTAGTGTGGCTATCTATGTTCATGTTATAATGAGATTACATTGACCATTCATCAGCACTTCTTGGAACCCCAAAAGGTTAAACCATTATCTTTTCAACCATTTTACTAGACCTTTGAGGAAGGGATCTATTTAGTGGTTCAAATACAAGGAAAAAGTTGTGAATTTTTCTTTTTCTCAAAGTGAAGGTAAGAAAATATATAATAATGTGCATATAAACACACAAACACACAAACACATATTTGAGGAATTGTACTACATCTTTTGACTTTTGAAGTTTTGCAGGTATGACATCTTGAAAATTATTTTCTTTATTTCAAAATTATCCTTATAATCCTTATAATTTGTAGCATTTGTCTCCTTCATGTTTTCAAATCCCAACACTTGGGCACAACTAAACTTTCCTCCAAACTCATTTACGATCCATTCACCATGATATTCTTAAGAAGGATTATCGCTTATGCATGGATGTATAGTTTTGTAATCGTTAGAATTATGTTTCTAGAAATCATGAAATTTGACGGATCCATGCACCCGAGGGAATTTTGGTCCAAAAATGGTTGAAATTAATGACTTTTAGGTGAGATATATATAGTGGTCAATTTGTTCTCCAATTCTAAAATAAAATAAATAGATATGTTCTTTTTCTTTTTCATATGAGTACTCTTTTATTTTAATTGTCAAATTCTTAACTACATTTTTTTTTCCAGCAACACAACCAAATAAAAGCCAAAAATTTAAGTTAAAGCGTATAAAACCCTAAAATCTCATAAAATTTCAAAGTCAAAATCTCCGCTTCAACTTATAAAAATAATAAATAGCCAAATGCAGAAAAGATATCTACTTACCTTTCACATTCACTTAAATAATAATGTATAAGCTTGGTAAAACATAGAAGTGTTGAAGTCCATGTTTCTTCTTCTCTTTTTGTTTTGATATAAATTCAGAAATTATATATGATGGGTTTTTTCAAATAAATAAAATTGAGAAATTGAGAATGGGAAATTTCAGTGGATAGAAAAAAGGTGTAACCAACGTAAAGAAAGGAAGGTGTAATCAGCTTACACGTGCCAGCAACGGAAGCGTTCACTTTGAGCGATGGCGTTTGCCTCTTCCACATGACAGGACTTGGTATTTACCCAAAAAATATAAATAATTTTACTTGCCTGACCCTTTTTTTTTTTATTTTTACCAAATTTCATCGGACAGTTTCCATGGAAATATTTGTTAATGTGGTTGGTTTACAATTATCCTGTCCCTCCAAAAATTAATATCTATTACATGATCAGTCTTGGCCTTCTAATAGGTGGCTACAAAAATCACTTTGGAAGAAGGAAGGGATTGGATGGTAGCTGGTTGTGGTAGCAACGTCTTATATCAAAGACACGGTTAAAGAACATCAGAGTAGTACGAACAAGGCATGGGATCGGGAAGGGCAGGATTCTGTTTGACAGGGAGGTGGATGAGTGGATTAGGTTGTCATATTATCCTGAAAAACGTTATCACCTAATCAAATCTGCCCTACTTTGGACAAAGGATACCTCATGTCAGTATTTGTTTTCTGTTGTAAATCTGTCACATCTTAGAACAAGTTCCATTCTAAATCAAACCAACACAATACATTTTCATGATCTCTAGCTAGAATGAATGGTGTTGTGGAAAGACGAAATAAAACGATTAAGGATATGAATAAAAAGCATGATTAGTCATTCTTCTTTACTAGAATCCGTATGCGGTGAGGCATTGAATACTACAACATATATTCTCAATATTGTACCTAGTAAAGCAGTAGCTAAGAACCCTTATGAGTTGTAGACAGAAAAGAAGCCTACTATTAAGCATTTTCACATCTAAGGTTGCAGGTTAGACTTTACCTGACTAACAAAAGAAAATTAAACCCAAGAACTATTAGCTACTGTTTTGTTGGATATTCTGACAATTTTTTGGGTTTCAAGTTTTATGATCACACTTTGAGATCAATTTTTTGAGAATAGAAATGTCAGGCCAACATGAATTTAGCTCAACTGCCACCTCTATGTTCATGTGGACAAGAGATCCCGGGTTCAAATCCCCATTAAGCATTTATTACAATACCTTTGCAAAAAAAAAAAAAAATGTCAGATTCCATGAGGATGTTGAGTTTAAGGGAGAAGATAACATAATGAAAGTTGTCTTTGAAGAGGAATTAATGATGTAGTGGAAGATTGTGTATTAAGGAATTTTGAGATGAAGGATCTTGATGATGTTTCTTTGTATTAGGAATTGAAATACTGCAAGATCGCTCTCAAGCTATCTGAGATATTGTCACAAAAGATATCTTTGTTGACAAAGGTGATAAATTTCATTTACGTCAATGTCTCAAGACGACACTCGAGATTAAGAAGATGCAGAAGGTTCCTTATGCATCGGTTGTTGGAAGCCTAATGTATGCTCAAATATGTATGCACCCAGATATTGCGTTCATAGTTGGAGTGTTAGGCAGATATTTTAGCAACTCGAAGATATGTCATTAGAAAACTGAGGTATTTACAGAGAACAAAAGATTATATACTCACTTTTTGGAGATCCCGGGTATTCTGATTCCCATTATGTTGGATGAACAATACATTTTGGGATCCACTTCAAGCTATAGCTCGATGGTGAAGTTTTTAACATGTTATGAGGCATCTAGTCATGGAATATGGTTGCAAAATTTTGTTATGGCTGCAAATAGTGGTTGCCAAAGACCACTAAAATTATTGTATGACAATAAGTCGACAATGATGTATTTCAATAACAATAGAAGCAATACAAAGTAAAAGCATGTAGGCGTAAAGCTTCAAGTTGTGAAAAAAGAGTTCAAAGTGGTCAAATTTTGATAGAACACAAAAACCAAACTCGATGGTCACAAATCCATTGACTAAAGGTTCACCACTAAAGTTTTTCATGAGCATGTGCTCGTATTGGTGTTAGTCAATTTTCTAATTCCGTGGTTTGGTGGGATCAGTTTGTTGTTGAAGATGTTTTTTTGACCTTAATTTGTTTCTTTTCTATATAGAATAAAGTTGATGGTTTATGTTTTATTATTTGAACTTAATTGTTTATAATGCATGCATTTTTGCAAATGTGGTTTAGCATAAAGTTTTTAAGAATGATCTCACTAAGGAATTTGGACCAGTTGGAAATAGGCATGATCTAGATCACTTTGCGTGTAGTTTTCATACTTGATCTATGTCATTGAATGTATTAGAATTGGTGATCAAGGATAATGACAAAAGTCACCTTGATTCCATGTTGATGTAGGAGATGGACCAGATTGAACTAAAGAAGAATTCTATTATTGAAATAATCTACTTATGCACGATTAAGGTTTATGTGATTGAATTATATATGCAATACAAACATAGCACAAAGTGGAAGATTGTTAAACGTATTTAAATTATATGTATAGTTAAAGTGTGTGCTATGTATGTGAATTAATAATTTATCACACATTGAACTATTTTATTAAAGCTTAAGATTCTTAATTATGTATGTCTACTAATTCCTATATTGATTAGGATTGAATGGGAACTCTAACTGAACTAGCATATAAAGAGACTTAGGGCTATAGTCCCCAATATACCAAAACAACAAGTACTCAGTCTTTCTTGTATTTTAGAGAAAGATCCCACTAAGGGCATTCAAAGTTTTGGTTGAGAAAGACAATAACCATTTTGTAGCCATTATCAATTCTTGGGATGAAATATGGTATGTAACTTATTCTTTATAATTTGGCATGAATGATCATGGGTCGTTAATCTATTATATAGATTTAAAGTATTTATGCTAACACCTATATCAATTGCAAGATTGGCTCCAATGACGGTACTTAGAGTGACAAAAATCCAGCCATCCCTGTTTTTCCTACATGATCATGATGATCCAATCATCGCCTATTACAAGTGTTTTAGATATGAAAATCCTTATTTGCTAGAATATCATGGTGAGTGGATCATGCATGAGTACAACTTGCATGAAAGTTTTGTTTTGCCAAACTGTTTTGATTCCAACTAGGTTTTGTGTCGTCTGAGAAAGAATGAAAGACCCAAACGAAAAGAATAGTTGAATATAAATGTTCTAAAGTTCAATATATGAAAATAAGAGAGTCATTGCATCATCTATGATTAATGATATGGTCAACGAGAATAATAATAATAATGAAAAGCCTAAAGTAAAAGTAAAGAATGTATTTCTAAGTTGCAACTGAAAAGGTAAAAAGTCGTGGCCTCTAATATTATCACCAACAAGGGCACTAATGACTATAACCCTCCAATTACAAATGATGATATTGAACTTCAACAGTTAGATATGACCGCTAGCCAAGGTATTACAAATGTGTCCTATAAGCCTCAGATGACAAACGATGAGATTGAACTTTGGGTTTCATGATAGATGACCACTAACCAAGGCACTAATGATATATTATGAGCATCTAGGATGAACCAAGGTACCAGTGATAAATCTTGCTTGCCCGAGGTCATGTCTAATGATGAAATTAAGCTTTGGACACCAAATTTGACCACTGATAACTTGTAGAAATACAAGTTATTATGCCATTTTATGTAAAATAATGAAGTCATATCGCATAAGAATAGAAGAAAACATGGGGAAAAAGTAAATTATTTGATTAGCTTGTGTATCGCGTCTTACAAAAGAACTTTATCCTATTTTATCGTGTTTACATGTTTTATCACAGGATAATAGACAATAAGAAGCGGAGCTTGGCGATAGAATATGACGCAAGGAGACGTGCCCAACCAATGCGGCGAAAAGCAAGCAAGCTAGGCGATTTGATGCACTAGCCGACAAATTTGGTTGGCGTGAATTTCAGAAAAAGGACAAAATGTCGTGCTATGTGGTGCCAGTGCAACTTTATCAGAAGAATTCAAGAGGCATGAATGTCACATCACTCATAGCCTAGTACGACGCCAATACAACTTTATCAGGAAAATTAATGAGATATGGACTCTCTATCAACATCATTCCCCACCTATAAATAGGAGTTTCTACTTTAGTATCAGTGTGCAATCTTTGGCCGGAGAGCAAGTTCATTGTTTTCCATGCTTTCTTTCTGAGTTTTAGGTGAGAGCTTGGAATAATAAGAGAGAGTGCATTTCCCAATCCATCTCCTCCTCACAATCAGGCAAAAACTAGAGTTCAAGAGTATGAGAAATCATACTTTGCGACCTGACACACTCCCTTGTATCTCATTTTATGTTTCTGTTGTGTTATTTTATAATATGTACTCCATGATCGAGAGGCATAACGATATATTTATAATAGTAATGCATTTCTTCTATCATCCTCGCATTTCTCTATTGTTATCCATGTTCAATCTTTTTAATTAGTTTATGAGCAATAGAATGTGTTTTTAATACTAGAGAATTTGAATGTGTGTTTTACAAGTTTTATTTAGCTAAACGCGGATGTCTACGCATTGTGTATTCGAAAGAAAGACAATGGTATCGATCTCAATCACTTGAAAAGTGAAAGCATGTATTTAACTAAGCAACCGGCGAGGAGATTTAGCAATACAATCTTATTACCGAATTCATCCTTTGCATAAGTTGTAGAGATGTCAACGTATGCGGTGAAAGCATCGAGGCCCACCTTAATTCGGGATAAGTTACTTGTAATACAAACAAGCTGATTAGATGCAAATCATAGCTTAACTTTAAGTATTTGGATCCCGAGAGGCGAGCAAGTATGGCGAAGATGACCTTTTGGCGCCTTCACCACACTTGCTCTTCTTAATTATGAAGTTGATAAATGTTTTATATCGCCTTGAACTATTAATGCACAATTCATTACGATTAGTTAATTAAGTGCTCCTTCCTACCATGCCTGCAATATGAGTTCTTTCTTTGTTTCACTTCAATTCCATGTTCACCTTGTACCATTAAAGACACCACCATAGTATAGACAATTAGAATAAATTATACTGTCCATATATATACTGTAAAGATTATACATCATGAATTAGTTGCCCGATAAGATCATTAGGAGCATTAATTTCCTGTGTTCGACCCTGGACTTACCAAAAAACCTTTATTCTCTTATATGTGGACGATAGAGAGGAAAACTTGTATTACACGCATATCATAAGAAGTTTAGCAACACATGAATAAGAATTGCACCTTTTGTTGCATGAATCTATTCTAGTCGCCTGATAAGTCGCTTAATTAAAGCTTAACATGAAATAACTAGAAACAACTACATATGCATGTAAACAAACAAGCAACCACCAAGCAAAAAACTAATGATGTGCTTTGCACACCTAAGAAATCAAAGTATGAGTGTTACAACTTACATTCCTGAGTTTACTGTTGATGAGACTGCTTTAGGTACCATATACAACGTCCAACCAAGGAACTACCAGTGCGCTTTACACAACTCAGGTGAGTCAAAGTATCGATGATATTATGTCTTGCTTGCCTAACTTGACTAGTGATGAGATTGAGTTTTGGTTGTCAAATGTGACCACCAACCAAAACACTAATGATGTGTTTTGCATATCTGAGAGAAATCTGAGTATGAGTATTATGTCTTACATTCCTAAGCCTACTATTGATGAGATTGAGCTTTGGGCTCCAGATATGACCTCAAACTAAGGAAGAACCAAGATACCAATGATATTAAATGCCTAAAAATGAATAGTGATGAGATTGAGCTTTAGGTGTTAGATATGACCCAAGGAAGCATTAGTAAGATGTGATTTGCATGCATGAGATGACCATCGACCAAGGTACTAGTGACGTGCCTTGTGTGCTTGAGATTATAAACAACCAGAGTACTTGTAGTGTGTTTTACGTGCTTGAAATGACCACCGATATGAGAACTATGATCGAGCGATGGATAGAGAATTAATTTCAAACAATGAAGAGTGTTATTTTAATTTGTTTGATTTGCATGAATTAGTGAGATATGTATGCATTTTCTAATTTGTACAGAATAAGTATTGTGAGGAGAGATAGTAAAGGTGCTAAAGTTGTGTGAATGTAGTTGAGACATGTTCGAGCACGTCAAACAATTCACATTCAATTTACTGCTGGATAAAAAAATTATTATAGTTACAAAATTTTAAAAATTATAATAAATAGATTAAAAAAAAAAACCATATTTTCATTCATTTTCGGGTGCTTCAACCATTTTATTCGTTCTGTTCAAAGTGAAGTAAATGGGAGTAAAAGTTGGCATTTCCATTTAAGGCACCAAAAATATGGCAAATTGATGTCATTAGAATCATGAGAATCACAAAACCTTTGAACTACGACATTAATCAATAGAATTTCAGTCTCCATTTCATTCTTTTTTCTTTCAATCTCAATTAAACTCATTTTCAAGAAACATGAGATGCATCATTAGCATCATCTTTCGTCAAACCAGTAGCACCTTTTCTATTCCATTAGAGTGAAAAATTATCCTGCAAAATTCCTCACTTTTTATATCCTCCTAGTGTTTGATTTTGAAGATTTTGATTGTCTTCAAGTAGACGATCGTATTCGAGAAGTAGATCGGCAGCTTGTTTCTGGAGAGAAGTTACATGGGCATCGGCAGTTTCAATCCTCTTATCCTTTTCTACACTTTCCTGCTTTACTTTCTTCAAGTTTGCTGACAAAATTGATATTTCTTCTCGCAGCTCCTTTATTTGCTTTGAACATTTCTCTTCCTTTTGTGCTAGCTCTGTTTTCTCTTTTTGTAGCCTTTCTACTTCCTCTTTTGAACTTCCAATGTTCTCTCTTAATCCAATAAGCTTTTGAAAATAATGGTGCATGCGATCGATTATAAAACCAAGGAATAAGGTAAAACCTGTAACATCCACACATGACATTTCTCTTAATCCAATAAGCTTTGAACATAATGCACAGTAATTCCAGAGTTAGAACCAACTAAAATTGAACACATGACAGTTAATGGATATCTAGATAAATCAAATCCGCACCTCGACTAATCTCACGAGACAATCCGCCTAACCCTACAACATTTGGGTTTGTAGGAAATTAATTCCTAGATAGGTAGCCCTATGTATTGAACCCATGACCTCTTAGTTAGTTATTGAGACTATGCCTCCTTTTTTGCCACAAGGCCAACCTGTGATGGTTGTCCATAAATGGTTCTTATCCTAAAGAATAATGAATTACGAGTCAATAAGTTCAGAGTATTTTGTTCCAATTTTCATCTTTTTTATTACCTCTTTAAAAACTCAATTCATGTGAGTTTGTGTTCACAGGTAATAAGAAGAGTAGAAAACCAAACCAACAACCAAAGGTAAGATCATTGAGGCTTAGATCAGTGGTGTGAGAAAGTCCACGGCATTACTTTTTTGATTATTTTCTTTTTTTTTTCTTTTTTGAATATTTGAGAGTTTTTACCATAGTAGTTTACCCCTTTACAATTCTTATAGGATAACCACTTTGCCCTACCATATGTGGCAACAAAATAACTTGTAAGATTACTAAATATGAGGTAAGTGGTCATCATGACTTGTAGAAGACCTTTATTATCTACATGTTTCTTATTGACCACTAAGCTAACTCAGGATAGTTTCTTCAATACTATTATGGTGCAGCATCCTCTAGGGAGGAAGGGCACACAAGTGGACTTCATAAAAATTGGATTTGATGGCATAAACTTACCGTGACACAATATCTTAAAGAAATTTCGCGTGCATGCTTAACATGACTTAAATGGGATTCCATAGTATAGTAGAATACTAGAATTGTTTATGAAAACCCACATGAATCATGAGAGGTGTGAAAATAGGGTTTCCATTTGTTATTAACTAAATTTTTTGTGGGTTGTGAACAGATTCTTTAGCTAAAGTTTTTTTTTCTACTTAATACTAAGCTTACTCTTGAAGTTTTTTTTTTTTTTTTTCTTTTCATATAACAATGAAATGTTTCTTGTTTGTAGCCCAAAAAAGAACCAATATCCAAGTACAGTTACATTCTTGACATGGTTTATGGATGCTCTAACCTACAGTCACATCAGAATTCAACAGACAAGAATGATGTCTTTGTCAAAACTTCATTCTAGGATGGCATCATCAGAAGGAAGAATTATGAAAAAAGAACTATAGTTAAGTGTTTTATGCTTAGCAAAAGATAGAGAAGCCCTTATTAGTAGTAGAATTATTCATACCCATTCAGCTGTTAGGTTGGACCTCAAACTTTGCTATCTTAAGACATCTCAATGGATGAACAAATGATGATCAGTTTAAATCACAATAGTTTTCTACTCAAAACACCAATTCAGGTAATGAACATTAGAATTAGATACATAAAGCATTAGTAATATTTTGTTTTCACTTGACAGAGAAACCAATTATTTATCTTCAAACCAGAAGAACATTGCAGAGCAGGAAATAGATAACTGACTTTAAAAAAGAGTACAACGACTACACAACAACAATATCAAGCAAATCATTATCAATCTAAACAGCCAATGATCTAGAGCATACCAATGAGTGAAGCCTCAAGCAATTGTGTCCTCCAAAGAACCTGATCCATGGGTGACATTGTCCCAAGCTTTGCACCTTTGTTCTGGATCTTAACAATGTTCATAAGACTGGACAAGAGAATGACAGACATGGTAGCAGCAATTGTTTTAACAGTTGCTGGACCTTTACCCATTTTCAGCTGATCTAAACTCTTTATAACAAACTCCCTAAGTAACCCAATTTTTACCAGCAAGAGAAGTGCCACAACTCCCTCGGCAAAAAGAACCAAAAACAATAACTGAATCATCTTTGCCACTGGCAAATCAAAGATCCACCACTTCCAAAAGAAAAAAGCCCTAAATCTCTTAAAGAGTGTTCGATTTCAATCTTATAAAAACAAAACAAAAACAACTTCAAAACCCCAGTTTCATTTCCCCAACAGAAAATGGCAATCTTTTGAAAACCCATTAGCCATTTTTCCTATCTAATTCCACCTGAAGGAGCGTCTCTTTCCCTTCAAGCTCCAAAACCCAAAGGGGAGGATGAGTTTTTAAGACAAAACAGCTACTTGCAAGAAGACATATAATAAGTAAAT
The DNA here is from genome assembly GCF_000004075.3 of Cucumis sativus. NCBI lineage: Eukaryota > Viridiplantae > Streptophyta > Magnoliopsida > Cucurbitales > Cucurbitaceae > Cucumis > Cucumis sativus. The sequence continues at coordinate 25,746,332 of NC_026657.2, forward strand.
TTGTAAACAAGCTTACACCCAGAAAAGTAGGGAGATGGGAAGGCTACAGATCTGGAAAGTTAGCCCAAATGAGAAGAGGAAAGCTCCTCCCGAGGAAAGCCCACGTCTTACTTTTGTGAAAAATGAAATAATGGGGTTTTGGTTTTAGGTCTAGGATTTCAAGTGGGTATTAGCTTTTTTCCTGAGAACGAAAAAGAAATGGGGAGATGTAAAGTGTGAAAGGTTAAAAAAAAGGAAGAAAAAGGAAAGCAAACAGAGACAATGAACAATTGGGGATTAGACAAAAAGAGAAGAAGCACAATCAAGGAGTATTAGTTTATTTAAGGAAGGAGGCCACTCAAGAGTCAAACAAACGTAAAACCAGGTCCTTTCATTACAACAATAATGACAAACTCATTGAAATGATACAAATTTTAGGAATGTTATAATTTAGTGTTTATTTATGATAATAATTTGATGTTTGTAGTTTGATATAATCATCGTTAATAGTTTTTGTGGGGGGAAGTTGGAACTACTTTTTAGGGATTTTTTCAAACTACAAAGGATTACTTGTGAAGTTCTGTCATATTACTTGATTCTAATTTTTTATCAAACTTTTATTTCTCTTTTTCAAACAGTTGGAATATTAATTACTCAACATTATTTTATTTCATAAATATTGATGAACTCTATTATGTCAGAAGTATTCTGCCTCATTCTTAAACTTCAAATTTTTTCCTACTGAAGTATTGAAGTAGTTGTCTCCTGAGTTCAACAATGGTAAATGTTCCCAAAGTCCCTCCACTCAAACAATATTAGTATCTCATCTTATAATTATGCTTAATTTGACAATGATTATCCAATTCATAGTTAAATTAGAAAAGTAGTCCTATTATTTAAATAAATTTAGAATTTTGTCTCAATAATTTACATAAATATAACAAAACTAAAAAATATTTACGGTCTGTGTAACAAAAGATAAACTTCATGAAGCTACTCTTGTTTTTTATATATATATAAATTTTAGATTTACCATTTGTTGTTTTTTTAATATTGTTGGACCATTCTTCACGACTTTGCGATTTCTTCATTTCTTCTTCCAGAATTTCCTTCTTCAATATCCATCATCCTCTTTTTTTCTTTTAGGTACAAGATCTAAACAATCATATACCAATATATAAACGGCTAGTTGTCTATCTCAGATAGACATGGATACACCACTATCACTAATAGATCGTTTAGATTTGGTATAAGATCGTTTAGACTAGGTACAAGAGTATAAGATCGTGTAACAAAATCGTTTAGATTTGGTAGATTGAGTACAAGGGTACAAGATCGTTTAAATTGGATGCAAGGGTACAAGATTTTGTACCAAAATCGTTTAGATTGGGTATCGTTTTTTCACGCGTGTGTAATCGATTAATCGCACAATATTTTTGTTATTTCAAGTTGTGGTCTTGTGAGCTTTTTACTTTTTCAAAATTATTTTACACAATGTAAATATTTTTGCGTTTTGTTCTATTTTTGAAAAAACTCATTTTATCTTTATGATTTATATAATTAGAATTTAGTCTCTACGATTTGATAAAATTTTCCGAAACCGTTGGAGTTGGAGTTGGAGTTGATGAAACTGCAAAAGCTAAATTCCAACCTTATTCTAACCATGGGACAAACTTTATAATTTAATAATAAATTTCCTCCATAAATATTGTGGCATTTTCTATCTTATTTGAGTAATATTGACATGAAATACAAGAAATGAGAATAAATTCATCCATTACTTATAAAATAAGCTTTTAAGACATGTGTTAGATACAAAAATAATTGAGCCGAGTGAGTTTATATTGTTGTAGTATTAGACATCTTTTCCACCTTCCTATAGTATTAAAAAACTTATATGAAAATTCCATGGACATTAACAGGTAAGTTGCATAGACCAAGTTGTAAAGGAAATAGTTATGTTTTTCTCATCAATCTTAAGTTTAAATATTGATTGTTTATAATAGTAAAATAATTATATAAAAATTAAATTTGAGATAGTTTAGTCAAATAAAGAACAAAGAAACAACACAAAGAGAAAAAAAGGAGTAATATTTTTACTCGTCTCATGAGTACATCACTTGAGTTCTCCGAGTTGTGCTTCAACTTTTCAAAAGTTGGTGTGGGTGATAATGCATTTGTAAATAAGTCTGTCAACTTGTCTTTGAAAATTTTTGTTAAATATTGATGTCTTCATATAAGAACACTATTGGCTAGTTTTATACATTAGGAATATTTCAGCATGATTTAAAGTAGTTCTTATTTGCTTCATAAGCTTCCATAATAAAAAAGTCTTTTATCTGTACAAGTTAACTTGTGTCAGATCTAACTCGCATGGGGTAGATAAATAACTTGCATCTTCATAACCAACTAGGTCACAATTAGATTTATTAGAATAAAATAAATTCACATGAGTTAATTCTCAAATTAAACCTAACATAGTTTATTTCTACTTCAATATCTTTGGAGAAATACTTATTTTTTATTTAACAAAATTCCTAAAGATATTACAATAGGTAGTGTATAAACTAGTAAAGATATAACTGCACTTATTGTTCAAAAATATGGTTCGTCAAGACCTCAAGTTCTTCATTATCTTTGTGGTACTAGATTATTTTTTTTCACACAACCAAGAGAATAAACCACCCTAGGAAAGCTCAATGATATAACTAGTCCATTTGCAAGCTAAGGCAAAACATATGATCTCAAATTCTTTCTCGAGAAAGTATATTGGGCTATGAAATCTCTTTAAGAGTTTCTACTTGAATAATAAATTACAAGTTGTGATTTCTTTTAAAAGCATATAGACAAATAGAGGCACTACTAGAAATATGAGTTTTAACGACGCATAACTTACGTTATAAAAAGTTTCAACAACACAATTTTTACGTCATTGAAGCCTCTTCAAGAAAGGCTATTTAACGACACTTTGGAAAACGTGTCATTAAATATGCTTAGATGACATCAAAATTGTGTCATTGATACCTTTTCCTTGACACAATAAATATTTCACCGTTATCTATAATTTGACACCAATATGTCATCAGTACCCTTACATTGATGCTTTACATGTGTCATCGTTATTTATTTATTGACACCAATATATTGTCATTAATGTTCTTACATTAACGCTTTAAATGTATCACCATTATCTAATACGAATATATTGTCATTAATACTCTTATATTGACGCTTTAAATGTGTTACCTTATCTATACTTTTACACCAATATATTGTCATTAATACCCTTACATTGACGCTTTAAATGTGTCACTTTTCTCTATAACTCGACACCAATATATTGTCATTAATACCCTTATATTGACGCTTTAAATGTGTCATCGTTATCTATACTTTGACAACAATATAGTGTCATTAATACCTTTACATTAACTCTATAAATGTGTCACGAATATCTATCACTTGATATGAATATGTTATCATTAATACCCTTATATTGATGCTTTAAATGTGTCACCAACTCGACACCAATATATTGTCAAGTTTAAATGTTTCGTTACACATAATTCTTGTCAAGAAATGTGACTTGACGGCACAGTTTCTATTTAATAAAGGCTCATAGCTCATACACAAATGACGACAAAAAACATATTTGACGTAGTTTAAAGGCTTTTCAGAAGGAAGTAATTAGAGCTTTCCTTCTATTAGTATTAGTCTATTAGAGATTGAATTGGAAAGGATAATTTTTTTCACTATTATGAAGGAGCTACTCTAAAAAAATGATTTCAACTTAGATTATTTATAAAATAAGAACAACTAACAAATAATCAAACGGATATCCGACTAATGTGATTTCTCAATAGATTCTACTACATTCGTAACACCACACCATGAAAATAAGTAGTCTTTTGTAGTGTTAATATTTTTACTCTAAATTGTATTTATGTGGAAGATGGTGGCTTCTTTGATCATTTCATTTCTTGCATGGATATGATAACGTTAGTAACATAGTAAAATTGTTGAATAGGTGAAACCAGAGACAGTGAACAAAGTGGTTGAAATTGGAGGAAACAACTTGCTTTAGATGAAGATTCTAAGTTCGATGGAGAATCTAATTGTAATTGCTACCAATCTTCAACTTAAGCTGATATATATATATGTTCGTCTTTTTAAAGTCTTGAAAATGCTCGTATAATTTGTTATTCAGTTCATCTCTGTTTCATGTTTTAAGCTTAACCTTAATGAAATCATCTTTTTTTTGTTTGAACGCAACTTGCACGAGAGTTCTACTCAGAGATCTTTCTTACACTACAAACAATTAAAAGTTGCTTATAAAGCTGTCAAAATAAGCTGTCAAAGTATACTTAAGTAGTAATATAAGTAAATCTGCTTTACCCTGGTTTCGAGCGCACAAACAAGGCCCTAGAGAGTTGGTGTATAATAAATTTGGGGGTGTGATAACTTGTAGAAATACAAGTTATTATAACCTTTTATATAGAATAATGAGACCAAAACATGAGATAAGTGTGTCAAAAAGTGTAGCTTATGTTGTAAATGTATAAATATTTTGAAATACATTTTGCATAAGTTTTATGCCTGCTTTACCCTGTTTTTAGTGTCTAAGCACATGATTATTAACAAAAGAATGAGCAGGTGAATCACAGAGGAACATGCGCAAAGACTAGGCGAGAAGAAGTTTGTTAGAAGACAAAAATGGTAAATAGAGTGATATGACTTGTTGAAAAGGACAACTTTCAACGTTGACATGTTCAGAGAGATAGACTTACCATCAAATCTACCTATATAAGTAGCTCCATCACCATTAAGAAAAGGATGGCCAGAAGTCTGAACGGATCAGCCAGACGCTTGAACGGGCAACTGTCCCTTGTTTGAAGAGGTGGATAGAACCCTAAAGAGTTGGTGGCAAGGATTAGCTTTACCATAATTTGTAAAACATATCTTTATCTTCTCCGGTCAGTCTGTGGAGTAAAAATCTATAGTCCGAGTGAAGAAGATGCCATCTCCATCTTTCCCTAACTTGTAATTAATGTCTTTTCTTTGCTTTCCATTTTGTATTTCTTTCCATTGTATATTGTTCACATTGTATAATGGTTGAAGGCATACATTCTTTAATACAATGTATATTTATACTCCTTCAATTCATCCATGTATGTACTGTTAGTTTGTCTTTGTGTTATTTATAGTTTAAATGTAACTACCCAACTCTCCTACTATGCTAGAGTTATTACCATTTAAATAAATATAAACTTTTTATTTTTAAAAACAAGAAAATACAAAAATTTAACATTTCAAATAGCTAGTTAAATAATAATAAAATGTATATATAAAGAGAAAATGAAACAATTAATTAGAAGGATAGTTGCAAATTTAGCTAGCAAAATAATTAAGTATATAGCAACATTTTAAAAATATTGCAAATATAGCAAAATAAGTAAAATTCTATCAATGATAGAAGTCCTTGATCTATCATTGATATATCATACAAATATATCAGCGATACAAGTCTATCAACGATAGTTTTGCTATATTTGCAATTTTTTTAAAATGTTACTATATCCTTAACTATTATTCCTAAGATGGTCATCAATTATAATTATCGTATTTGTTTTACCTCGAAATGATTCGGCCGTTTAGTTGACATTATTTCTTAATTTGGTAGGTAGAAATTTTCTATTGAAAGTGCAGCTGAAAAAATAGTGTTAGCATTCCACCTAGTCCTTAGTGAATATTCTAATGAAAAAACTTAAGGAACGTGGAAAAATGACATATGTGGTATATTGGTGTGAATTATATTAATTTGGTTTGTAAAGTTTTATTTAGAGTATGTGGTATTACTGTGAATTATATTAATTTGGGTTTGTAAAGTTTTATGTAGAGCGTGGCAGTTATGGAATTTTCAAACTTGTTTTTCTTGTTACTTGAGTTTGAGTCGTGTTATCATTGTATTGTAAGGATTTTGGTAGCAACTTTCATCATCATACTAGAAATATAATAGATTGTGCATTTCTCCTGTTTTTCTTGGCATTGTTGTGTTTTACAGTCAAGGAACCTAACATACGTATGTTGTGAGAAATTGTTCCAGTTTTCCCTTTCATATACGAGTAGTACTTGAAATACATGCAACAATTGAATATGGAGTCGTGCTAAATATATATTGAAAAGTTGGGTCGTTTGTAAAATGCTTATTGAAACCAATGTGTGTTTGCTTTTGAATGATTTAACATCAACTTGTATTAGGGTAAAATTAAAGTTCTCTTGTATTTTGTATTTGCATAGTAATTCCAAGTTTGCAATTGGTAATAATTTTTCATGTATGTTTGAATAGGATTTTGAAAATAACAATATATTAAATAAAAATAATGAATAACAAATAGATTTTTCACGATACAAAAATATAAATAAAATGAAATTTTCTAAACACTTTTAGTCATAAAATAAATATTTTGTCTACTCAAGAAAAAAAACATCCATGCATATCCAATAAACTCAAGTTGTTTCACTTAGAAGCAACTCGTGGGTTGAACAAGACCTGCTGCAATTCCTCCAACATTGTTGCATGTAGCTTGCGCTGTTTGATTCATATATGTAAGTTTTACATTCTCTAACTTTATTCGAACACATGGATTTATTGGACTACAATCGAACTTTACTGCAACTTTAGTGGCTGATGTTCCATGGATGTCTTGATAAGTCACATCGTTAATTTTAACACCAGAAGCCTATAATATGGTACAACAACTTAGCACTCAATCAATAAAATAATTAATATGATCGAGGATTAGAGCATATTGAATTGATTAAATATTCGTACCTTTTCCGGACATCCTTTGTGGCTTGGACAATAATTTTGATCGATAACAATTGGATTTTGGACATTGTCCATTACAATATGTTGGAAAAGAATGTTCCTAGCAAAACCGTTGCTAGGCTTGCCCCATGCTTTGATTCTTACCCCATTTTGAGTGCGTGAAAATACAACATTCTTCACAGTAACATTTTGGACTCCATCCTCTTGTAGATCCTTTGCTAAACTCCCAATGCTACAAATCATAACCAACAAATTTTATTACAAAAATGATTATAATTAAGAATTTATTTACTTTATTATTCACAGAAGTTTACCTTATTCCATGACCAGGTCCACATATAATATTTTCAATACGTAAGTTAGAAGTACCAGGACCAATGGAAATGCAATCATCTCCAGTGCCTATTTTGGAGTTTAATATGGCCACATTAATGGACATTTGCACATGAATTCCGTCTGTGTTGGGACTATTGCCAGAGGCCAAGACCTTAAGGCCTTTCATCATGACATTTTGACAACCATGGATGACTATATGGAACATTTGGCTATTGAGTGATGTTAATGCGCTGACCACTACATTTTTGGAGTTAGAGAATTGGAGGGTCTGCATATACAGTAGAGAAGACCGAATTTATTTAAAATATAAAAATATAATAATATAATAATTTTGAGAAGAATTGTGATTTTAGTTAATATATTTGCTTACCGTGGCACCAGATGGACAAGTAGTGCTAATAGAAGAATTTTTGCAAGTCCATAAGCCAACCCCCTTCCCATCAAGATTGCCGCCTGAGATGGTAACTCCATCAACGTGCCTAAAAACAACCCAAGCTGCAGAGTTTCCAATAACTTGAAAGTCGGAGGGAGCCACCAAAGTGCCATCAATGCGGATAAAGATAGCATTGTTTTTGCAAGGTCCGTTGAAAGTTCCAGAGCGAAGGTAATATCTTCCTCGTGGGACATAAATTGTGGTTGGTTTTGTGGAGGCACAAGCATTAGACCAAACGGTTTGAAATGCTTGTGTTGAGTCAGTTCTCCCATCACCTTTGGCTCCAAAGTTAACAACATTGTAAGACCATGCATTGCTAAAAGTACACAAATTTATCAATGCTACCAACACCATCAATAGAGCCAAACTACTCCTCTTCTCAAATTGGATGATCATCATCTCAATCAATTTTTCTTCCGATAGTTACTTTTTCCTTTTCAAATGCTCAAATTTGTGAATGTGAGAGAGAACAAGGATGAGAAAATAGAAATATGATTGAATGAAAGGAAGAAATTGTTGGTAGTATTTATAGGATCATCTAAGAAAGAATAAAAATATAAAATATGAAATTGATATGATAAAGTTGTGCCGTCGCCACATTTTTAATTTTGATCATTATATGGAGGCTTAAGAAAGAAAACCAAGTAACGTAAACAATAACAATAATAAGAATGTTTGACTAATTCTTATAACCTTATTTTTCAATTACAAAAATGTTGAAAATTTGTGTAGATTTTGTTTAGAAAAATTCCTATTAATATTTTTTCTATCTATAAGAATTGTAATAATATAATAATAATTAGCCACATATATATATATATATATTATATATATATATATATATATATTTATATTTATTGTTTAAATGAAAATTTAATTCAATTAACTATAACATCATATTCTCATTTAAAAAAAAAAAGATAGAGATTCAAATATTCAATAACATAGGTTTTTAATTTAAAAGGAAAGCATAATAATAGCTATTGATATATAATTAAAATTTGATATCCTCTTTTCGACTAAACTATGGGAATATATAAATAATAATATGGAAGTGAGACTTAAATATTAAGTAACTTCAACTTAAAATAACGGTTTAAACTCTACATTATATGCTTTTATGTCCAAGGCAGCCTAATGCCATACACATACTTATGTGTATGTATTTGATTAATATTAATTAAACAAAAACAACACAAAATGGATATTATTGCATGTATTTGATCATAACACAAACCATTTTTAATTATTTGTTGGTGTGTTACATACTCTTCTCTCATTTCACTCTTCTATACAACTCATTGGACTGCCAAATCAAATTTGATATACTTAATTTCTTAACCTCTACTACGTAATAATTTAGCCTTCACATTTTAAAATTTATGGTAAAAATTTACGATAACTTAAGCTTGTTTAATGTTTTTTACTTGACTTGGGAAAAATATGGGTCAAAAAGTCATTTGCATATAAATATATTTTTATAAAAAGAATGGTTTGTAATAAGAGTAATGATGTATTTGAGAATAAATATATGTGTGATTTGTTTATGTACAATGTGTGATATTAAAGAAAAAGAAAGTTGTATTAGGAGATGGATGAAATTAGTTATATATGAAACGCACCGTAGCATTGGCAATTAGGCCGCCTTTGGACAATGCAAATTTATGCAAAATTATGTCTTCACCTAAAGCCCTTTGTTTTTCTTTAATATCACTTTACTTAATATTTAAGTCCCAATCCCATTTCCAAATTATTTTTTATATATATATCGGCATTTTTTTACTTAATGCACTTCTCCTTCTCCTTTGGTCGATCTTCTCTTCCTTCCTGGTTCATGCATTTTTTTTCTTCAACATTTCTCTTCCTTCAGTAAGAGCGATAGCCGAGAGGATGTATTGTGTTTAACGCTATTCACAAATCATCATCCAGACAGCAAGAGCCACTGCAAAAGATTGAGATGTGGGTATTGAGCCGAAATAAACACTCATTATTAGATTTTGATTTTTTTCAATAGGATTTAGTGGGTCACCTATAACATTTCTCTAAATGGTGGCCAAATTTAAAATCTTGAAATTTAAATAAGTTGAATTATATTCCATTAATTAGACTATATATTGAAGAAAAGTTTCTCACCTTAAGAAAATGAGAAATTATTACAATTTCTCAAAATCTATCATAGGCTAGTCTTTAAATAAAGATTTTTTTTAAAACATTGATTAAATTCATTTTTTCTTGGGATCAAATCTCGGACTTCCAAAGATGTGATCCCTCACCTTAAGAATTCTAGGAAATCAGACTAAAAAATTTCCTAGATTTCATCCTAGGAATATTTTTAGCGAAATAGAAGTGAGTTATTAAAATAGTTGATTGAGGAAACGTATGAAATATAAATTTATATTTTAAACATTTAAAAAAAATAAATGAAATAGTTGTAAAGTAAAATTTTCTAAACAGTTAAAAAAGGAAATTTAAGAAAAATCTTCCAAATTAGGTTAATAAGAAATAATGCAGACTAGAATTAAATATAATATACCCTGAATTAAGCAAGTAAGATAAGATTTTATTTTTAAAAAAAATATTGAGAATCGAATCTTGGATTCCCAAAGAACCGATTCCCTCACCTCAAGAATTTAGAAATAACGGACTCCGATATTTCTAATTCTATCGTCAGATTTGTTTTTAGAATGAAAAAATGTAAAAATAAATATGATGTAAGGAGAAAAAAAATTAAATAATTGATATGAAATACCATGATAATATTAGAAAGTGTAAAAAATATTCATAAATTTAATATTACATGATAATAATTATTATGCATGCCAGAAAAGCAAGTTAAAAAAATAAATATAAAAGGAAAATACAAATGGTAGACAACTACGACAAATAAATATATAAATAATAATAATAATAATAAAAAGATAACAGGAAAAGAAAAGGAAGTTTTTTTTTTTAAACCTTCTGGCCACCCATATATATAATAATAATAATAATAATGATAATAATAATAATAATAAAATAATACACAAAAGTATTAACAAAAGAAAAAAAAAATAGATTTTCAAATCCCAAATAAAATTTACTCGTTGATGAGGTACAAATTCTTGCGAGTAAATCCCTACCACATGAACCTCCAATAAAGTGTATTTTAAAATGGAATTTGATTTTCTAAAGAAGAACAAAAACAAAAACAAAAAAAAAAGTAAAACGTAATGAAATGAATAAGGAAACTCACATTTTTAAAAGATTCTCTCTAAAAAAATTTCTAACGTTCTCTAGAGACTTTTTGTAAAAAGAAATTCTCGAAAGAATTCTTTGTTAAAAAAAACTCTTCCCAAAGAATTTTTTTGTTTAAGAAACTATCCTCCTCTTTTTTTTCAAATGACAAGGGTCCCTATTTATAGACCTGGAGTGTACCACAAATTAGGAAAAAGTAACAAGAATAAAATCAAAATTTGATATTATATTAATAAAACAAATTTTCATTTTCCTAAAATAAATTAAGTGAGATATTTTGTGGAAAATAAATTAATATATCAAATGAATATTAAAATACTTTTATTTAAAATTGATTTTCTTTTTTCCTAAAATGATTTAAGTAAGTCAAAATTGATATTATAAGATTTTATTTAAAATAAATTCATTTTTTTTCTAAAATAGTATAAATATAATATTAAAAGATTTTTAAAAAATAAATTGATTTATTTTTGTTTCCTAAAATGATAAAAATGAAATACTATAAGATATTATGTTATTATTAATTTTTTTACCTTTTTTAAAGTAAATAAATAATTTAGCAATTATTACTAATATTAGTATTAGAGAAAATTATTGGTAGGATAAAAATAGGTGGCTACAGGTGGCCTATATGACGTAAGTCAATTTCATTTGTTTGCATCTAAATTTTTGTATCTCGTTTACGAGTTTAGAATATTATTTTGTAGGTACTTGTATTCATATGTTTTTGGTTCAAAGAAAAATGTGCAGTACATCTTTGTAGATCTATCCCTTACTTTTTATAGACATAACTCACAAGAATCTCGAGTTCGAAACTTGTGCAATAGATTGATGATCTCAAAAGCTAACCAAATAGTTCTTGCTCCTTTTAGTCTTAGGTAAGTTAAGTTATTTTATCAGCTGCATTGCAAAAAACTAGTAGTTATATTTTTGTATAATTAGGGGTCATTGGGCACTGCTTGCAATAAATGCATACGATGATACAATATTCTACCTTGACTCACTAAAGACAACATCAAAATCAACTACAAGATATGTGACCGACAAGTAAGTTAATCTTCTATATCATTTAGTATTGATTCTAATGCGTGTACAATATTTTAAAATGTGTGTAATCTTATCTTGGCAAAATAGAACAATAGTGATGTTTCAGTCACAAAAAAACATTAAAAAAAGTCAGAAACAAACTTTATGGCGAACAGTAAAGGAAAGTATAAACATTTAAAGTCATTGTATTTTGTAGACCACTAGCAATTAGGATTACTTCGTTATTCTAATTTGTTGTTTTTATATAGTGTCCTCTATAAGTCAGGAGCACCGAACGTGGATACTACGTCATGAGGTTTATAAGAGAAATTGTGACTAAGGGAAATATTGTTGTATCAGATGTGGTATGTTATATATCAAACTATTTCTTTTGTGACTTAATTGGTTTATTTGGATTGTGAGTTAATTCATTTAATTTATTTTGCATGTTTATAGATTGATACACACAAGTGTTTGATGCCCCCTATGTAAAATTTCTAGATCCCCACTGGATACACGAAGATCATACTCACAAGCTGAGTTAGATGAGGTGTGGGTTGAGTTAGCTGACTTTTTGGGTTCATACATGTGATTGACTAATTTTTGATTCTGAAGTAGGAAATTTTTTGTTCTGGTTGCTTATCTGAAATTTTATGTATAAATAATATAGGTGATTCTTTTGAATTGTTCATATGGAAAGGGGTTATACTTTTGATTAGATTTATTATAGATAGATAGTTTTTGGATAAGTTAGTTAATTAGGATGTCGAGTTGAATTCATGACAATCTAATGGAATTATTTATATTGTTTTTGTAAATGTTATGGAATATGTATATATATGTAAAGTTTTGGAAATGATTATACATATATGGTGAAATGTTTTATTTATATATGTTCGAGTTTTGAAACTATATTTGATGAATATCATCGGTCATATATATTTATGAAATTGTTGCTAGACAACTATACAAGACTATGAGAGGACAATACATGAACAAAATATAATTGAATTGCAATTTTTTTAAAAAAATTGAAATATGATTGACGTTTTTTAAATGTCATAAAAAAGTACATTCTTGACGGTTTAAAAATGTTATAAACAAGTGCATTCTTGATGGTTTTAAAATGTCATAAATAAGTGCATTCTTGAGGATTTTTCAATGTCATAAACAATGAATTTCTTGACGGTTACTGAATGTCATGAATACTCATACTCTTGACACAGCTTTTAAATGTCATAAACACTCATATTATTAACGATTTTTAAATGTCATGAACATTCTTACTCTTGACAGTTTTGAATTGTCATGAACATTCATACTCTTTGACGGTTTTTAACTGTCATAAAATTTGTATATTTGACGTTTGACCCTAAATCCTAAACCCTAAACCCTAAACCCTAAAACGTCAACGTTCACTATTCTTGATGTTGTTATCAACCCTGAAGAACTTTCGCTTTTTTGATGTTGGCTTCAATGATGGTTTTAAAACCGCAAAGAATAGTGATTCTCGACAGTTTAAAAATGTCAAGAGAGCCTCTTTTTGTAGTAGTGATTATAGAAACATTTTATTTATCTAATTAAATACTTTATTTTATTTGACATTTAGTTGCATGAACTCACAAAACCAATAAACTAACATCCAAGGTTATCTTCTGTAACCTAAACATGTATGTGGAGGCATACAAGTGGATCATGTTTAAGTGATAGCCTAAATCAACTGTAGTAGATGGATAAGACTAGATACCTTACCCTGGTGACACTACGAATACGACTTGCTTTATAGTTGTTACAATCATTCTAGTTACAATCATTCTAAAGTGCTACAAATGATTTTATCCTAATCATTCATGTCAAGACATTAGGGCATGGGTATTCTATACAAAGATTTTGTATAAGATCGGACCATGAAATGAATAGTCTCTCTTATTAACACAGTTACAAGTTGAGACTACATTTCACCAGGATGATCATAGGTGACTTGACCTAAATCCTCAGTGAGTTGTGAACTTCTGCCTATGAAGGCAGTTCTTTGATTTGCATGGGTGAAGGCATATGTCACCGACTCAATAGGCCTACCATTTCAAAGATTCGTCTAATTAGGGAGTTGAAAACATAACCACACAAGAAGGAATTCACTCATCTATAGATAGAATAAGTAGAGATAGAAGTTTAAAGGAAGACTTTAATAATTTGAATCTTCAAACCAAGTGGAACTTGATATCTAAGCTTCATTTATTCAAGGGGAGTCTGAAATTAGATAAGGATAGGAGGTTCAAAGAAGACGTTGATACGAGTTTAAGGGGAGCATGCAACATTCTTCATTAGATTCAAACTAAAAATTCAGGGGAAGCCTGATTATTTTAGTAAATAAAATTACAAAAAGAGTACCACTCTAAGAGTCTCTTCTAGATTATTAAGGTGTAATACTCATTCAAATTATCATCAATTTGAAGAAAAAGTATAATCATTGTAAGTTTCTTTCCATTTAATATTGGTATATAATGTTATGATAAGAAAATTATTTAGAAGCATATTATTAGTAGATCTATAGTTTCATTTTGATATAAATTTATGTTATATTCATATTACTACATTAATTAGGGTTTTACATGTTGGTATTGAATCTATGATTTTATTGTTATGGTATTAAATTATAATAATCATACGTATAAATCTACCATATTTGCGCATGTATATTAAAAACTATACGTAGTTATATAAATGTTAGAAAGAGATTCTAATATTAAGTCAAGTTTAAAAATTAGATTTATATAACTATAAAAATGAGAAATGTAAAAAATAGAACATTTGACAAAATATTTACGCTTAATAGAAAATTAAGTAAAATGAGTTGTCTTTTAAAGCGGTTTTATTCTATGTCGTGTAAATAGTTTGTTGTTTTTTTCTATTTTTGAAAAAAATCCTAGAAAATCCAAAAGATAAGAGTTTTAAAATTGAAGATAAAATAAATCTTTATAATGAAATTAAAGATTTGTATACTTTATATTTGAATGTATTATTATGTGTTAAATAATATAAATATTTAAATATTTTTTGAAATAATATATATTTGGTTACATTAAAAAAATATTATTTTACAAACCTTAATTTCAAAATTGAACTAAACAATCCATTATTCTATTATGCATAAATTTATTGTAAAAAATGATAAAGAGAAAATAAATTTAATTGATGTGTAGAAGGTATTTAAACTTTAGTTAGTTTTTAATATAAATTTCATATGTAAAAGATTAGAAAAAGCTATGATTTTTTTATATTTTTTTATAAAACATTATTATTCACTTTTTTCCTTTTTTTTTCTTTTTTTTTTTGTAGAAAATGACGGACAAAATTTTGAGATTTATGTTGTTTATGAATGGTAATATGATTGGGTGTTGATGGAGTCGGTTATGACCGACCAACTTGTGGAGGATTTACCATAAGTGTGAACAATGGAATTGTCTTGGAACAATTTACTGAAATCGTATGATCATCAATTAGTATAGATATACACATAAATCAAATCAAAATTTTATATAGGCATGGTGCATTTACGTCATTCAAAATTTATGTCATTTTCTAAACCAAATGAACAAACAATGAAATCTATGTTTTCAATTGCAATGCCAATCCCGAACATGGTGCATTTATATGTCAATGTGAATAGAATGGGTTTGGCTATAAACCAGAATTATGAACCAATTGCAATGTCAATTCGAAACATGGTACATCTGTATGTAATACGCTGAACCACTTTTGTACAGCATTGACTTGAGAGCTATGGAATGGTCAAACATGGTTTCACATTTGGTAGTGCGATGACAATCTCGTAGAAGATTTATTACGATGGGAGCTTCGATTCAGCAATTTGATATGAATGTGACTCAAGAATATATCCACTAGTATAATAATATTAGAAGGTTCTACATCACTCGAGTAGAAGTAGATGTGGGTCATCTGGTACATATTTAAACATTATATAATTACTTAAATTATTTACTCAAGTAAATATTTCTATTTTTTTCACACAATTCACAGATATCAAACAACATAATACATTGTGATGTTGTAAATGATCCACAATAAGTCTTTGATATATGTAAGAATAATGAGAGGTACATGGAGGAAATATATAATATGTATGATCTACCTATTGTACCTCTACCAGTTCAATAGGAGACATTTTCAAGTGGAAGAAGCTGAAATCGATGAAGTTTATCATAATGTGGAAGTGTCTCCTATGACACAGAACCAAACTGGTTATGTTAGTTTGATAGTGATGATGCCATTGAAGTAGGATATTGTGATTTTGAGGCTTGTATAGGATAATATGATTCAGAGATCGATCAATCATCTTCATACATGGATACTAGCCCATTCATTTCTTACATACATGGACACGAACGTGATTATGGAGAACATAACGAATATCTGTACTATGAAGCACCTGCAGAGGTATCAGATCGACAAAAGAGTACCAAAAAGAACTAGAGAACAAAGAGGAGCCAAGACAACAGAGTTCAGAGTTGACAGCGACAACTAACTCGAAATCGACGACTTATAGGTTGTGTGGAACACTTTGATTTTCTTTTATCTTTTAAATGAATGTATTTTTTGTTATTATTTTTTTTTTTTAATTTACATTTAAAATTTTCAATTATGGGTCTATTAAAAAAATATTATTTAATAATTAAAAATACAATTATAAAGTTTCACAAAATTAGTGTAAATGTATAAAAGATAAAATACATTTATAAAAATAATTGAAATTTCTATGGTTTGATTTAAAAGGCAAAAAATCTCTAATTATTTAATTATTTAAAAATATCCATCCAAATTTCTAATATTGGAAGGAAGGCAATAACCAAATTTGTCATATTTAAATTTTCCCAAAAGTACTAAAAAGTGGAAGGGTTCAACCCAAACCTTGGAGAGAACACAAAACTACAATATTTTGATAGATAAATATTTTCAAGAGTAGACATATCTATTCAAATTTCTCTCACATCTTCCCTTCCCTTCCCTTCCCCTCCCTCTCACTAATTATTTTCCAAAAATTATATTTTCTTTTCAATATATATGTATGTACGTATAACCAATACTAATTCCACTAAAAACCACATTCTTAATTAAATATATATATCACATACATATACTAATAAAACAATACCTAATATTAATTCAAACAAAAAATAATATTAGGATAATTAAATTAAAAAGAAAAATTTCCAAAAATAGGTTAATTTTGGAGGGGTAAATTATTTTTAGGAGTTAGATTTGAAAAAAAGTTGAGTTTTACAACAAAAAGAAGGTGAAATGTCAATTTTTTCCTGGATGAAATTTCTCTTCATTTCTCTTTAACCTAAAACATAGCTAAAAAAATTATTCGTTGTCCTCACGTAAAACATGAAAAAAAAACAATTGAAATTTTCCACTTGCGCTTTCTTCTCCTCCCAAAAGGTATATTCATCATCTTCTATGGTGAACGTCAAGGCCACGGTGAACGTTGCCTTTCCATTTCCTTTCTTCAGTGGCAGTCAGTTAGTGTAAACCTCTCCTCGCCTTTCTTTTTCTTCACGACTTAGTGTAAACCTTTAGGCACTTATATTTTACATCTCACACATTTTAAACTTTCACTATAGGTTTCGAACTCAGATTTCTACCTCTCTTGAGTCCTTTGGAGTGTCTTTGTGCATGTTTAGAAAGCTTTTTAGGTACTTATATATCATCTCATACACATCTCGCACATTCCAAACTTCCAATATGGATTTTGAAATCAAAATTCTGCCTCTCTTAAGTTCTTTGAAGTGCTTTTATGCACGTGTAGAAAACCTTTTAGATACTTATGTAGCGTTCTCGCACATGTTTCGCATATTCCAAACTTTCACTATGCGTTTTGAAATCAAATTTCTACATCTCCTAAGTCCTTTTGAGTGTATAACCTGAAGGTTAGGTATGGTTGGAGTAACACTAGCTTCTCTGAATTATTGTCCATAATAAGTGATCTATTACCTGAAAACAACAAAATTCCATGTTCCTTATACGAAGCAAAGAAAACACTAGGTGCCTTAGAACTGAGTTACCAAAAAACGGATGCATGTCCTAATAATTGTTATTTGTACAGAAAAGAATACGAAAACATGACCAAGTACCCTAAGTGTGGTTTGTCAAGGTGAAGATCGCTAAGAACTCAAAAAAGGCAAAAAGTGGTATGGCTGCAAAGCAGATGTGGTACTTTCCAATAGTTCCAAGATTTATAAGAATGTTCAAGAATTTGAAAAATGCTAAGAACTTACGTTGACATGTGATGGATAGAAAAGTTGATGGTATTTTGAGACACCTGGTTGACACTCCATCATGGAGGTTGATTGATCACATGTGGCCAACCTTTGGGTCAGAACCAAGAAATTTTCGTTTCGGTTTGTCCGCTGATGGAATTAACCAATTTGGAGATCTATCGATGACCTAGAGTTGTTGGCCTGTTATTACAACAATATACAACCTTCTGTCATGGCTGTGAATGAGAAGGAAATATTGGATGTTGACAATGTTAATAGCAGGTCCAAAGCAATCGGGATACGATATCAATACGTACTAATTAGCGCCCTTAATTGATAACCTACAAATGCTATGAGAAGATGGAGTTCATTGTTTCGATGCATATAAAGAAGAACATTTCACATTGGGGGTTGTCTTATTGTGGACCATCAACTATTTTCCAGCATACGGTAATCTATGCGGCTTTAGTCTCAAAGGATATAAGGTTTGTCCAATATATGGAGAGGAGACTACTTCAATAAGACTACAACATGGAAAAAAAATGTCATACATGGGACACAGCTGTATTTGCCAATACATCATTCATATAGATTACAATTTTTTTTTAATGGTAAGCAAGACCATGGAAATCCTCCACAACCCTTGCTATGACCTAAAAAGAAACGACCCAACTTATAACAGTGTCAAAGGTCTCGAAAGTTCACATCTAACTACTAGGTGGTCTCATTTTCAGTAATATTGAAGTTTTTTACCCAAAAAAACCAAACAGTGATGTCCCAAACTCAGTGTTTCAGTTTCGTCCTAAAACGTCAAAAAAAGGACCAATGTTATGGCCTAGAAAGAAAGAACCCAACTTAGAACAGTGTCAAAGGTCTCAAAAGTTCACATCTAACTACTGAGTGGTCTCATTTTCAGTAATATTTGTTTTTTGCCCACAAAAGTTGAACAGTGATGCCCTAGACTCACTATTTCGGTTCCGTCCCAAAACGTCAAAAAAAGGGCCAATGCTACGACATAGAAAGAAACGACCCAACTTAGAATAGTGTCAAATGTCTCGAAAGTTAACATCTAACTACTGGGTATTCTCATTTTGAGTAATATTGAAGTTTTTCCCCATAAAAGCCGAACAATGATGCACCAGACTCAGTTTTTCGATTCCGTCCCAAAACATCAAAAAAAGGGCCAATGTTATGGCCTATAAAGAAATGACCCAACTTAGAACAGTGTCAAAAGTCTCGAAAGTTCGCATCTAACTACTTGGTGGTCTCATTTTGAGCAGTATTAAAAAAAATTTACCACAAAAGTCGAACGGTGATGCTTCAGATTCAGTTTTTTGGTTTCGTCCCAAAACGTCGAAAAAAGGAGCAATGCTATGGCCTAGAAAGAAACCCAACTTAGAACAGTGCCAAAGGTCTCGAAAATTCGCGCCTAACTACTAGGTTGTCTCATTTTGAGCAATATTAAAGATTTTTGCCCATAAAAACCGAACGATGATGCCCCAGACTCAGTTTTGTGCCTCTGTCCCAAAATGTAGAAAAAAGGGTCAATTCTATGGCCTAGAAAGAAACAACCCAACTTAGAACAGTGTCAAAGGTCTCCAAAGTTTGCATCTAACTACTTGATGGTCTCATTTTGAGCAATATTAAAGTTTTTTGTTCACAAATGCCGAACGGTGATGCCCTAGACTTAGTTTTTTGGCTCCGTCCCAAAAGATTGAAAAAATGGTCAATGTTATGGCCTAGAAATAAACAACCCAACTTAGGACAGGGTCAAAGGTCTCCAAAGTTCGCATCTCACTACTAGGTGGTCTCATTTTGAGCAATATTAAAGTTTTTTGCCGACAAAAGTCGAACGATGATGTCCAGTCTTAGTTTTTTGGCTTCATCCCAAAACGTCGAAAAATGGGTCAATTGTTATGACCTAGAAATAAACGACCCAACTTAGGACAGTGTCAAAGGTCTCAAAAGTTCGCATATAACTATTGGATGGTCTCATTTTGAGCAATATTAAAGTTTTTTGCCCATAAAAGTCGAACGGTGATACCCCAGACTCAGGTTTTTTGTTGCGTTCCAAAACATCATAAAAAGAGTCAATGTTATGACTTAGAAAGAAACGACTCAACTTAGGACAGTGTCAAATGTATCGAAAGTTTGCATCTAACTACTCGATGGTCTTATTTTGAGCAATATTAAAGTTTTTTCCCACAAAAGCTGAACGGTGATGCCTCAGACTCAGTTTTTTGGTTTCGTCCCAAAACGTCGAAAAAAACGACAAATTCTATGGCTTAGAAAAAAATGACCCAACTTATGATAGTGTTAAAGATCTCAAAAGTTCGCATTTAACTACTAGGTGATCTCATTTTGAGCAATATTAAAGCTTTTTGCCCACAAAAGCGGAACGATGATGTCCAGACTCAATTTTTTGGTTCCGTCCCAAAACGTCAAAAAAAGGACGAATGCTATGGTCTAGAAAGAAATGACCCGACTTAGAACAGTCTCAAAAGTTCGCATCTAACTACTGGATGATCTCATTTTGAGCATTATTAAAGTTTTTTGTCCACAAAAGCCGAACGATGATGCCCTAGACTTAGTTTCTTGGTTCTATCCCAAAACGTCGAAAAAAGGGTCAATGCTATGACCTAGAAAGAAATGATCACAAAAGTTGAAACAAAACCAAAAAGTTAAATTTTTTGCATCTAATTAAATAACAACTCCTATGTTGTCTCCTCTCGCAAAAATAAGGAGCATAGTCTAAAAAGTAAAAATTGAGAGAGTGCGTAATAAGAGGCAATAAGAGTTATAGTTAAGGGGAGAAACAAACTCGTAGAGTGCCTAAGATGTTCCACTCAACGTCAAACCAAAAGTATATAATAGAATAAAAAACATTCTTTTGCCAAATAAAAGGATTAAAAAAATTTCAGAAATTTTAGTTGTTTATGAATATGAAAATAAGATTTACAAAGGGGAATAAACAAGGGTATTTTGAGTATTAAACTTGTTGCATTCTAAACTTAGAAATATCTTCATAGCAAGTAGTATGCGATGAGAGTAAACTCTAAATAACAAATAAAACTTGCTCGCGTTTTGAGAAGTGTAGAAACACAAAAGGGGAAGGTGAGTCTTTAAAGAGGAATGATGCTTGAGGACAAGAATAATATGGAGCGATGCTTGAGGACAAACATTATTCTAAATTTTGGGGTGTGATAATGTGTATAAATACTCGTTATTATAGCTCATTTTATTGTAATAATGATGCCAAAAAGCATAAGAAGAGGATCATAATGTGTAACTTATATTGTAAATTCATAAGTATTTAGAAATACATCTTACACATAAGTATCATGCATGTTTTACGCGATTATAATGTCTAAATGCAGGATGGGTAGGAAGAAAGAAGCTAGTGAATAGTAGGAGACATCTCATGCAAAGGCCATGTGATGGGAACTTGTCAGGCGAATAACATTTTTGGGTGAGGAACTACCTCATCATGCAAGGAAGCCTCACTAGAGGACAAGAATGACAGTTGGAGTTGATGTGACTTCATAAGGCTGCAATCGATGCTGACAATCTCAGAAGAACATAATTTTTCCACTGAAAGTTACCTATAAAAACACTTCATCCCCACCAAGAGCAAGGGGGCCTACATGGGTCAGCTGGACACTTGTATGGGCCAAATGCTTGAATAGGTCAATTTCTAGAGAGTAGCAAAAAAGAATAGCCTTTTTGCCATCTGTAAACAGTTTCTTCTTCTTCTTCGATCAGTTGCAAAAGTAAGAGCATGACTTATGAATAGGGAAGAATCCATACTCTTGTTATCCCGTAACATGTAATATTTTTTATTCTCTTTTCTCTCCAGTTTTATACTTCTTTGTAATATATGTTGTTCATATTGTATAATGGCCAAAGGACTACATTCTTTATATATATATATTACATCTTTATCCCTTTTCAATCCATCATTTCTTAACTTCTCACTTGTCAATATGTTATTAGTAGTTAGGTTTGTTAAGTTCTTGATAAGAAGTCTATCTTATAATTCTTATCGCATTTAGTTGAGCTATATTCATTGTTTGGCCAGTGTCAAACGTCAACTACTCGAGAGGGCAAGTAGCAAGGATAAAGCTAATGTGCACAAGGAGGAATTTGGCAATAAACTTCGCCTTAGCAAGATAACTTCCAATACTTGTACCTCAAAAGTGAACAAGTATGGACAATAGGCGTCGAGAGATTGTTGTCCTTAAACGAGAAGTTCTATAAGTATTATAAGTGAATTCTTCTATATATACCTCGCCTAATCAAATACAACCATTTACATTTCAAAAGGTGAGCAAGTGTGGCATCTAAACACTTCGAGAGAAGCTCGCCTTAATCATGAGTTGGTTACGCAAGATGTATTGCATCGAAGCTCTCGCATTGCTTAATCGCCTAATAATGCGTAAACCTTCATTCACCTTTTTCTAGCATACAATTTAGTCTGCAATTTCATCTTGCATCCATTCATTCTCCTTTACAGATTCTCTTGGCATAAAAAAGTACTTTTAATCCTGGTTCTGATTCTTTTATACTTTATTTAATTAATTCTTTTATACCATCTAGATGATATGTAATTCTTAGAACTAATGTCTTGAATTAATTTCATGTAAACCTACTGTTTTGTTTGATCTTGGACAAGCAGTAGGAAAACTTGTAATCAACAAATATAAACTATTTGTGTTGGCAATTTCATCATAACAATCCAAAGTTGTTTTGCCTATACAACAACAGTAATAACTAACAATAACATACCAAATGAGAAAGAACATGAATTTACCTTCTTCCACAAGTCTTCGTGGTTTCCTGTAAAATCCAACTACGATAGCACCAAATCTTCCTTTTAGGTACTCTCAATACAGAGATCCCTCATCAACCCACGAGTAACATGAAAGTTAAACTGCATTTAGGCTCTCAGCAGTAAATATAGCACAACCTTCTAAGAACTGTCTGTTGCTTATGGGTTTTGTCTTTCTTCATCCGACTTTTCCAAGAAGAGCAAAATAAGATTTTGCCAATAAAGTGCTATTTATCTTGTTGAATTCGGGTCGATCTAAAAATATCTTTTGAAATGTGACCCACATTCGAAAAGATGAATATATATATATTATATATATATATATATATAATTTTGTCTTCAAATTGGTTTGAAACAAATGTTAATCATTGTTGTGTCGTGATAAACTACTAGCTTGAAAGTAAAATTCGACTAACTTGGTAGAAGAAAAAAAAAGAAAAGAATCTACCTTCTTTCAAAACTAATACTACTAGTTAAAAAAATAATTGAAGAATTAAATGGTAAATTGGTTTTAGAATAAGTTGAGATTAATCTTTGGAATTAATAAAAACAATTATCTTTTATATTCTTTGTTATGTCATTATTTTCAAGAATGATTACTGTGAGAGAGGACCTAAAAGCTATTATAAAGGTCTACAACCCCTCCCTGGATTTATGTGGAGGAGACGATGTTGTTCCTCCCTAAACAGAGCTTATGGAAGCCGGATGTAACGTCACATTCTTCAAGTGTGCTAAATGAATTTATATACTAATCTTGTTGCACAAATATTTACTCATCATGTCTATAATTGTTTAGGACATCCTCAAGTGTGTTCCGAGTTGATTTGGTAATATTATCTTTAAAAAATCCTTTTTCCTTTTTTTTTTTTCAAATTAATTGAATTATATTATATATAAATATATATATATCCCACGAGGTACATTTTGAAGAGGAAAGGAAGAGACGAAGACTCGTACAGTTATTACTCATTTGGTCTTTCTTTCTTTTGTTTATTAACAATGGAACTTCATTTCTTCTTCCTTTCTTCCTTTCTTCCTTTCTTCCTTCATCAACCCATTCTCTCTCTCTCTCTCATCCCTCTCTTTCTCTCTCTATTACTCATCCCTTCCCTATGCTCCCTTTCCTGTCACCTTCCTCGCCGTGATTTCTCCTCGGAGTCCGGTAGATCTTTCCCATTTCGGACTGGTTCACGCTGCCGTGTAGAAGGATAAGAAATCACCATGGCTGTAAGCTACCATTCCTCCTCTTTTCTCGATTTCACTATTTTACTCTGTATTTCTTTTTATACTCTGTTTGGCTGCTCTGAAAATCTCCGAGTTAGCGGGAAAATACAGAATGAGAGCTTTTTCAAAGTTTTCTTTCCGAACGGAACTATTCCAGCGAGATGTGTTTCTGCTTTTCCTTTACCCTAAACTGATTAGTTAAATTTCAGTATTTGATGAGTGATGATGAACCGAAACCGAATAGTTTTTGAAGATTAAATCAAGAACTGTTCAAAAGCTGAGATGTGAGATAGAACTAGAGTGCTTTCTAGATGTAATTTCAGAAATTAAAAATGGTTTTTCTGTCATAGTCCTCGTACGGTTCGAATTATTGCTTGTTTTTTAATGCTTTTTTCTTCTGTTCATATGCTGGGTTTTGACCTGACTTGTGGTGGGTTTCGCTTTGTGCTTATTTCTTGAAGAAGTGTTCAATCACGAGCATTTGAATTCAATTTTAGAATTAAATCATTGCTACTTTTGGGCCATTCTTCTAGTTCATCGTTATGAAAAAAGATTCGTCCATACTTGTATACATGTGGGGCTTTGGTCGTTTATTATTATTATTATTATTTTATATTTAAACTATTTTTGGGGTATATGACAATCAACTATTCTCTAATCAACCATCTATTTATTTGTTCTTATCTGCTGTATAGTCGTTTTTGGTTTTTTCCATTTTGAATCTTTCGAAAGGACTGTCTTTAGATATGTGTGATTTTTGTTGAATCCTTTACGAACTTCATTAAAATCAAGTTTAATACTCATCTTGTTAATGTTATAGTTCTCATATTGTCCATGTGAAAAAAGCTGACTATTTGTGCAAGACAGCTTAGGAAGATCATTCTTCTTATTCCACATTTGAATCTTCTCTTGTTCAAATACATTAGTTTTATATTATGATTGAACTTCTTGTATTTGCTGTTTTGACATTTGTGTTCAAATTTCTATGGTGTAAATTCTCGAAGGGAAAGGAACAACTATTAGGAATGACAATATGTTATTTCATCTCAAGATTATTCATAGGCGTGAATTGAGAGTGGATTGTTTTGGATACCGTTCAAGCTATTTTTGTGGTTGAAGTTGTCTTTTCTTTGGGGATCGTTTGGTAATATGCAATTGGATATAATTATTCCTCTAAACACTGTCTTGAAGTTTTAGATTTGTGTGCGTCTGTCGAGTCAGTTGTAGTTAATGATAATTGTTCACTTAAACCAATTTTACCAAATATGTCATCTGTTTTCAACCAAGCCCAACAACTTCAGAAGTGATCAACCCCTAAACAGATTAACCTCTCTTAACAAACTCTTTTCAACTACTCTCAACCATTAACAAATAAAATAGAGTAACAAACTTCTCTGGTATAGTTATAAAAGTGGTTTGAAATTCTACTGACCGAAGTGTTCTTACATTTTATTTTGATGTGAATAAAATCTCTCGAAGGCTATTCGAAGTGGATGTAGGCTTCAAGAAAGCTGAACCACTATAAAACTTGCTGTATTCTTAGTCCTTTGATGTCTTCTTCCGAAACGATGAACTAAGAAACTTAGGAATAACAATAATAATAAATTATCTAGAGTCAGCTTGAGCAATCGCAAGTTCTTATTTTCAAGCAGGTCCTAAGTCCTAAGTAAGTATAGAGTTTGCTGTTGGAATCTTACAAAAGGTTTAGCAATTCTTAAAGGAGCGTTTGCAAAAATAACAAGAAAAATGTTAAGATAATAGAACTCATGTCTCTACGTTTTCTGAATTGCAAAAAAAAAGTAGTAAATTAAAGCTGTAATCCTCTTTTAACTCTTTGTTAGTCTTTAATAACTCTATGGTAGTAATTTGATATATCTAATTACTTGTCATATTTGGAATATGAAAAAAAAAAAGTGTTATGAACTGCTTTTTTTTAAAAAAAATTGTCATTAAATCACTGATTGACACTAAAATTTAACCAGATGAAGGCGAATTTGATGGGATGTCATCTAACAACAATACATATATCTGATACCCCAATTAATCTATAGCTTTGCTTATTGGTAATTGACATGGTAATGAAATGGTTGCAAATGAAAGGATAACGAAACTGCAGTTCCAAAATTTGGTGAATGGGATGATGGGGATGCAAAAGCACCGGAGAACTACACAGCTATTTTCAACAAGGTGCGGGAAGAGCGGCAAGATCAAACAGTGCGAGGGACACCAACACGGCTGATTGACAGCACAAACAGCCAAAATCATGAACAGAATCAAAAGGTTAAGCTATCCTCCATTTCTAAAATTATTGAGATTGATATCCTTTGTCTTACATTATTGCCTGCCTTTAAAACTTTTCAGAAATGCTGTTGTTTTCCATGGCCAAGAAAATGATATTGTTCTACATCTTCATTAGCTCAGTTTTACATGGACATGTGAATATATATTTTATTTGAAGGAAAGAATCTGTTGGGCTGCAACAAATATCCTTCTGTGCCATCTAATGTAAGTGTTTGTTTGTGGGCAAATAAAGTTCTGGGAAAAAGACAAAATCTGGGGTGTTTTGGGTTATATTATTTTTAATTATTACTTGAAATTTTTACTTTTGCTTGTGATGTATTCTTCACTCTAATAATTGTATTGTGAGGTTTGGCTTATTTTGGTTACTATTTATCTATCACCTTAGTTTATGATTGTATGATCATAGAAACCAACCAAACCGAACTAAACCTGAAATCCTGTTTTTATTAAAGTGGTGATTTTGTTAAGAAAACTAATTCTTTCGATTCAATTTTGTTTTAGATCTAGAAACCGAAACCAGGTTGTTTATGTTACATACATATATTTATGTTATATGCTATATATGGTATAAAACTAGATGATCTACTACATATAAAACCGAAAATTGAATCGAGTTTGAATATTTGGGGTTAGATTTGGAGTAAACAAACAGTTCAGGCTTTAGAGTTGGAAAACTTCACAAACTAATCCAATAACCAAAAAACTTTTTTTATGACAGATCCATTTCTCGTGACCTTTTTGCCATATGAAATATCAATTCTATCCTCTCTATCTTCAAATCCTTAATAAACCATTAGTTGCTTTTTCTCTCTTCTACAAACTTGTCTGCAGTATAGAGTGAGATCCATGAAAACGAAGATAATCTAAGTTTTACGAAATATTTTTATTTCAAGATCGCATTTATGATAATAGGAGATGAAAGATAGTTTAATAAAACTTTGGAATAGTTCGAAAAAAGTTGGTAGATTATTTAATAAAAGTTGGGAGACCGTTTGATAAAAATTGGAAAATTGATTAATAAAAATTAAAACTTAGGTTATTTTTATCTACTATTTTTTCTTTTATGTTTTTTTTTTTCATTTGGTGTCTATTTATTCACCTTTACACTAAATTGATTATGTACTCTAATTATTAAAAAATAACATATAATGCAACGTTCATCTCAAATTGGTTATGTTTGGGTTAATTAAATATACATAAATTGACTTGATATTAATGCAAAGTCAAATAATCGTATACTCACATTTTCAGAAAGCGGTCAAGTATTTGACTATCAAGTATCCTATGATCATTTGATAAAAAAAAAAAACGTCAGATTATATATTTTCTTACATATTTTTCGTGTCAACCTACAACACTAAAAATAAATACTAAAGTAGACCGAGTTAGAAACATAAAAAACTCGAGATTCAAATCAACGGGAGTGGTAAAAAAGAATGACCTGAGATGCTAAAATAGTAATGGAGTATACATAAGTCTTACTGATGTCAAGCTTAAGTGCCCTTTGTTCCTAAAACCCGTCCGGAAAGGAGAACAATTTGAAAGAGAGAAAATGATTGATTGGAAACTCTCTTAAACTGATTTTTTGCAGGAGATTTTAAAATGAACTCTTACATTACCAAATCATAAAAGACTGTGGGATGGTCGATGAATCATAGGAAATTAATACAGTTTACAACCTTTCAATTGGTTTCAAAATCGAGAGTGAGAGTGTTGTAAGAAAAAACAAACAAGGTCGGTGACGTAGGCACGTGCGATAGAAAGAAGGGAAGAAAGCAAATAAACACGTGTCACGCAACTATTGGACATGAGCAAAAGACGTGGCGCCTTTCAGGCTCGGCTCCTCTTTCACTGTCCCCGCAAGAACCCTGGAACTTCCCCTCTGCCGTGTCTCCATTCTCGTCCTCAATCTCAACCTTTTTCTTCATTTCTCCCTTTATAATGCCGATTTTCCCTTCTCTATCCCTTCCATCTCTCAACCTTTAGAATCCTAACTACGAATATCACAAACCCTAGAAGAACTAATCATACAATCAAATCTAATCTATCAACCACCTCAAATTTGCAAGATATTTTTTTCAACCGCTTATTTCAGGTACCCCATCTTCAGATTCGACGTATTTTATTTAATTTTTTAATTGGGGTATCTTCTTTAATCGATCTTAGTTATGATTTCTGGGGTTTATTTTTGGAGAAAAAATGTCTTTGTGAATGTTTTGACCGATGTGAGATTGAAGACTTGACGTTTTGGTTTCTGTAGTTGGGGCAAAAGATCCGATGGAGTAGGTATTGTTTGGAGATGGATTTTTATGATCGGGTATGAATTTTGTGGTTTAGTGTAAGCCGTATGATTAATCCCAAGGTTTGATGTATTTTAATCGTTTGGTGTAACTGATTATTAATGAATGTTTAGGGGGAAAGGGTAGTGGTTGATTTATTATCGATGTGGGGTTTTCATTTTAATTATAAATCTGGGAACGAAGGGTTTGTTGTTTGACAAGGATTATATTGATGTCTTGGTTCTGAGTTACAGGGATTTGTTTCTTGTGTCGCCCCCCCCCCGAATCTCCTTGTGTTTATTGCATGACTAGAGTTCACGCTCATGGTTGTGGTTTTTCTCTTTGTTGAAAGCCATCAATTTCTTTCTCAAAATTTCCTTTGTTCACTTTATTTTACATGATACATCAGCTGGGGTCTTATTGCATTCAGATTTTGAATATATTGGGCTTATGTATTGCAGGTTGCTGGGGAGCTTGAAAATATAGATGAGTACTCAGGCTATGAGGGGACATACCACAAGAGGTTATCATCGTAGGAAATCATTAGACTTGGACCTGAACAGCATGCCACCAACTGAGAACCGAGATCAAGGAGAAACATCTCAACTGCGGCTTCAGGATGCACAGGTTAATCAACAACAGCCCGTACAACCTGCAATGATTGACATTGAGGCCATTGATGATGATGTCATTGAATCATCTGCCAGAGCTTTTGCTGAAGTATGTTTCCTGTAGCTTCACTTGAATGTTTGAATACTCACGGTTGTTCTATCCTTATTATATTCTTTTTCTATTGATTCTGATCTGTATTTCATGAATTCCCTTGTTTATCTGTCAGGCTAAAAATAAATCCAGACGAAATGCTAGGAAGAATGTAGTTGACGTGGATGCAGGTTTGTTTATTTCAGCTGGTGGAGCACTATAGCTAAGCAGATATTTTTTCATTACCTAGAAATTGGTAGCATGTTGGTCTATCTATTTTATTGTCACATCACTTTCAAATTTGCAATGCAATTTTATTTATTTTATTCTATATAGGTTTTTTTAATAAATTCTAAAGGTATGCAGTTTGTTGCTTGTTCATTATGAAAGGAAGATTGGATATAAGAAGATTGAACTTTGTTATCAATTAGGAAAGTAGTTCGTTAGGGTTGGTGGTCACAGAAGTAGCAAATGAAACAGCCTTTAGATTTGGGGATTCATGTTTTCAAACATACCCACATTATGACGATCTTAATTTTAGGATGATTAGGAAGTTTGACATCTTGAAGCATTAATGACTTAGAAATTATGAAGGCACAGAAGGTGTAGTTGTTATTCCATCATTCTGATGTCTTCTAAATCTTGCATCCATTAGTAGTTAGACCCATTCTAGCACTGATTTTTTTGAAGACCATGTACTCCTGTCTAGAGCATGGTAAGAGATTAATGGAAGAAAGATTTACAGTCAATCCGTACATCCTTCCCAAAGTACATCGTTATACCAAATTACCAATGACGATCTAAAGATTGGAGTTAATGATCATAGTAGTTTTTAGCTTGGATATTTGTTACCCCGGTTTATAGTTGCTTGTCTACATCCCCTGCTATTAGCAAACCACCATAATTCTGCCATTACATACTCTTTTGCTATGACATGGGTATATTACACATAGCATCACTTAGAATGGGTACCTTCTTAGCCATTTGGTTAAAAAATTGCTGTTGAGTTTAGCCAGCTTCTCTATTAAATCTTTTGACTTCATCATCTTTGCATGACTGAGCGTTGAACTATTCATTTTTTTTTATAAGAAACGGATATATATATATATATATATATAAACAAAAAAAGGACAGCCTAAAGGCGAGGGCCTCAACAAAAAATTAAACAAGAAGAGCCCTCCAATTGTTAGTAATCATGAGAAGCCTGTAATTACAAAATAACTTTGTGTAATCTGTACACCACCATGAGGCCGTATGCTGCACAAGAACCCAACTATATCTTTCATTCCGAAGATGAAGTAGCACAACTCCACAAGATTTTTCCTTTGCCACAAAAGCTGCCACCATTCAACCATCCATCATCCAATCGTCAATCCTCATGGGGAGACATCCATCCAACCCATAAGGGGGAGACATCCATCCAACCCATAAGTATAAAAAATTCTATTCCACCCTTTGGAAGCGAACTTGCAGTGTAAGAATAAATGGTCTAAGGTCTCTATCTCCTTTTGGTAGAGAAGACACATGGAAGGGGAAAGAGACCAATTAGGGAACCTTTTTTGGAGCTCATCATGGTGGTTAAGGCTTCTATAACCAAGTGACCAAAGGGAAAACTTCGTTTTTCTAGGAATTTTTAGTTTCCAAATAAGATTGACCAAAGGGAGGTTAATTTTTGGGGCCCCTGTAGCCATCTTAAGGAAAGTAGACTTGGTTGCAAACTGGCTTGAAGCCTCCAACCACATTGAACTATTCATAACAATGAATTTGAGATCCGTACTTCCAACATCCACGAAAATAAGGATCTCACATTCATTCACTCACCTATTCTCATATTCACAAGGTAGAAGACCCTAGTTGAACTTATTGTGCTTAACAAGAAGTGAAAAGCGATAGGAGGTGGTATGTTAATTCTAGTATGCTGGTGTATTCTTTCATTTTTTTCAATGGAAGTCATATTTTTTTATTAAAAAAATATTATTAGTTATTGAAAAGAAGAAGACCGAGATATTATTACAGCAAAAGATGAAAAAAAATCGAGAACACTGATTCGAAATTATCTTGATTCATCCCCTCTTCATGAATTGCCAAAACATTTGACTTTTTAGCCATTGCAATATAAAGGATTAGTTAATCAAATAATAGATGGTAAATGGGTCAGTTTAAAAATAAATGAATTGCTTGTTGTAGAATATTATTCTCGTCAGACTTAAACCTACCTAACCAATTTCGTCCTCCCCTTCACCGAAGTCTAAGTAAAGAGACCGAAGGAAAGTACATGGAGAAAACACCACGATAGAAGCCACTCTTATTATTTTCTAATAATCAAAGGAGTACAAGAGGGAAGAATATATATAGGTTATAATAAGAACTAACAAGAAAGGAAACAAAACTAGGGTACAATAAATTACACAAATACCCTTGGGGCTATAAACACTCCGCTAGTCCCTAATTTCCAATGCTACCCCTCAAGTTGGAGTATAGATGTCAATTAGGCCAACTTGCTAACACAATAGTCAAAGCTCTACGTGAGTAACCCTTTGGTGAGGATATTAGCAATTTGTTGGCTAGAAGGAATGTACGGGATATAGATATTGTCATTGTCAAGTTTCTCCTTTATTTATTGTTTGTCTATCTCCATAAGTTTCGTTCTGTCATGTTGAACTGGGTTATTGGCGATGCTTATAGCAACTTTGTTGTCACAAAAGAGCTTCATAGGTAACTCACAGTTTTGGTGAAGATCAGACAAAACTTTCTGCAGTCAGATTTCATCACAGATTCCTAAACTCATAGCTCTGTATTCGGCTTCAACACTGCTCCTCGTGACAACACCTTGCTTCTTACTCCTTCAAGTAACAAGGTTACCCCACACAAAGGTATAGTATTCTGAAGTGGACTGTCTGTCAATAATTGATCCTACCCAATTAGAGTCGGTATGAGCCTCAATACATTTTCTGCCAGTTTTCTGGAATATCAGACCTTTACTTGGAGTAGTTTTCAAGTATCTCGAAGTGCGACTTACAACTTCCATGGGGTGCTTGCATAAACTGACTAACAGTGCTAACTGCATAGGAGATATTTGGTCTTCTATGAGATAGACAAATCAACTTTCCCACTGATCGCTGATACTTCTCTTTGTCAACAGGAACTTTGTAACTAGAATTTCCCCGTTTTACATTGAATTTTATAGGCGTATCAGTAGGTTTGCAACCAGTCATACTTGTTTCTTTTAACAAGTCAAGAGTATACTTCCTTTGTGAAATAGAGATCCCTTCCCTCGATCGTGCCACCTCCATCTATAGGTCTTTGATTCCATAGGAAGTACTTCAAATTCCATAGGTCTTTGATTTCATACTCGTCACCCATTTTCTTTTTCAGTCTGGTAGATCAGAATGTCCCTAAGAGAAGCCTTGACATTTAACAAAGGTGGTAAATTTGTCAAACCAAGCCTTGGAAGATTGTGTCAAACCATGAAGAGATTTTCGTAGCTTACAAACTTGGTGGTCAAATTGAACTCCAAAACCGGGAGGAGGACTTATGTACTCTTCTCCCAAATCACCATTTAGGAAAGCAATTTTTACATGAAGCTGATAGAGAGACCACTATTTATTGACTGCAACAAATAGAAGAACCCTAATTGTCTTTAACTTTGCCACAGGAGAAAAAGTCTACGAATAATCAACTCCATGAGTTTGAGTGAACCCTTTTGCAACAAGCCTAGCCTTGTACATGTCTAGGCTCCTATCTGATTTGTACTTCAGAGTGAACATCCATTTGCATCCCACACTCTTGTGCCTTTTAGGAAGAGTGCAAAGATCCCATGTCTTATTCTTCTCAAGTGCTCCCATTTCTTCCATGACATTCATCTTCCACTCTAGACTTTCCATAGCTTCATGTATGTTCTTTGGTATTGTTGCAGTGTCGAGACTTGTAGTAAACGCCTGAACTTAGGGTGATAGATTGCTATAAGACATGTAATTACACATAGAGTGCTTCGTACAAGACCTAGTACCTTCCCTCAAGGCAATGGGCATGTCAAGAAAGGGATTCTAGTTCTTTTGCTTGTTTGAGTCATCCAGGCTAGTCTCACACACCTATGTCTGTTAGAGTTTCATAAATTCTGGCAGTCCTATTCTTTGCTGGAACTGTCATATTAGTTCTGTTATCCTCAACCACATCAACAATATCATCCTCAACACACGAGTTACTATTATCAAGTTCAGCAGTACCTTGAGCTTGTGTTGGCTCAAATTCGTGGACCAAAGTCGGCAGACCAATAAGGGTCCATTTCCTTTCTAATATTCTTACTGTAGTAAGTTATTCAGGAGACTTGGTTGGTGGGTAAAACGGTGTCATGGAGGATGCATTTAGAAGGCTTAGTAGGGGCTATAGGTATGAAAGGAATGGGCTAGTTAGCTTCTTCACTACCACTTTCCCCTTGAAGATAGCTAACAAGAAAGAAGGTTTTTCCTCAAGGAAGGCGACGTCCATGGACATGAAATACTTTCAAGAAGGAGGATGTTGTGAAGGATACTCCACAAAATCACATGATTGAACACAAGGAGTAAATTTAGTGTGGTTAGGCCTATGACCGTGAACAAAGGCAGTGCAGTTGAACACTCAGAGAGGAACATACGGGAATAAACCGTGTGGAAGGTAGAACTCCTTGAGGCATTCAAGAGGTGTTTGGAGGTGGAGGACCCAGGGTGGCATTCTATTGATAAGATGTGCCGCAGTAAGGACTGCATCCCCCATAAGTAGGAAGGAAAAGAATTAGACAACATGAGAAAGTGGGCAACCTCAAGGAGGTGACGGTTTTTCCGTTCAGCCACATTGTTCTGTTGCGAGGTATAAGCACAAGAACTCTAGTGGACAATCCCTTTAGAGGACAAAAAGTCTCGAAGAGTATTACTCAAGAACTCACAACCATTATCGGTATTCAAAGTCACAATTTTAGCATTGAAACTGTCTTAATAGTTGTGTAGAATTGTTGAAATATTGATGAGACCTCGGATTTATCAATTAGGAGAAAGACCCAAGTGAGACAAGTATGATCATCAATAAAGGTTACAAACCAACGTTTTCTCGAAGTGGTATTGACCCACAAGGCCCCCTAAATATCGCTGTGAAAGAGGGTAAATGGCTGGGTAGGTTTGTATGGTTGAGACGGAAACGAAAATTTGTGTTGTTTTGCATGAATACACACATGACAAGACAAAGAGGAGACATCTACTTTAGAAAATAAGTGAGGAAATAGATATTTTTCATATATTGAAAGTTTGGGGGCCAAGATGAAAGTGCCACAAAATACAATCTTTTTCAAAAGTAGAAAAAATAAGATGACAATAGACTAGTCCTACAATTACCCCTAGACAAAGCATCGTCATCAAGGAAATAGAGTCCCCTACTATGTCGGTAGTGACAATCATCTTCTCCGAGCTCAGGTCTTGAAAAGAAACAGTACAGGTGAGAAGATAGCTGGACAATAGATTCCTGGTTAACTTACTAATAGATAGTAAGTTGTAAAATATCTTAGGCACATGTAACACATTTTCTAAAATGAGACCGTCAAAAGAGGAAATAAGACCCTTGTTTGCCATAGGAGCAAAGGACCCATCTACAAATCCTAATTCTTTCATTACCTGCACATGGGAGATATGATATTAAATGTTCAAAGGATCCAGTTAAATGATCTATAGCACCTGAATCAAGTATCCAGGGTTTCTTCCCATCAATGTTGATAAGACTAAAGAATTGAGATGTACCTAATTGTGCAATGGCTCCAAGAGGAGTACCAAGATTGTCTTGATTTCCTGCAGGGATTGGGGATTGTGGATTGTGAAGTTCCAGTTGATTCACTCATAAAAGCCCTACCAAAATTATGATTGTCATTTGGCGGATGTTTCTTACCATTTGATGGTCGACCATGTAACTTCCAACAACTGTCTTTTGTATGGTAAGGTTTCTTACAATGTTCACACACCTGGACAGACTTCCCACTTTAAAGTTTCATATTGTTAAGTGTTAATCAATGTAGACTGAAGAAGAGAGTCCTCTCCTTTCTAGATTTGCTCTTAATGGTCTCCTGGTCTAGGTCTCAGTACCTCACCTGTTGGGTACCCAAATTTGTGACGCTCATCAAGAGTCATCTCAATGGATTGAGAGCACGAGAAGTAATTTTGGCCATTCAATTTCTCCCCTCCAATTACTCCATGGAATTTCCTAGGGAGCTAGATAAATAATTTGTAACAGTTAAGGTAGAGTAAGAAGTTAACAGGTTCTTCAAATACATCTGTAAGATTGAAGGAGTGGCAAAAGTTGTGGAGTTTGTGGTAGCTTCTAGAGCTGCCTCAAGGATTTGCTGCTGAAAACTTGTCTGAAAATTAGCCAACCATTGTTGAACCATTATCAGAGATAAAACAACCGAACCTTCATGTTCATAACTAGGCGACGCATGATGAGGAAAACCCAATTGTTGCGAGAAGCTGTGGCTAAGGCGGGGCTGGTGCAAAACTAAGGTCATCTTGCACCGTTTGATTTTCACTAATGGCAGCTGGGGTTTTGTCACCACGCTCCGACACCATATTGAATAGAAGAAGACACGATATACGTGGATAAACCCAAATACAGGGAGGAAAAAACACGATAGAAGCCGCTCTTGTTATTTTCTAGTAATCAAAAGAGTACAAAAGGGAAGAATATATATAGATATAACTAGGGTACGGTATATTACACAAATACCCTTGGGGCTATAAACACTCCACTAGCCCCTAATTTTCAACATTAGTGTACTTTCTAATTTTGAGGACGTGTTTGTTTTATTGTTCCGAGTGTGTGTGTGTGTGTGTGTGGGGGGGGACGAAGAGGTGTTTCGTGGTAGGGAATAAGATCATAATCAGGTTTGGTTTTTTATTCGATTTCATGTTTCTCTTTGGGATTTGATTTCGAACTTTTGTAATTATTTCATAAGTAGCATTTTACTCAGTTGGTCCATTTTCTTTTAGTTGGGGTGTTTTTGTGGGCTGGTTTTGTTTATGCCCCTGGGTTCTTTCATTTTTTCTCAACAAAAGTTGTTTTTATAAAAAAAATAATAATAACAAATAAGTAAATAAGTAAGATAGATGCCTCCCAAGTTTTTGAGATTCTTCTTATGAAATTGGTTCTTCCTTCATTTGAAGCTTGCCCATAAATTTCAGTGAACAAAAGAAAATATTTTTAATGCCATAGGAAGGATCAAACTACATTACAAAATAATACCCCCAAAGAACTACAAGAATCAAGTGTGGCTCAACCAAAATTTCCCTATTTGAAAGATTTTGTTTCCTGCGGAGGCTGATAAAATTTGGGCTGGGGTGAGAGTGAGACATATAACATGTTGGTGAACTATTAGGAAACCTTCTTGTAAGATGTTTATTATTTATATTTATGGTTGTACACAGTGATTGTAATATTTGTTGATATTTTGATATTTTTGTTAATTGAAGGGTTGGGCATTGAGCTAATGGTTAATTGATCTCTCCAATATCTTTTATAAGTACAATAAAAATGTCAAATTAGTTTGGGGTAAAAAAAACTATTATTTATTTATAAATTTCTTTATTTATTGAAATACTTGTCAAGGTTGAATATCTTATTGAAATATCCATAAAATTAAAATCTTAATTTTGTTAACACATCAATATTTTAATCATTGATTGGACCCTCTGAGGACTGTAACTCTTAGGAACCTCTTGTTCAATTGATTTGTCTGTCAATCACTTGTTGTGATGCTTGCTTCTCTCATTCTCTCATCTTTTAATTGTTGCAGAAGAGCGGAGCAGGGTGTCAAATAATAACCGGAGCAAGCGTAGGAGAGATGTGTCTAATCGACCATCTGTAAATTCAGATTTATTAATCAATTTGGAAGCGAGCAACAGTTCTATGGTACTGGGACTACTTATATCTTTGTTACTCTTCTTTTTATGCAAGATTTTTCCTGTGTCGTTAGTTGTAGTGTAGATCATATGTTTGCCTTTTCTTGAGGTTGTAGTTTTTAGCACAAAAACCAATTTTAGCATGTTCTTCTTTATCCTGTGGGCTATGTCTGTTATCTTTCTCCTGGACTAGTTAGTTCTCATGGCTTGTTCTTGCATATACAATGCAACATTATTTATTTTATGATCAAACATTCAAGAAAAAGTCTAGAAAAAATGGATAGGGTGAGCTTGCTTTTGGAGTTGTTATGTTTGTGAGAAATGATATCACCCTAGAAGCATGGAGGTGGAAATGGGGAATATCCATGACACCACTAGGGCATGAGACAAGGACTCAACAAGACAGAAAATGGTGCATGCCTATTTTTCTTCAAATACTTACGCAAGTTCCAAATGCTTCAAACAAGTTGGATTTTTACATAGTTTAAAAATTTTATGGTATTGGTATGTAGGTTTAGAAATATTGAGGCAACATATTTGGTCTTATACAATACTCGGTAATGTGAGAACATGAAAACAAATTATGTCCATCTTTTGAAGACAGACCAAGTTTTGTCTGCCACCACTGGAATGGAAATTCCCCCAATGAGTTGCTGCTGAGCTCTTTCTCTCCTGGACCTTGGTTTATCAGCTGATTGAGTTTGGTAGCTTTTGTTTCTCCCCTTTGGAGAAGTTACGTTAGTTGTTTTAACAATAATTTAGTACCTCTTCTCTTTCTCTCTTTCTATATCTGAATGCTGCTGTTCTTTTGGTTTATTTATGTTCAAAGTTATGGTTGTTCACAAGTTAGAGACAAATGAGAGAGGAAGAATAGAGAATTAAAAAATGTTATGTATAGATATATTTACCAATATAGCTGATTTCAAGAAACCAGCGACTGTTTTCCACCTTTTCCTTTTCTCCTCATTTTCTTAATTGTTGGGTTGGGCAGCCGTTTTCTCGTAGGAAAAACAGACTTTGACCACTGTATCCATAAAACCAATCGTCCAATGTTGGTTTCAGTCGGTCGTCGCAGTTTTCGGTCCAATTTTGTTCACCCTTCCCTGTTGGTTAATTCTTCAATTTCTGGAACCATCATGGATTGATCTTTATTTTTACTGGTAGCTATTAGCTGTTACTGTTGAAAATATGATTTTGTAAGGATAAGTGAAGTATGTGCTGAAAATGGAATTATGTCTCTAGTGCTTAATATTGAGCCAACATGTGATTTCTGTGCTATTGGCAGAAAGTGAAGCCTGCTCCACCGAAGGAGCCCAAATTCAGTTGTCCAATATGCATGGGTCCGTTAGTAGAAGAAACATCAACAAGGTGTGGTCATATTTTCTGTAAGGCATGCATCAGGGCTGCAATAGGCGTTCAGAGTAAATGCCCAACATGTAGGAAGAGAGTAACTGCCAAAGAACTGATTAGAGTATTCCTTCCTGGGACAAGCTTGGAGTGAGGCTTACGTGTAAGTTGCTTAATTGCTTGGTCATTCTCTTGTTCTCATGCTACAAAAAGTTGCATTGCCCCCATTTTTAATATGGGTCTGAAATTTCTTTCATGAATAACCTTT
Organism: Cucumis sativus; assembly: GCF_000004075.3. Taxonomy (NCBI): domain Eukaryota; kingdom Viridiplantae; phylum Streptophyta; class Magnoliopsida; order Cucurbitales; family Cucurbitaceae; genus Cucumis; species Cucumis sativus. The sequence continues at coordinate 25,785,309 of NC_026657.2, forward strand.
TCTCAATGGTCATACATATGGGTGAGATCTTTTTTTGTATTACCTTTAGGGTTTAGGATGGTTATTCAATTGTAATTTGGGGCGGCTGGAGCAGTTATGATTGTCGTAAGGGTACCAGTGTAATTGGCTTGTCTGTTTGAAAGGGCACTTTAATTTATTGTATTTATGAAAAGTTTTATTACTGGAATGATTCAGAAAATTGGGGGGGGGGGGGTGTATATGTGAAATAAATCTTTTGTAGCTCAGTTTTTCCTATACCACTCTCGTATTTCAAGGCTATAAAAATACTCCTGAGCTGTTTGAGCTTTACCCTCTGTTTCAAAATAGATTTTGTTAATGTTTCAAAACTATGTTTGAAGGAGAAATCTTGTAAAATGTTGGACCAAAATCAAGACTAGAAAGATGTATCGACCACCCAAAATGTTGTGGTCATTCAAACTTTGTTCTAAATCACTGCCAAAACGTTTCAGCTCCCAATTTATGTCCGAAATTGAATCTGTTCTAATGATAGAGTTGTAGCATTTGCGAAATTTCAAGGTTAATATTGTGACTTTGGGAACTATAGCGGTACTTTTAAAACTGAGAGTAAAATTAAATTCTTAGAACTCAAAGACAAATTTACAACCTATAGGATCTGGTTGTAACAGAGGTTATAATTTAACCTTTCATTCATTTTCGTTGCTTAGTTTCAATTACAGACCAATCACGTATTGACAGAGAATTCATGGAGTCTGTAATCTACTGCATTCTATTTATTCAATGCACTGTTACAATGGTGGGAATATGAATTCACCACATATGATAGAAATTTTAGATTTTGATTGATTAAAAGTGTGTAAGTTAGAAAAGTAGGTCGCATATCTATATTTAAACACATTGATCCTTCTCTATCATTCTGTGGCAAGTGCAATTATCTGAACTTTGATTTTCTAATATTTGTCTTTTAATATGATTACAGCTCACGCCAGATTTTTTTTAAGACTTCGAAAGGAAACGGTTGAAGTTCTTTTGTAAGTAAGAAAAAAGCTAATTTTTAGATGGAAATTTCCAGTGTATTCTGCTGATTGCCACTGCATTTTGATGATCTCAGAGTTGCATTAGGAAGAAATGCAGGAAATTCTAATATCCTTTAATTGTTTTTTGTTGTCAACTTTGATGGTTTTATGAAGTTGTAAACAAACTGACAATGAAATCCAGCAGTAATGCAATGAGTTCACATAATTATTGAAGTAGAAAGTTGCTTTTGTTGGTTGACTTTTGGTTCTCTCATCTATGTTATTTATATATCTGATTCTGATTTGATGATCATATTATATATTTGTTTGCATCTTTTAGAGAGCCCAGTGCCCATATCTTGAAAGACGATATACCATCTCTTACTAATTAGTTTCTGGGATCATGTTGGAGAAAGTTCTAACTAAATGACTGGAAATATGAAGAGAGGTCAAATAGCAGACCATTAAGAGAGATTTTTGCTTCATTACCTTGGCCATGCTTACATATCTAGTTTAAGCACCAATCCCATTAAGCAAGACCTAATTATATTTCATACATTTTATTCATAGAGCCCATAAGCAATACTATGCTTGTAGAGGTTTCTTTAGCACTGCTTTTCAGGGGTAGCTCTGGTGAGCTCCATACTTTTTGGCCATCTCTTTCGGCTTTGCTATCGGTTTCTTATTCGGACCCCAGTTGTATTGATGGTCGATGTCCTCGTTGTAGGGAGATTTGTCACAGTTGCCATATTCATAGCAATCTTTGTCGCTGTATTTGTATCCATCACATTCGTAATCCTCCTTGGGTTTGTATCCCTCATAATCCTCCTTGGGTTTGTATCCCTCGTAATCCTCCTTGGGTTTGTATCCTTCATAATTTTCATCTAATTCTTGGGAATAAGTTTTTGCAGTTGGTTTCTTCAGAGCCATCTCTCTTCCTCCTTCAACATTTTCCAGAAATGCCATTGCCATTGCAGAGACCATGAGGATTGCAACGAGAACCTTACTGATAGTCATTTTTCTTGCTTTGGTTTCTCTTATCCTCTTTTTCTTGTAGTGAAAATTGTTTTGAGGCCTCCAAATTTATAGCTAACAAGGGAATTTAGGTAGCCTTTTTGGATTAAATAATTTATGAGTGTCTGCAGGGGAATCTTTGTTCTAATGGAAACAAGTAGTTGAGTGGCCTCATCCAATTCATTGCCTCTAAATTTGAATGGCTCCTTATGCTTCTTTTGTGTAATGATATGGTTTAAGGTTCTTTTGATTTCAGAGAAATTGCTAAATATTTGTCATCACCCAAATACAAAATTCTCATTAAATATACTGTCGTTGTTGACCTACTACTGCACATAAATAGTTAAAATATCCCTGATTCATAGCCAATATTAAAATATTCATATTGATAGTTTTAGTGAATATAATACGGTGGTAAATGACATGGTCCAAATCTCAGATTCCTATGTTTCATGCTTATTTTTTTAGTAAGATTTAGATAAAAACACCTATGAAAAGTTTCACAATTATGATTTATTTTTTATTAGGTTTTTTTCTTCTAAATTATGATTTATTTTTTTAATTAGGTTTTTGGATATTTTTTTAATTTATTTTTTTAACTAGATTTTTTAATATTTTTAAGACATTTATAACCTTACTATAATTATTAATTATAGAAGAAAAATTTGAAATAGAAAGTTTGACAAAATATTTATCATCTATAGAAAATTTTATTATTGGTTATCATTGATAAGCTAGATTGTAAATATTTTAATTTATTTTGTTACATTTAAAAATGTCTCTTAATTATATATAATCTTTTAAATTATTTCATTATTTATATCATATGAATTTATTTTGCTACAAGTACCTTAATTACATATAATTTTTTAAATTAAATTTAAATTATTTCATTATTTATATTATACTCAATTTATTATGTAAATATAACTTCCTTACTTCATTAATACATATATATTTGTATTTATGAACAAAATATTTATTACCTTTGCAATAATTTAAATGTGGTATAAATTATTATCTTATATGGTAATGATATTTTAATTACTACAAAATAATTATTTTCAATTTTATTTTATGTTCAAACCAAAACTTTTTTTATTAAAGATTTTGCTTACAACGTTGATTCCATTGTTTGGAGTTTCAACACCTTCTTTTGAAATTATCTGCTTTTGAATTGCAGTGATTGCATTTTCAAGTAAGATATTTGTTCTCTATTTTCGTTAATTTCTTTTTCGAAGACTTTAATCTCATGCTAGAGAGGTCTATGATTTTTACCAGAGTAGCATGATCTTTTGATAATTGATTCATTACAACCTGAAAACTAAAATTCGTCGGATCTTTGAACTTTTGATTTGAAGTTTCTAATTCCTCACGAAGCCTCCAAAGTATTTTCTTCCTAACGGCATCATCTTCTACTTCTTCGATGATATCTAAGAAACCATTTTAGGTACTCGTAAGAACATTAATGCCACCACAACAAGGTATTGCATCTTCGTTATTGGACTCATTTTTAGAAAATAAAAGCTCTTTCGAAGAATCTTCGTATCTTCAACTTGATCAAAAGATAAATCCTCTTCTTCTGAGGAAATTTGTTCATCTTTTATGACTCTCAACAGAAAAACAACATCAATATCAACACAAAAATATATAGATACACAGAACGTGTTATGCATAACTACAAACTCAGAAATAATATTTTCAAAACACATCTGTTCTTTACGAAAGTCACTCACGAAAATACTTGATTCCCTTCTTAGAATTCTTCACTTTCTCTTCTCACCTAGCACTTTTACAGCAATCAACTCAACCTAAAAAACTAACATAATAACAACACCTTCTTCGATGCCTTCGATCTTATTTATACTTATCCTTAAATTTGATTAGTCGCCACTTAAGTCTTTCTTAGCTTGCCACATCCTACTTACACTTTACACATGTCAAACTATAATTCATCAGGCCATGCAAACAACTTAAGCATAACACATAGTCAGATGTCAACTCAAGATTAGACATTCATTTCACATGCTAAACTTATCTTCATCGAAGATCTTTTAACTCGTTACACAAAAAATGTGTACTTTTCCTCTAGTCTCAACCAACACAATCTGAATATCGCTTGAGAGCTATTTACATTTCTCTCTCTTCTTTAAATCTTGAGCAAACACGGTCTTGAGATCGTCCAAATTCTTAACTTTCTAAGCTTTTGGTCCTTTATCTCAATCAAACAAGCATCGAGATGGCTCCAAGATTTCACTTCTAATCTTTAACCTTCAACACTTGGCTTCTTAGCTCCTTAACCAATCACTTAGCTTTTAACACAATCACTTAGCTTTTTAATCATGATCCCTTATATTCTTAAAAAAATCTTCTTAAAAACTCCTATTTACCAAAATGACCTTTAAATTCAAGCACATGTCTCACAGAATGCCTAAATGGAGTCATGAAGGGAACTTTCAATAACATAGACTCTGGAGCACATCCGTGAGTGGATGCAGGTTTGATTTTATGTTTAGAGGATACAAATAATGACTTGCACAACCATTGTATCTGATTTTTTGATGTCATTAATCAAAGAAGCTGAAGTTATGTCTAAAACTTATTGAGCATCATCAATGGACTTGTATACGATTAATGTTGACAATGAAAACTTAGGGGGTAGTAGATCTTCGATCACGAACATGAACATGCATGTAGTTCAATTGCTTGGAAATCTTGTGTTCTCATGCAATAAATGTGGTGGCTATTTGTGTCATGCCCCACCTCAACTATCACTCTGTGTGATCAGATGGGGGTGTGTTGTCTAGACATCCCTCGTGTACCTCTTTGCAAAATGACGCGTCAAACGCCTAGTAAGTGGAACACTCATTTCACTTGTCTCTTTTCAAAGTTCTTTACTTGAACCTTGTAGACCTTCACAACTCTTTGCAGCAAAAAACAACTCTTAAACTTAGCTCCGTTGTTTGGCATTTAACACTTAGTTCTAATCAATTTTAGCTTCTAAGCAATAAAAGCACAAAAGAAATTTCAATGGAAAGAATAAATTTCTTATCTTTATTAACTTAACACTTTACACAGAGTTCATAAATTACAACATTTTCCTTTTCTTGCAAGCATACAAATAAAATCAAGTCTGATCTACACTTCTTCTTTCCTCCCTCAAGGTGTTTCTCTTCGCACCAAGGTGTTTAGAAGTATAAGACTCCTTTTCTTTCTTCGCCGCCTAATGCTACTTCTTGAGACAGGGTACCTAGAGGTGTAAAGACCTCATTTCTTCCTTCACCTCAATTGCCCAAATACTCCAATCTTGAAGACACCCTTTAGAGCTTCATTTTCCTGACTCAATTCCTTGGCTCTCTCGCTCTCTGGATGTGGCTTTACCAACCTAGGTGTAGCACTCGTCTTCCTTCTGAACTAAGCCATATGCGTTAAGGAGTGATGCACTTACCAACCGACTCCTTAAACACAAGACAAGATGACATTGCTCTTTTATGCACAAGTTTTCGTAACAACCCCGCATTCTCTCCTTTATTTGACTTTCACACTTGAGATCTGATAACTTGTAGAAATGCAAGTTATTATGGGCTTTTAGGTAGAATAATGGAACCAAAACACATGATTATGTGTCAAAACGACTAGCTTTTATTGCAAATTCATAAATATTAGAGAATACAACTGGCACAAGTTTCCATGCCTGCTTTACCCTGGTTTTAAGTGTTTTATCCCAGGATTCTAGATAAAAGAAGAGATGGTGGATTGCAAAAGAGCGCATGCTACACGATAAGAAGATTTCCTAGTGATCAGATGTCTCTAGGAGAGGAACCACGTCATCGCGCAATGAAGATTCACTAGTAAACAAGAATGGTAGTTGGTTGGAGTTTATAAGACTTGAAAAAGGTTGCAATTGGCCCTGATATGATCAAAAGAATAGAAGCTTCCCGTCGAAAGTTGCCTATATAAATCCTCCTTTTATAACAAGTGAACTGTCTAGTTTGGAAGGGCCAAAACCTAAAGAGCTGGTAGAAAGAACTAGTCTTTATGTCGTCTGTAAAAAAGCATATTTTTCTTCTCTTACTATCTCACCAGATAATCAATGGCTTCTTGACTCTGCCTGTTGCAACCATATGCATATGAATTTTCTCTCATCTCTACTTCTAATCATGCAAAAGCTTTACCTCCTATTTATGCTACTGATGGTAACTGTATGAACATCTCTCAAACTGGCACCACTGAAACTCTCAATCTAAGTCTTTCCTATACTTATTATGTCCCAAACTTAACATGTAATCTAGTGTCTGTTGGTCAATTATGTGATCTTAGCTTAACTGTTTCTTTTTCTCTTAATGATTGTCATGTTCAGGATCTGCAAATGGGACGGACGATTAGCACGGGTTGCAAAGTGGGAAGATTATTTGAGCTCATGTCACTTCAGCTTCCTTATCCTTCCTTCATCTCTACTCCTGTCACTGATTCTGACACATATCAATGGCATCTTCGTCTTGGTCATGCTTTTTCTGAAAAACTTCATCATTAAATTTATGTTAACAATTTGAATAATGTTACTAAGTTTGTTCATTTTAATTGCTTAAATTGCAAACTTGCTAAGCAACATGCTTTATCTTTTTCTCAATCCACTTCTATATGTGATAAACCATTTGATTTAGTTCATTATGACATTTGGGGTTCTGCCACTACTACTATTGGTCATGGTTATCGCTATTATGTTTTGTTCATTGATGATTACTCTCGATTTACATGGATTTAATTTCTTAAACATCATTCTGAATTATCTCGCACGTATAGTGAGTTTGCTAACATGATTCATACTCAATTTTCTTGTCCTATCAAAGCTCTTCAATTGATAATGCTTTGGAGTATAAAGACTCCACTCTTCTTTCCTTTCTCTCCCAACATGGCACTCTTGTCGTGAAACGCCAAAATTTCTTAAACCCTTGGAAATTATTAAGTTGGTCAATGATAGTGGAAAATGGTCCTTTTTTTTTTAGAGAAAAGAATAAAAAGACATGAAATTTAAGTTGAGGTTTGAGGAAAAGAGAGAAGTTGGAAATTTTGGCTAAATGTCAATTGTTAAGTCATTAGGCGTTTGGAGGTTGTTTGGGCGGTCAAGAAAAGGAAAGAACCTCTAAAGAGGTTATTTGATGTCTTGGAGATGTGTCTAGGTGTTTTGGGATGGCTTGGTGAAATGGCTTTTATCATGCGTTTGGAGGTTATTTTGTTAACTCGTGGCTAAGCGAGAAGAACCTCCAAGTGGGCGTCATTAGGCGAGAAGAGTGCTATGCGACAAGACATAGAGATTAGTAAGGGGTTTTAGGAGTTTTTAAGGTTGGCAAGAAAGAAAGATCATAGAGGTTAGGCGTTTTGTGTTGGGGTGAAGCTGCTCTTACATCTGTCTATACCATCAATAGTCTTCCTTCTTTTGTTCTTCAAACATCTCTCCATTTGAAAGATCACTATATCGTACTCCTCCTAACTATTCTAACCTAATTAAAGTTTTTGGTTGTGTCTGCTTTGTTCTTCTGCATCCTCACGAACACACTAAACTTGAATCATGTGTCCACCTTCGTTGCTTTCTTGGCTATGGCACAAAACATAAAGGTTTTCGTTGTTGGGATTCTCTTTTCAATAGACTTTGTATATCTCGACATGTCACTTTTTGGGAACATACTATGTTCTTTTGTTTCTCCTCCTTCCACACCTCCTTTTCAAGTCCTCATCCTTTCTTCACTGATATATCTGTAGATCTTTTTCCTCTTTCTGAGTCCACTCTTGATACTAAGCATGCTCAATCTGGACCTGCTCCAGCAAATCCAAACCAGTCATTTGTCTCCAATGATGTTTCTAAACCTACTCCAGATACTCCTCTTCGTCGTTCCACTCGGCTAAGGGAACCTCTCATCCATCTCCATGATTATCATTGTTTTTTCACTATTGTTTCCCTTATTGAACCCACCTCTTATCAAGAGGCCAGTACTGACCCTTTATGACAGAAAGCAATGAATGATGAATTAGAGGCTATTAAAAAAACGCACACTTGGAACTATGTTGATTTACCTCTCGATAAAAGACTCATTAGATGCAAGTGAATTTACAAAATCAAGACTCACTCTTATGATACTATTAAGCGTTATAAGGTCTGTCTTGTTGTGAAAGGATACTCACAAGAATATGGGATTGACTATAAAGAAATATTTGCACTTGTGGCTCAAATAACATCTATTAGTTGTTGCTACTGCCAAGCAGTGGCCTCTTCTTCAGATGGATGTCAAATTAAAAATGTCTTCCTTAATGGGACCTTTTCTGAGTTTATATGAAGCCACCACCTGGTACTTTTCCTCCTTCTAAGAAGGTGTGCCTCCTACGTCGTGCATTATGGTTTGAAACAGACTCCACGAGCTTGGTTTGTCATATTTAGCACCACCATTACTCTTTGAATTTGCCTCTAGCTCTCATGACACTACGCTCTTTACATGTCAGACACCCTATGGTATCGTTCTTCTTCTTCCTTATGTTAATGATATGATTATTACTAGTAATTATCCACAGGCCATATTCGACCTACAACATTATCTTGGTCAACATTTTGAGATGAAAGACCTTGGATCTCTCAACTACTTTCTTGGCCTTGAAGCCTCTTGGTGCTTAGATGGATATTTGTTGTCTCAAGCAAAATATGCTTATGATCTTTTAGCCCGCTCAAGAATCATTGACTCCAACACAATTTCAACATTATTAGATCTCAATGTCCATTTAACCGCTTTTAATGGTGTTCCTATTGAAGATACGAGTTTATAGCAGCAACTTGTTGGTAGTTTTATCTATCTAACAGTAACGCGTCCAGACATTGTTTATGTTGTTCATACTGTTAGTCAGTTTATGGTTGCTCCTCGAACCATCCATTTTACTATCGTTTTGTGCATCATTTGCTATGTCAAGGGAACTTTAGGGCATGATCTTCCGATTTCTTCTCAATCCTCTTTTAGGAGATTCTGATGCAGATTGGACCGGTAAACCTACTTATAGAAGATCTACAATTTTAAGAGTATCCATATTATTTTAACGTTTTGAGCATTCTTAAATTTTTTGAAAGTTTAGAATTAAACTATAAAATAGCTTAAAAAATAAACTTGATTTGAGGGAAGGTGTAAAAGAAAAAACTATTTCCATGACATCTTCATAAAATTGAGAACGGAAGAAATTGGATGGGTCGACGGCGAAGGGACACCAAAAGCAAGAATATTGTTCATCAATCTTAACTGGGGACTTCCATCTCCAATTCCTTCGCCTCTTTCAATTTCAAATCTTTCAATTTTCGATTCCAGTTCCCAATTTCTGATGGGTACAGCGGGTAGTGATGTAGAAGCAGGGTTTGCCAAGCTTCAAGGTGAGGATTTCGAATACTATATGCAAACCTACTCCATAATCCTCGGCCGGAATTCCAAGAAATCCACCGTTGACGTTGACCTCTCTAGCCTCGGCGGCGGTATGAACATATCTCGCCACCACGCTCGTATCTTCTACGATTTCACGCGCCGCCGATTTGCCCTCGAAGTTCTCGGCAAAAATGGATGTCTCGTTGAAGGGGTTCTTCATTTGCCTGGAAATACCCCGGTTAAGCTCGATTCTCAAGATCTTCTTCAGATTGGGGATAAGGAGTTCTATTTTCTTTTGCCGGTGAGGAATATTTTGGGTAGTTCGGTTGGGCCGAGGAGCTATATGGGTCATCCTGGATCGGCGTCGACGGGCCCTGCCGTTGCTGGGCCGGTGGTGCCGCCGCATTCGCACTATAATTTTCATTTGTCTGGCTCTGGAGGAGCCGCTACTGCAGGGGCGATGGTGAAAAAAGGGAGAGGAAGAGAGTATTATGAAGAGGGATATGAGGATGAGGATGATATTGGTGGAAGTAGTGGCAAGAAGTTCCGGCGAGAGGGATATGGAGCTGGTGGTTCTGGAGGCAAAGCCGGATTTTCTGGCGGATTGGGTTAGCATCTTTACTGTTTTCTCCGTGCATTTTTTTATTGACTGTTTTTAGAGGTTTAGAGAAATCTACGTTCAAGTTCTTTTTTGTGTCACTTTAATTTCGCTATTAAACAATTGAATATGGAAGTAGAAAATTCTTTAATCATGGTAGAGTTATCTCATAGTGCTAGATTTTATTGTGAACTGCCAGAAAATTTTGGCTTTATTTTGATGAGAAGCCGTTTTATGGATCATTGCTGGAGTTTATGTGATGTTCAGCTAAGTTCAATGTCTATACCTTTGTCTTTGCGTTTTTAGTTGTCTCCTTGGTCTCTGAGTTGCTTAAAGTTGATTGAAGAGATTTTTTTACTTCACGATTCTGTGAATTTATGATGTGTTTTCTTTGATGCGTTTCTTCGATGTATTTATCCTGAATCTGATTGTTTGGATTAGAGCTAGTGAATGTCTATATTTTTTATTTTCTATTTTTTGCTTTATAATTCCAAGAAGATCAATGAGTAGACAGACAGTCACAAGAACGACATGGAAGTCTTTAAATCACTTGTGGGTTAGATTTTGGATTCCATATAATACTTCTAATCATGTAATTAGCTTCTCAAATTGTTGTCCTAGTATGGCTTTGGTTTACATCCTATTCTTAAAACTTTATATTTTCCCAGATTTTATGTGCCCAATTTGTTTTAGGAACAGAGCTTGAATACTTCGGTTGAGTGTGATAAGGGCCTCCTGTACATTTCTTGTTTAGAGAAAAATCTCAAGAGAGAAATTTGTTAATCTGTCGTTGAATTTGGGATTTTGAATATGTCCTCTACTTGGTCTGTGCTAACTGTTCTTGTTAAGTACTATGTCTTGGGAATAAATGCTAATTGGGATTACTTCTATGATCATGTTTGGCCTCTTACTGGGATTCTATTTAAAATATTTCCTTCCTGTATGATGACTACTTTTGTTTCTTCCTCCCGTCGAAATTTTTTGTGTGTTATCTGACAAGGGAAAAGAAATTTGCAAACTCGTTCCTTCCTGTTCATGATTATGGATTTTTTAAAAAGAATTGATATGTATTTTCATATTCTGATTAAAGTGAACATAACAATTGAATTAGTGCCTACATTGAACTATTATTGCATAACCATTTGGTATACTGTCTTTCTCTTGTGCCATAATTTACAGTTTCCATGGACAAGAAGTTAGATGGAAGATCAAGAGTCGATCGAGAAGCTGATAATCAGCTTCTTCAGGAAGAAAAGGATGTGGTGTCATCGGTTGCTAATGTGCTGTCTGATCTTTGTGGCCCGGGAGAATGGATGCCTATGGAGAAACTCCACTCTGAGGTATGTTTGTGAAGGATTCTCTTGATCCTTATTTAAATATGAAAGTCTTATGCCTATACCTGTAGAAAATAAGAAAATATGGGAGTTTGGATAAAGTATATCGTTTAAAAGTGACCAATTAAATTTGTAGGACTTCTTATACAAAAGAAATAAATTGTACAGATATGAAATGTTCCTTATCCAAAAAAAAATGTTGTAGGACTGATACTTTCTGATTACACTATGCTGTTGAATCTTTATTGTTTAGTTAAAGCAGAGACTATTACAAGGTTAGGAAATGTAAGTTATTAGGTAAAGATGGGAAAAATAGGTTGAGTAGGCATTTTAGTATTGCTTTTGGGGTTGCTCTTTCTTTATACGGCTTTATTTTCCTGTCCCCCACGACTACTATTGTGTTCAGCATCAAACTATACAGTTCTCATGTCCACTTATTAGCGTTTTTACTAATGCTATCATCTACTCTTTGAGCTGCATACTTAATGATACCAAAACCCAAAACTCAGCTTTCTAAATAAATGGTAAGTTAGAGCTTGAAATTACTTATCAAAGTTCTGGCGATGGGATATCTGTAGTTATTCAAAATTTTCCTCTTTTCATTTAAGGGACTGGCCAGCTTTCATTTGCAAATGCTTGGACGTGGAAAAAATCGACACCCAAATGATATGTTATCGCCATCATCAAAATATGATTTCCCTTTCACTACAGACATTTTCATTTAGCTCTGGGATCGTTGGAGATCTTTGGGGGTTGGTGGGGGATGGGGCAATCTTTGTCGGAGGAGATGCTTTTGCATCCTTCCTTAAGAGAGAAGGGTATAGTGCTGTGGCATGCCAATTTCTTTGCCATTTTGTGGGGTATTTGACTTGAGCAGATAGTAGGATCTTTAAAGATGTCTTTTACCGTCATTTCATTTTTTAAAGAAAAATTACTTGAGTCCACTCCAATTACACTTATCACTTATGTTTGTGTAACCAACTCAAGTGTCCAATCACAAGTTGTCACATGACAAGCTTTTCTTTTCTCAAAATATTATTTTTCTTTTTGAATGTTCACATTTTTCTGATTTGTGTTATTGGCAGCTGGTTGAGCATTATGGCAATGTTTGGCACCATAGTCGTGTAAGAAAGTACCTAACATCAGAGGATTGGCACGGTCCAGAAGCCAAGGATAAACCGTGGTATGGCCTGCTTATGTTGTTGAGAAAATACCCTGAACACTTTGTGATTAACACGAGATCCAAAGGCCGAGTAACGCTCGAATTCGTCTCACTCGTCTCACTGCTCTCCTAGAGCCAGAAACTAGAATAGGGGTTTTCCTGGGATCTGGGTGTTTTGACATAACCACATATGTAATGAGATGACATTCTAGCTTTTCGCTTGCCATTCCTTACCTCTGTCCAACATGAAGTGATTTTATGAAACTCAATATATGTAAATTATAATTCCTGCTATCAATCTGAAATAGTTTTTTCATCTAAATTAACTTTTTGTAGATGGAGGTTTTAACCGCCGAAGGTTTCTGACTTTGTTCATTTGTCCAGATTATTGAAATATCACTGCTCATTTGCACTTATAAACAAGTTGTTTCTTTATGGCTTCATTTGATAATCTTTTTATTTTCTAACTTTCATAATCAAATTTATAAATATTACTTCAACTTTTGAGTTCATTTTGTCTTATCATTTGTTTTGTCATTGATCGAAGTTTTGGTTCTGTATGGAATATGAATCTAAAATCAATTGTTTATTGTTTTTTTTCTAAGGCCCGAAATCCTCGTGAAGATTTCTCTTGATGAAAATCCTTCCTTTTGGGCTGAAAACTTCTCATTTCAATCGTTACTGGTCCGTAGTGAAATAAAAGAATTTAAATAGGATTTAGTTTGTCTTTTATTTTCCTAAAAGTATTGTTTTTAAAAAAAAAAAAAAAAAATCTAATGTGAAAATACTGTGGTATACAAAGAGACCTTCAAATAATAGCAGTGAAGACCAATAATAAAGACATTTAACTTTGAACGTAAGATGGCTAATCTTCTTCCTCATCTATCACCGTAAATCACGATAGGAGCCATCTTGCGTCTTGAGTATGTCTTGTATCAGCACCTATCACCGTAAATCACTCCATCAATCGGCTCAACGCCTTAAAGATTTGCCTAGACTACTAAAATGATGTACATCCAAAATTTCCATGAGGTTGATGTGCCCAGCCCAAAAACTAAAAACACCAAATTTGCAGGTCGCCATACTTGAACTGAGATGTTAGAGATGGGAGAACTAATTTTTTTTCCTCTTGAATCTCAAGATGTAGAGGCAACTGGTTCCACATCTTCTAGAAATGAGGGGTCAATGAACTTGTCATGTCTTTTGTTAGAGTCGTCATTCCCAGGCGAAGAAAGTTCAGACTTCTTTGATTCTGGGCTGAGCCTTTTCTGTTCTGAAGATAATGATGATAAATAACTCATACGATCTAAATGGGACGTAACAGCATTTGTCAAGTTGTATAGAAGAGAGACTTACTTCTATTAGTAATCGTGTTGCGAGTCATTGCTAGAAATTCGTCCCAATTAAACTTTCTCAGTTCTTGCTTCTCCTCTTCTGGGAGCTCAAAGTTGGGTTCCCTTCCACACATGAAAGCAGCCCTAGGATAGCAGAAGACTGATGTTCAGCTCATTCGGGTTGTTCTTTTTTTTCCCCTCGTTTTTTAAAATGCTAAAAATATTGCTTTCAAGTATAAATTGAATAGCATATTATCCGGTTAAAACATTGGTCACATTTGATGACCTTTGTTGTTTATCTTAAGAACAAAGTCCCATTCATCAATCGGCTGAAAATTTGGGTCACTTCAAGACTCTACCTGTCATACAAATGAGCAGCCTCTTCTTGTGATCCTACAGTTCCCAAGTGTATTTGTTTTTTGTCAACCTTTATAGCAGCCTGCCATTTCATGTTCTTGAAATAAACACCTCTCATTAAGAAAGATTCGTCAGGAAAATGCTTTCTCCGGTGTCTCTTTCTGCGCTTTACAGGAGGGTCTGCAGATAGAATAGCATGAAGTTTGAGTCATAATAATATATCATGATTATATTATGACTAAATATAGATTAAAAGAATCATCTCTCATCTCTGAATGTTACAATTAATAGTAGATGTCGCTTTAAAGTTCTGTGAAGAAAAAAATCATCACATCTTCCTAGCAGTACACTTAAGATATAAGGCCACAGAAAAAAGAAATGGGTTATCAGATATTTTACTCCTTCTGTTAGTAGAACTGCTAAATTACTCCAACTGGGACTAGAAAAGCTCTGATGGTTATATAGTATTTTGGAAATGGGGGCAACATGGAAAAGGAAACCTATATCGTTTACAAAGTGACAGCTTCACATACAAGCAAAACAGCCAATGGACCTCTCTACAAATCCATTACTGATCCGAACCTACAAGATTAAAAAAAAGTAGATATAACTTATTTTTTTAGCTATGCTCATGTCAGACCCATTAAGAAGACAGATGTTTATCCATCTACAAGGCAAATGCAATGTGAACTACCCCACCCTTCCCCACCCAAATATGAATCAATAGCATAAAATATAACAAACAATCTCACATCAAAGGATCGACTTATATCCTTACTATTCTAATATCACATCTATTCATGTAACTTATGGATGTGAAGGGATGATTTGAAGCCAAACAAACCTGCAATTGGCTCGTCGTTTGTCGTGTCAATTTGCTCTTTTGATGTATCCAAAACAGATACCCCTGATGATTCGGGCTCTATATTTGCAGTTGGATTCTGAAAAACGTCATATTATCGAGATGAGCATCCAGCAATCAGCAGACATGCTATGTACTAAAAGACAAACCAGTTTTGCATTGGGAGAAAAAAGGAAAGTGAAGAAAAAGGATAATTAATCTTCTTTTACTTATGGAACATGCATAGCATTCCCATAAGAACATTGCAAGACCTCCAGCGAATAAGGTTCTATGTCAAACTTAAACCAGTACTAACTGAGATGATGAGCATTTATTAAAAGGTAAGACTTATGTTACGGGTGCATATGAGCCATTTTATCCAGATTAGCATCATGTAGATTACGCCGTGACTATATAATAAGAAGCTTGATGAGATTAATACTTTTGCCTTTGGTGGTAAAGGGTAAGTTCTTTGGAGTTGCGCTACACAGTCTCTCTTTTGGTGCCTTTGGAAAGAAGGAATGGTAGAACTTTGTAAGTATATTTCTTTTGATTTTTTTTTTTTTCCTTTTTGGCTTTTATTAAACATACATGATACATCTACTTGGTGATGTTGAAATTATGCCAAATTATTTTGTAGTTAATCTTTTAACAATTGGAAGGCTCTTCTTCACAAGTGCTCTACGAGGGGTCCTCTGATCCCCTCGCCCTTAGGTTGTTCCTTTGGTTTCTGATGAAATATACATGGTTGTTTCTGATAAAGAAAAACCATTATGAAGGTTACTGGAAGTGCGAATACTTTATAATCCGCCATATCATCTCATGACATTTCTTATTAGAGCTATTCCTTTTTAACCCCCCCCCCCCCAAAAAAAAAAAAACCCTCTACAAGTAACACCCTGCCAAACTTAAAGCAGATTAAATGCAAGTTTTGCAAAATGTACCAAAATTTGAACGTGAAATCAATAATCAAATGTCCATAATTCTAAGTTTATTTTGGGACACAGGAGGACACATATTCTATTCAACAAAAATGACATACCAAGATAGGTAATATTATGCATTACTTGTAAGTTAGCTATCATGAAGAATATGGGAATAACTAATAATCTTTTCTTAACATGAGAGTCACATTTGAGGGAAACTCGTGCAATCTTGTACATTGACCTAACACCAATATAGTAATTGCTATTAAAAAAACATGTCCATTTTTATTTTACAGATAATTTTGCCTCAGATAAGAATTGTGAAGTACAAAAAATGCAGCAAATTAAGCTATGAAACAAATAGAAAGAAATAAGGTTATAAAGTGGGAAGTTATGTACTGAGAGAAATGGTCAAGGTAGGCGGTAGCCAGTTCTTTTATTAACAATATGATGTAATTATGTAGTGATTAAAGAAATTGGAAATCTTAATCTACTGACCTCCTCTATCTTGTTAACTTTATCTGAACAGATGGGATAAACCCTAACGAAGCTCGTACAGTGCACATGATCTTCAGCAGTCAAATTTTCAGAAAACTTCAAAACTGGAGCAACAAATGACGCTTTGCCTATGAGTCCCACATGGGTAAGTCATATAATTTTAGTTCCTCTGAGTCAATTTCATTCAAAATCATGAATCAAAAGAGCAAAACTATATGTATATATATAATCTTTAAAAAGTCAGTTCTTCTCAACACATTAATTAGCTTAAGCAAAATGAGCCCTTTTCTCAATACCATAGCTTTAAAAAGTAACCTTTACCAGAGTAAAGTCCCAGGAGTTTTCGTCTTCTTAAGCTCACCATATTAGCTTTGATCCTGTTATCAGTTGTATTGTTTGGCTTTTTTCCAGGATCACCTCACATCTAGACCAGACAAGCAGAACAAGCTCAATCAGCTTCAATGAGAAGAAAAAAAAACATTCCAAAACACTTGCCGACATGTAGCTAATAAACTGATGGATAAAGCTAAAAGAACAGAGCTTATTTGATTAACTGTATAAAGAATGCACGTTTCTACAAATGACCAATAAGGATGACCTATTTTCAAATTGATTCATATGTTCGAGAGACTCGACCCAAATGAATGAATAGATTATGGTGAACTCTCATCTTCTCTAGCCCATTTCAGAGAACATAATCTACAAGATTAGTTTTCTTTCTAATCAATTTGAAATTCATCGCAAACTGACTCTAAATGATCCTAGCGTTCAACTTCATTTTCTTTCTACTGAAGCAATCTGAATAGAGTTAAGATGTGTGCAACATAAGATACTAATATACAAATTCAAGCATCATAACGTGAATCACTAATCAAAAAGTTGTGCCAAGCCAGTTTAAAATATCACCACCCGAGAAGCAATAAAGAGCAAGTACAAAGCTAACAGTTAGCTGTTAATAAGAACTTGAATTGAGCAAAAACAAACACAGAACACAGAACACCTAAACCAATTTGGCTGGCTGCATCAACAAATCTAGATCGTTCAACTGAGCTGAATACTGCTCAAAGAGTTAAAAGTATGAACAAACTCAAAACAAATCGAAATCTCCCAACTGCCAAGTCAACTTGAATGTTCAAACCTTCTCCTTCTTGATCTTCCATTCATTTCTAAAACTCCAATCCCAGACGTTGAACTCAAAATTCAATGTAAACGCAAGAGAAAACTATCAAACTCATTCTTCTCATTACAAGTCAACCAAAAATCCACAGACCCAATTCATGAAATCGTTAATCTAAACAAACCCAAAACTAAATAAACGCCAACTCAGAAACCCAAAAGAGAAAACCAACAACAAACAACTCATCAGCATTCGATTCTTCCCGTCAACGCCAAATGCCGATAACCGAAAACAGCAAAAGCGATCAAATAGAGAGAGTCGCCGTTCGTACCTGAGGAGGAGACGGCAGCGGCGACGGCGTAGAAGAACGATTGAAAAGAAAAGAAACGAAAAAACTAAGAGGGGGTTGAGATTATGAAGAGAAAAAGGAAGGTGGTAAACATTTTAAAAAAATTAAGAGATTATATGAAAAATCCTTAACACATGCATCATCATCATCACTATAATCTCTACCACCTTTATAAAAATTGCAGGTTTTCAAAAAAGAATTTGTTTTTGTTTGGAGTGATGAACTTATCAATGGAAATATATATATAGAGAGAGAGAGATAGGGAGAGAGTTGATTGTAGAGAGAGAAAGGTTGAATGAGAAAAAAGAATGGCATATCTTCTCTGAACTTCAAAAGAATTTTCAACCATAGTGTGCATATGAATGCTGGAAAATTGCCAACATTTTACACTTTTTTTTCCTTGAAATTTCATTGCTTATGTGTCTAAGAAAGATCCATAATTGTCAACTTTCCACCTATCAAGAATTATAATAAAATAATAGCTACTGAAATCTATATTAGTTCATAATAGAAAAATGCTCACAATTCATCAAACACAAATGAATAAAACTACACTTTATTACTTATTCAATGTTACAAGTGTGAATCCTCAAACAGAAATGGATCAAAACAAGTTACATTAGAAGTTACACTATCTTTATTATCCTACATACTATATTACCTTCAACTAATACATTTAACATTTATTGAAAGTTTAAAGATTGAATATCAAATTTGGAACAAAATTCAAATTAGCAATTTATTTTTTAGTTTTCAATTTGTTTCAATATGCATGTATACACACATACCCATCAACTTTAAAATCTCAAACCTTAACCATAGTTTTAATTGTATATTTTATGTTGATGTGATAGATAATGTATAAGAATAAAAAGGCATACTTAATAATAATAAAAAAAAAAGACATTAACAATATCATGTAAATCTATATATAAAATTGACGTTGTTTTTGTTAAAGTGATCTTAATTTAACGGTGATTAATATTTACTAAAGAAAATGACAATTGACATGTTTATCCTCTTTGGTTTAAATTCTCATACCACTCTTTTTGTACATAAGAAAACAAAAATTTAAAAATAACATAATCTAAAAAATTGATAGTTGCAAATTTAATAATTAAATTTAAAATAATTAAGTATATAAAAACATTTTAAAAAATTTATAAATATAGTAAAATTTGTCTAACTCTATCTAGTTTTACTATATTTGCAAAAGAAAATTAATGTTGTTATTTTCTTAATTATTATTTATAAAATGACTATAATTATAATTATTTTTAAAAAATATATAAGATTTTGGAATATTTGAAAAAATTGTTGGTGCATCGAGACGCCTTGGAAATTTTTAATTAAATAAAAAGTTTTATTGGCGGATATAAGATTCGAAAAAATGGTTTGAACAATTGTTTGGAAGGGTACTAATTTTATAGTTATATTTTTTTTTTGTTAGATGATGGTGTGAAATTAATATCTAATCTAGAACACGATTACCCATAATGTTCTAAGAAAAAGGGGACAAAGTGTATTTAAAAATGAAATATGGTAAAAATCTTAAACTTTTCCTAAAAAAAAATAGTAATCCATATGGTTAGGATATTATGATATGCCACAATATAAGATTTTGAAAAGAAAATATAAACAAAAACAATTCCAATTCCAATTATCTCAAATATAATAAAAAAATCACAAAATATTTACACAAATAAAAAAAAAATATCACTAAAGTTGGACAATAATTTTCCACGATTTTTCTATTTTTTTTAACAATAAAGATATAATTAATCATATTATTTAAAAAATGTGTATTAAAAACATTATTTAAAGTACAAACGTGTGGCTTTGCAAAGAGAAAGAATGAGTAATAGCAATTGACTCATTCTAAAGATGACCTCTAAGTCAACCAACGAGCCCTCCAATTTAGGATACAAACCAAATAAACAATACAAACTTTCATAATTAAAACTAGAAGGATTAATTGCACTAATTTAAAATCGAAAATCTTTTTAGTTTATTAATCTGTACTTCCTAACATTCTTTGTTGATTATATCAGAATTATAATTTTATTCTATTTTGTTAACTCAATGTTTGGTCTATAATTTAGATGATAAATGATTAGTTGAGTTAATAGATAAAACATGAAAGTTTAGAGGTATTAATTGATTTTTTTTTTTTTTTCTGATAAATTTTATTTGACTGGGTGAAGGAAAAGGGTGTTTTCGTAAATTGAAGAAGGGAATAGGAATAGATAAGAAAGGAGATGTTGGGGATTTAAGAAAAAGAGGAAGGGTAGTTGTGGAAAGTAAAATAATAGTGTGAGTTGGTGGGTACACCGACGAATGGGTGATTGGTCTGATTGGATTAGTCGGCCATCCAATAACCGATGCCTGCGTTCAGATTTATGAGCTTTGAAAATAGGGTTCACATGTTGTTACGATTCGGTTATCCAAAGTTTCCAACTTTGTTATATTTTGTTAGGTTAAATAATAACAAGGTCCAGTTAATATGTTTTAATGATTTAGAGTTGTATTATTAAATTCTTACCAAAATACGATGCATTTAAAATTTTGTTATTTTTTAAAATGTCTTTAATAAGAATCAAAATAATAATGAAAAATGTTGTACTATTAGTCCTACTTCTCTTTTTCTTTCTTTCTTGTATGTTAGTAGTTAAATAAGTGTTAATAGTCACTACTTTTTCTTTTTGTTCAATATTTATCATTTTGATATTTATTGGTAGAATTTTTATTTTAAAATTTTCTTAAGATTTGGTGAGATTTTACCTTTTAACTTGAATTTTTTGTTTTTATTTTGATGGTTGAAAAAATTAAGAGTTAGAAATATTAAAGAGAATAAGAGTATCTATGTGTAAAATAAAATGATAATATATGTGGGTTCATATAGAAACCATTTTACTTTTTGTTTTTATTTTTTAAAAATTAAGTTTATTTTATTCGCATTTCAATTTTTTTTTAATACAAATATTGAATTTGAAACCTAACTAAATAAATAAACAAGAAATAAATTTAAAGATAGAAATAGTATTTATAAGCTTAATTTTCGAAACAAAATTTCAAATAAAATTATCATAATGGTAGATTTTTAATTTAAATTATTTTTACAGTGAGATATTAATGGTTTCAATTTGAGTACTTCTAATTTTTTTTTAATTTTCAACGGAATTTTTTCAAGTATAACTTTAACCATTTTCCTCCAAAACTAATTTTAATGTTATTTTTTTAAAAAAAAATTAAAGTTTAAGTGTATTTTTTACTTGTATATGAGCATTTTTTATAATTTAGTCTATACCAACATTGATTACTCTTAAATGTGTAAACTCTCATTGTATTTGTTATTGAAAAAGTGGAGTTATTTATATAAAATTAATAAGTTTGTGACTGTTGAATGAAATTAGAATTACATCTTATATTTAATGATTAGAATTCGGATTATGTAATTTGATAAAATCTTTTTAAATAATAGTTTTTATTATTGAAACTATCATTAATAACTTTATAAAATTTTATCAAATTGTAAAGACTCAGTTATAATTGGAGAGTACAATTAATTAATTTATAGTGATTAAACTTGTAAAATAGAATTTACAATTAAGGTGTACCTTTTTAAAGTTAGTGGTTGTATTTTGTAAAGGTAGATAAATGGGATCGTGGTTTTAACTTTTTTTTTTTATTCAAAATACAGTTTATTTAAGAGAAATTATATATAAAAAATAAATAAAACATCTGATAAAATATTTATTAATATTAATAAAAAAAAATGCAAATGTGATAAATTTGGGCTTTAGTGGTTTTGTTTTATAAATGTAAATAGTTTGTGAATTTTTTCTATTTTTGAAAAAAAAATATTTTTATTTAATTTAAATTCCAAATTACATTTTTCTCAACCTATATTGTTGAATTATTTACACCTTAGGATTGGAAATTGGAAAATGGAATGCCATCTATTTGGGCTTTTACATTTTTATTGAAATCCAAATTAGTTTGGGCAGAGTCCTTTGACTAGAAATATAGGCTACTTGTCAAAAACTTTGTTTCTTACCAAACAAATAAACAAATAATCCTTTGGAAATTTGCATCTAATAGCACAAACTAGAAAATAAATATAATCTTTCAACATAAGGAAATAGTATTTATAGAACTAATAAATTTTGACCACCATGTGGTAATATATAGTATATATAAGAGTTGTGGATGATGAAAAAAAAAGAATATTTTACTTTTTACCTTTTTTTTACGTGGCTAATTAATGTAATTAGGTAGATGACACTATTGTCTTTTTCCTTTCTTATTTTAATTATGCTAATTGAAGTTCTTATTTTAATTATGCTAATTGAAGAAGAAATGAGATGATTTTATAAATTAACTAGGCTAATTGTAATTTATGCATTATAACTAATAGCTTAAGAATTTCAAACTTCTAAAAGAAAATCGAAAGTCTTTGTGACTTCTAAAATAAAAATAATTAATAATTTATTTACCTTATAAGTTAATTATAACTGATGAACAATTTTATAGCTAGTTAAGGAAATAAAAAAGTATATTCCAAATGAAAAGAATTAATAACACAATGAACGAACCTTTAGGAATTCTAAATATGAATGACTATAAAACTCTCCTTTCTACCTCCAGTTTGCACACAATTTGGATAGTCCTTCAAATAAAAAGGAATATATTAGTTTCATTGCATGTTTCAAGTCGCTCGGTTGTTTATTTTCTTTCTATTATTTTTATTTCTTTTGGTTTTTTATGATTTTCTAGATGAATTATCTCATCAAATGATATTTTTAAGAATATCTATATGTATGACGTAAATAAGAAAAAAGTTTTGGGTTTGCCACATTTTCTTAATTTGTGTTTTATTATTCATTCATCCACTCTCTTCTCTAGAAGTTTATAGAATTTAGTATGATAAACTAATGTAGAATAATTAATTTATTTTTCAAACGGTTGCAAAGTAAAACTGTCTAGCATTCACTATAGCATTACATTTTAAGAACTATTTATGAGTTTAATCTTAAACAACAATCCAGAAGAAAATTAATTAATTGAAAATGAAAAAAAAGTTGTTATAAGAAAAAACTCAAACTAGACAATAAAATAAAAATGACACAAATGTCATGTGTGCATGTCACGTGTTAAGAACTAGTTCTTTATAAAATGTCAAATTTTTTCTTTAGTGGTGATTTCTATCACTGATATCATGTCTAATATGTCAATATGTATTGTTATGAATTTGTTACTGGTAACTTGAATTTTGAATTTTTAAATGATATAAATGTTAATAGCATAACCTGAAATCAATCTTTCAACAAAAGTTGCAACTATGTCAACTTCATTTATATTGTTAGGAGATAGTAGCTATCATATGAATAGTATGTTATTAGTGATTCAAAACTATTACCGATAGCATGCTAATCTAATATCTTTTCCTTTTCCATTTATGTTAAAAACAAAGAACCACAATATTACTTTATAGTTGCATTACCTTGCTATCATTGATATTTAGTAGTCTATTAGGGATACTACTTTTAACTATTAGTGATATCATTTTGTTGCTATTGTTGATATATATTATTTAGCAATAGTAACTATAAAAAATATCAATTGATGGCCTAATTAAACATCGTCAATTCAAAGTTGATATGTTTACCAAGGAGATATATCACTTATAAAAAATATCCTTCTAATGATATCACTTATAGTTGTTATTCAACAATATTCCTCTAATGCAATCAATGATAAATAATGTTAGTTATATCATTTTACGTTGATAACAGTATAGAAAAATTACTTATAGTAGCTATCAGGAATATTAATTGATAGCAATATGATCGTTGATAGAAGAAATCAGTGATAGAATTTGATATCATATTTCTCAAATTGAAAGTTATCACTGATAGCAGTCATCATTGATAGCAACTATCTATAACAACTGATATCATATTTCTCAAATTGAAAGTTATTCAACCCTTTTAATGGCTATCATTGAGCAAAGTTATAACTGATAGCCATTATCGATTATATCAATTGATAACGTATTTCTCAAATTAAAAGTTTTCATCGATAGCATCTATCAACGATAGCAATGTATAGAACAACTATCAATTGCTATCAATGATAACTTTCAATTTAAGAAACCTAGAAAAAAAGATACTCTTAATGGTGATAAGTTATCACTAATAGTAGCTGTCGATGATAACAACAGATAAAAGCTATCAGTGATAGATTGTAGCTATTAGTGATAGCTTTCAATGTGAAGTAATCCAGTAGATGTGTGTGAAATAATAATTTCTCAAATTCAAAACCATTAGTGATAGCATTTGTCGCTGATAATAACATATATCACTGATAGCAATTATCAACGATAGATACTATCGATGATAGTTGTTATCACTAATAGTTGATATCAGTGATAGTTTTAAATTTAAGTATTTTGACAAGAAACGACAGGTGATTTGATGTGAGTATTTTACTATTTTACTATTTTTGTGCTATATATGCAATTATTTTATCTATATATATACTATTATTTTAGGTTTTTTTTTTCATTCATGCCACTAATCCTAATCAATTTTTGGGTAGAATTAACCGTACAAAATATGTATATATCATGAATGTATATAGAAAGAAAACTATTCACTTGCCTTTGTGAACAAGCATGTGAGAGTCAAAATAGCAAATATATATAAAACCTTTTAAACCTTTTTTTTTTAAGTTAAAATTCCATCATAAGTACCTTATTTTATTTGTTGTTTTTAAATTTTAAAAATCGTAACTTTTTAAAAAATTACTTTAACCGAATGATGATGTGACTAATAATTGAGTTAACTCTTTAAGAGAATGATGATGTGGCTAATAATTTGGATAATTAAGCTCTAGATTATTCTATCATATTAATTAAATGAATAAGTTACCAATAAATTTTTTTATATCAAACACAAAACATAATCAATACACTTGAATCAAATAAATCTAAATTAAAACTAATTTTTTCGCTAAAACTTAAATCTCTTAGCTCCCCACTATTTATTATTATTTTTTTCAAATTGAAATCTTGAAGCAAATTAAAAAAAGACACAAATTAAAATAAAACTCATATTGGTGTCAACATCTATGATAAAGTAAAATAAAACAAGTACAACATACGTATAAAATAACTCTACAAAACTAAGTATAAATATTTTCACCAGAAAGAAATAAATAGGAGAAAGAGAAAAAAATCAATTCGATAAATCACAAGAAATTTTGTTTGTCAATGAATTGCATATATCACATGTATTGAGAAAGTGAGGCAAAATGACGATACCCTAAAATAATGATGATTAGTCCGTTACTTTTTTGACATCCAAATAATTCAAAAATTAAAAGTCACCTCATCATTCAGTTAAAGAGTTAATGAAATCTTAACTCTGAAACTAAAATATGTTCATCTTGTTAAAAGCTTAGGGACTAAAACATACTTTCTTAAAAGTTGAAATCAAAATAGAATAAGATACAAATACAAAGTTAATGATCAATATATGATTTAAACAAAAGTAGTAATTGTTACACATAGGTTGTGCAATGTATTATAATAATATTTCAATTTTATTTAAATTCAATTTAACTATTTTATATCTAAACCATAATTAAGAAAATTAAGGTAAATGATTTTAATAAAATAGATCTATGAAATTTGTGTATTTGGGATTACGATATATATTTTAGAGAAAAATCATAAAATTACTATTATAATTCTTCCCCAAATGCATAATCATAATATTACTATTATAATTCTTCTCCCAAAATTATGCTATTATAACACTAAGACTATCATAGATTACTTTTTTCTCCAATCACCTCCTAAAAGACTAAATAAAAGGGTAAAAAATGTTCAATGTAGTTTCAATTTCATCTATATATTTTAAAATTTTACATTTTAATTCGTTTAATTTAGTTTTAGTTTTTAAGTTTGAAACGTTATATTTATACTTTTGAATTTAGTTTTGATTAAGTTAGTGAAGTTGAAAATGTAAATTGTAGTTAGAAATACAACCTTGAAAACAATGTCTCCTAAAGACATAGGATCTAGCTTAATGGCATTAAACTTCCTTCAACCTAGAAATTAGGAATAAAGGTGTGGAAACCTCTTTAAACCCATCCAAATTTTCACAATTTGAAAAGTTTATTTGAAAATTACAAATTCTTTATTTACAGTTAAATTAAAAAAATGATTAAAATGAGCCTAACTACATGACATTTCTTTCATTTAAAATGAACATGACAACCACATAGATCGAGCATGATAGATGGAAGGTGGTTAATTAGAAAAGAATAAGATCAATGATTGTGGATTTGGAGAAAATTTGAGAAATATTTTAATGAATAAAACCAACTTTTACTTAATAGATGGTTGAAATTGGTTTCAACATTTACAAAATGTATCAAAATTGGTTTGATTTGAACACCTCATCCCACCTACCATTTCACACCTCTACTCTCACTCGTGAAAAAGAAAATGTTTAATTGATATATATATCACATTTTCTAAGTTTTGTTTGAGGGTGACGGCGAACTGTGGGTTAAAGGCTGTTTGAATTCATCCATCCGCCTAATTCTCTTCTCTATATTACCTATATTAATATTTACACAAACGAAAGCTTCAGATTTCGAGGCCGGCGACAAATTAGGGTTTTTTGCTTGTTGCTCTTTCTTCCCTACAGCTGCACGATGATCTACGATGTCAACTCTCCCCTCTTCCGCTCTTTCCTCACCCAGAAGGGAGGAGGAGCTTACGACAGAAGGTCTGTACAACTCTTGTTTTCACCATCTTTACAACCCTATTTCCACACATTCTTTTTCCTAATCTACTTAATTCGTTAACCTCATCTTCTCTCTTCTCTCTTACTCTCTATTCGTTTGATTTCTGATTCTACCTCGTTTTGATTTTTGTTTACTTCATCTTGAACTTATATAATCAGTCTGTTACTGGTTTGAGTTTCTCTATAACTCAGTAAATTGAATTGGTAGTTAACGAAATTTGTTTGACATTGATCTGGCGAGCGAAATATTCGTCCGAGTATGAATACTCTTGGGATTGGTAGCTTAGTATCTGGCCGTTTAGTTCTCAGTTCGGTTTTCGTGTTGCTTTTTGGATCGATGTTTGCCCTCAGAATCTTCTGAGTATTATGTACTCCAAGCGTACTTGTTACTTGTTAGTGAATAGACGAATGAAGCATGATTTAAGAAGTACGTTCTCTTTAGCGTCAAGCGTATTTTTACTCATGAAATAGAGTTTTGACCGTCGAACTCTACTGTACTGCGCCATTAACTTCTACAGAAAGCTTCTTAGCGTAGTTTAATTGCATGCGTTTTAGATTCGTTGAGACTTTGGATTTACATGATTTGAATTCAGTATATAGCTAGCGTCATCAGGTGGATTTAAATTTCTAGTACAATTATGTTCTTTTACTTTATGATTTTCAAGTGTAAATTAAACTTGCTTTTGGAGTCTTCACCTGAAAGGAACAAGAGGCATTTAAGCATTTAGCAACACTGCCTTTAGCAAGATTAGTGGCTTCCTTTTATATTGGTGTAAATGTTACTACTCTGCCTTCAACAATTTTAGTCTCAGTAATTTTGTGCCCCTTCTTTGTAATTTCTTTGGCCTCGAGTTTTCATTATGCTACATACTACCAATTTGTTTCATATACACACATATATAAAATAAAGAGCAAGCAAAAAGTGCATATTTCAATCCTTCAAAAGCTCATTACTGACTTATCTATCTTTCTTTGTTTTAGAACTTTTGGATCTGGCCTGGCTTTCCACTTTTTCTATGCAATATTTCTAAAAATTATGTTCAAACCGTAGTGAACATCTTATTATACCAAACCTAAAAAATTAAAGATTGTACCCCTCATACCTTTTGCTTTCCTCTCATTATCCGACTTCCAGAATATCCTTAGTTGTTGTTGCTATGCTAATGATAAGTCAGCAGTTAAAAGGGGAAATAATTTTATTATTGTGTTGAATGCTTGTCTCTACTGTTTGAATTACTCAAGAGTATGGCTTTACTTTCCACAATGCGTAATCCAAAAGATTATTATAACAGAATATATTCTGTATTTTGTGATGTATTTCATTGACTTGTAATCATCATATTGTTATGTTAGAAATGAGCATTTTGTCATCTGATTGAGTTGTTTGTGATGTTTACTTCAGGAAAACCGAGGAGCAGAAGCCGAAAGAGCAAAGGTTCAAGGCCAACGAGAACAAGCCTGTCATGACAGAGTAAAACCAACATGAACTTGTAGGTTCTAGGTCATATTGTAGTCTAGTCGAATTTGGATTTCTTCAATGGAACAAATTTTCATATTCCTTGTATGTTACAATATTCTGCCACTGGACACTTTAAGGCATGATATAATCCAATCACCTCTTTCTTTGATGATTTTATATGTTGATGACCAAACCATTGATATCAATTTGTGAATATTTTTGTATCTGCCAAATGCTTTTTTTGTACGGTTGATGGAATTATGAAGCAAATGTTTAATTAATCAATGTCTTTAATTATTATTCAATGGGGTCGGTAAATGACTGGAGAAAAGGAATGATAATTGGAGTGGATCGATTCATTCATCCTTTTCCCTTCCTTTTTGACTGTTGATTGAATGCACAGGACAAGCAGGATATAATTATGTAACATTCGCATTGGACAAATACAAATGGAAGAAAAATCGTTCTTTCTTGGGGGATGGGAACAATATCTTAACATTGTCAACCTTGATGGGCCCATCCTCACAAAAGCATCCGAAGCACCATTATTGTCATGACACAAGCATTGTAAGTTCCCTCGTGACTTTAGAATTTTGCTTTTCTTGTCTCTGTTTTTCTCTTGAATTAAATACATACATGTCTACATGTAAAGGGGATGAAAAAAAGCATTGATCAGGGGGTTAAAAGGAAAAAAGAAAACCCATCCTCTTTTACTTTTTAGAATTTTAACTCTTTCCCATTTATAAAGATTTGTCAATATGGCCGGATAGCTAAAATGAGTATAGCTCAACAATTGAATGAACACAATTCAATGATATTAAATATGAAAATATGACATGTGTCTAATTTGCAGCTTCTGCTGCAAAGACATGCTCTCAAGTACCCATAATCGGTAGTTGCATTGTCATGATGTTGTTCCTTTTTTATCCCTCAAAAGTCCTATTCCTACGCTAACACAACAACCCTACTTTTCCACGGGGATTTTCTTTAGACTGTAAGTCATGGATGAATCTATTCCATTAATATATTTTTTTACTAAACCCTAGACCCAAAAATTCATATGTTAAGTTTTTTTTTTTCTTTTTATAAAAAATCACAAATAGATCAAGTCCATTAAATACAAAATTCATAAGGTAAGAACTTATTAAATACTTTTTAGAACATATGATGATTGAAACACGTAGGTGAGTTTAAGGCCAAAATAGATCGAAATTGAATTATAATATCGAACAAAGTATATAATTTGACCATGTACTTTATAAACTTTATATTCCCTGACCACAATGTTATGTTTTGCTTTAATTTTAAAAGCAAGTTTGACGATTGTTGGAAATAAAAGATTTATAACCCCTTTTTTTTATAATATATATATATTGGTTGCGCCACTTTGATGTAATATATATATTTAGATAAGTTTGTTTTATACGTAGAGATGCAATCTCTTGCGAGGGTCTGATGTCCACAAACGTGCATCA
Source organism: Cucumis sativus (assembly GCF_000004075.3). Lineage (NCBI taxonomy): Eukaryota > Viridiplantae > Streptophyta > Magnoliopsida > Cucurbitales > Cucurbitaceae > Cucumis > Cucumis sativus. Next base: position 25,814,978 of record NC_026657.2, read on the forward strand.
TTTTTGACTTTACAACTCTGACCTTTTCTTTCCTTCTGTTTTTTCTCTTGTTTCTTTCTTTCCTTCTTAAAAGTCTATTTTCTCTTCGTTCTTTTCTTTTGTAGTATTTGGTGTTATTGGTACATACAAAGCTCCATTTCAATTCATTTGATAGCAACTGCCTGTTGTAAAAAACTGAGGTGGATAACAAAGGTGGAAGAAGGTGTCTATGTGTTTAATTTTAAAAACAAAAAATCAATTGATTATCTTATTAAAACTTGGATTAGTTTTTAAAAATATTGGTACGAGGGGCAAGAAAACAAATAAACCAATTGATGAGTTTAATCTTAAATAAATAAAGACCAAAAATCAAATTGTTAGTAAGTAGCTTCTAATGTTGCCTTTCTATTTTTCAAGTTGAGTCAATTGAGATTAAAAAAGTCAGAAACTTAGAAAAACAGCATCACCACAATTTGCTTTTCATGCAGGGAATAGTTGTAGGTTCCAATCATTATTTTGTCATACATTGGTTCATAAAATTTGTGAACAATTCTTATTGCTTAGAAAAGAAATAAAATAATTTTGCATTATTTTGTAATGAAATTATTAGCATGATCAAATAAATTAATATGGTAATTTTAGGGTGATTGAAGTCATAAATCAATTTCATCCCTCAATATTAGTTAATTCGTAATAATGAAAAGGCAAAAGTGTAGGGTTGGTTGTTAGGTTATGGTAAAGTGCTAGAAAGCTAATTCAACAAACAAAGGCTAAAATTACTGCTAATTGAGTATTTTAATTTGAAGTTTTTCGTTAAGTTGATAATTATATCTCTTCAACTTCAAAAGATAGAAACAAAATTATGGTATGATATTATTCTTAATTTACGGGTTTGCCATCTTAATAATCATCATAGTCATTGCAATTATATATTAATTCTTCTTAATTTAGAACCTGTCCATTTCTCAATCATTCCACAATTTTAGCCTTTTCTTCTAAAAAGCTACAAATTGGAGTTGTTTGGTTACAACAAAAATTCCCCCCTAATTATATTTATTAGCAATTTTTAGGAAGTGGGTCAATTCTAAATTTCTAACTATCTTGCATATTTACTTAATACTTAGATTGTTTTTTCTTTCTTTGCCTCTTTCAGCCCTACATTTATTCATCAAGAATTTCAATTAAACAACTTTGTGTCTCAAACATATATTTTCCAACTCCAACTGTACTCAGCTTGGCGTCCCAAATGCTTTATAAAAGTATTTTGCAATCCAATTAAAGTACTATTTATTTAGTACTCTTAAAATACATTTTTAGCTTGTAAATTTCTTCTTTCTCCTTTTTTTTTTTTTGGCTTTCTAAATTGATTATTTACATTATGTTATCTAACATAACTCAAATAAACTTGAGTTAAAAGAATTAATCTGAACTCCCGTGGCAAAGATTATATCTTTGTACGATAAGCAAAATAAAGAAACCCACATGAGAAGAAGTTGAATAGTTCACACAAGTAGAATGGGATAATATTAATAACAATGAGAGAAAGAATGTAGGAAAAGAAAAGAAAAGAAAAGAAAAGAAAAATAGAATAAAATAAAGTAAAGGAGTTTGGTTAATAAGATATTATAATAATAGAGAGACAAAAGTTTGTAAAAGTCTGCCATTTTCTTTCCATTGTTCATTCTTCTTCTTCTTCTTCTTCTCTTTCTCTCTCTGTTTCAGTCTGTTTCCTTTATTCACGCCGCTTTCTCTCTCAATTCTCAATACACTTTCTTTTTCTTTCCCCTCCACTCCCAACATCGCCATTGTTATAGAGCTTCAACAAAACTGAGAAAGAAAAGAAAAGAAAAAGAAGGACATTTAACAATGTCTGAAATTTCCATCTCCAAGAAAGGATTTGGATTGTCCTGTGTTTCTCATTTGTTTCATTTCTTCTTCTTTCTCCTCTCTCACCCTCTCTACTTCTCTTACTTCATCTTCTTCTTCCCTTACTTTCTTAAACTTCTTTCCTTTCTTTCTCCTCTCTTCATCACCACTTTCCTCCTCCTCTTTGCTTTCTTCTCTCTCTTTTTCCCTTCTGACCACCCCCACCACCATCATCTTCATCAATTTCCTGATTTCTCCAAGATGGGCTTTCTTTCTACTACTTACCAAATTATTTTTGACAGTTTGAGAACAAGAACACCAGAGGAAATCCATGGATTCCCCCCCATCGAAGAGCTTGAAGCTTATAAAATCGTCTTTGAAACCTACACTTTTGGTGGCTCTGAACAAATCCCATATGGGGGGGATGACAATCCAGAACTTGAAGTAGATTTTCAAGAATCCATGGAGAATTTCCCTCAGGAAACCCAAATTCTCCCGGATGAAACTGAAGCAAAAACAGAGGAATCAAAAGAAGCCCAAATCGGAAACAGAGAGAATGAGATGATGAAAGATTTGAGGAAACTGACAGAAGAATCATCAATATCTTCAAGAACAGAATCGAGTCCATGGAGTTCACCAGGGAGTTTCAGTAGTAGAGAGTATAATAATAATTATACATTAGGAAGTTATGGATCGATGAGGAAAGAGAAAGAATGGAGAAGAACACTTGCTTGTAAGCTGTTTGAAGAGCGGCATAATTCAGAAGGAACAGAAGGAATGGATTCATTATGGGAAACATATGAGAACAGTGAATCAAAGAACTTACAGAAGAAAGAGAAAATGAATGGGAAATCGACGAAAGGAAAGAAAATTCAAAAGAAAACAGATGATGACGATGAAGAAGAAGAAGATGGAGAACAAGGGCAACTTTGTTGTTTACAAGCATTGAAATTCTCAGCAGGGAAGATGAATTTGGGAATGGGAAAACCAAATCTTTTGAAAATGACTAAAGCTTTGAAGGGATTTGGATGGTTGAACAGAAATGGAAGTAGAAAGAAATTGATCCATTCATGAATCGTTGCTACTTTATTTTACATTTCTTCTATGTTCTTCATCATCCTAATTCTCTATTTTTTTTCTTCTCTTTGTTGGGTTGATTTTTTTTTCTCTCTTGGATTCAACTGTTCAAATAGTAAAAGTAAATACTTTGTTATGGTTGCTAATTGTAGATCTATGTAATCTTAACACATTTCATCTCTTTTAATAATCTTTTTTTACCTTTATGAGTCTTTGTTTTTGTGTTTCTCTTTTGATTCTTTGGAATCACTCATTATATGTTTTGGTTGAGTGATGTTCAATCTACATTTCTTTTTTCCTTAATCTCTGTCTTTTCATTCTTAGATTAGAATATATAAATACGAATCTGGAAATATGAATCTTTAAACTTTGTGTTTGAGTTTCTTGTTTGTGAAAAAGACAATAGGATATTCTTGAGTAGTGAGTGACCACCATTAGTAAGATGTAAAAGAAAAAAAACGTAGAAGAGAGTTCTTTTTCTCTCTCACAAATCTCTTTATCATGATTAATTCTTTTTTTTTCCAGTTTCTAAAACTTGATTAGTTTACTACAAACTTAGTTTTCAAGAAAATTTTAAACTTTTTACCCATACCCTTCAAAACTTTGAGATTGTAACAAATGTAGCCTTAAAGAGTTTGTAAATGTATGACTTTTAAATTTAGCCTTAAAGGGTTAAAAGGAAAAAAGAAAACCCATCCTCTTCTAATTCTCATATTTGCCCTTACATCACTTCTCTTTCTTCTTCTTCTTTCCCTGTGATTTCATTCCTTCATCTCCTGGTGTAGATTTTCTTTCATCTATTTCTAAACAATTTGTTCTTCTGTTTAATCCTCCTATTTCATCTTTATCATTTTCGGCAAGATTCTTTGAAGTTATTTCATGATTGTTTTAATATTATTTTTCATCTTTCTCATATTAGAGAATATTAAGATCGATTAAATATCATTTTAAATGATCAACACAATCGTTTGTCATTTTCAACACAATCATTCACCATAGTCAATATAAGATCGTTTAAATTTGAAGTCTTTTTTCCATTGTTTAAAACAAACAACATAATAATGTACATGATCAACACGATCGTTTAAATTTGAATATCTTTTTCCATCGTTTAAAAATAACTACACGATCTCGTTGGTATGATCTAAATGACCACTTACCATAATCAATACGATCGTTTAAATTCAAAGTCTTTTTCCTCATTGTTAAAAAGAACTGCATGATCATGTATCAATACCTAAATCATCCTGGAACATTTGTTTAGATTGTAGTACATGATCGTTTGAAAGAAGATTACTTGAGCACATGTTGATTGAGGTATTTTTTGTACTTTCCATTGCGAGCTTGTAACTTTTTTTCATTTTCAAAATTGTTATATATAATGTAAATATTTTACCAGTTTGTTATATTTTTTAAAAAAATTCTTAAAACTATTTGCAAACATATTAAAAAATTAGGAGAATTGTTATGAATACCACAAAAAAAAAAAAAAAAAAAAAAATTGGACTATTTACGATTTAGGAGGCAATAACTTAAAATGAACTTTTATACCATGAATTTGAGAAATATATTGGATAAATGTGAATATGTAAAAAATAAGATAAATTAGTTCACATTTACAATATGAAAACAACTCAATTTAGAGTTGGATTTCATATTCCCAAGTCAAAATGTAAAAATTCTTGAATCTCTCAGTCATATTGCAAAGGTATTATAATAAATGATAAGGTGAGAATTTAAACCCAGAACCCACAGTAACATACAAGTGTCAGTTGAGCTAAGCTCATGTTGATCGTGTGTCAAGATTTTGAAAGATAGTTTTTTTTACTATGAGATTTCAGTTTTATCGAATTAAACCTTTAACGAAATAACTAGTAAAAAGAATAAAACTAAGGTAGTTCATTCTCAAAATTGGCATTTAATTGTATGTTTCTTTATTGACCAATCTAAAAAGTTAAAAGTAAAGATTTGTTGAATCTTGAAATGCTTTCACCTTGGATCAACCTTTAATCCCCTTTTCATTTTTCACTTTTTTGAAAATTTAACACCCACCCAAAAATCAATACTTTATAGCATAACTTATTTGAGAGAGGAGTAAAATTAGTTTTGTGTATCCCGTCCATGGGAAGTAACCACTAACACCCAAAAGAAGAAAAAAAACAAGAACAAACTCATAACAAAAAATACAAAATCCTATCAAGATGAATCTTTTGATGACAAACGGTAGCAACCATAGGTGTACGGGTGTAAATTGGGTGGCAGATTGGATTAGATTAGAGGACATTTTCAATCCAACTCATATTTTCGGGTCAGTTGGGTTGGCAATTTGAAGTCCTGAATAACCCGAATAGTATTATCAACCCAACCTTTAAAGTATGGGTTCAATTAGGTTGGATTGGAGGATTGTATTGTTTTTTTCTATTTTGATTGCTATGTTTTCTTTGACCTCATTTTCTTCCATTCTAACCAAATTATTGTCTCTTTCTCCAAATCCTAACATTCATCATACCCCCATCTAACTTTTCCTCTTTCTTTCTTGTACTCAAAACACACAAAAACTACTAAAAATGAAGATGCAGTAACTTTTAAATGTAGAAAAAATATTCAAAATAAATAATCAACTAACATGAAGTTTGAGAGGTAGACTACGAGAACGTCGATAAAGATGGTGAAATGAGAAGTCAACGACGACAGACACTAAAAAGCCAAGACGAAAGGGAGAGGGTAACGATGGAGACAACGTTGGATGGTAACTAGAGAGGAAGAATCTGACAATTTATAATAACCCTTCCCCTAAACGAGGGTTGGGTTAGGAGAATATGACTACTTATGATAACCCTTCCTCCAAATGATGATTGGGTAACCCAACCCTTCCTTTTATGACCCTTCTCCCAAACATGGCCTAAAGAGTCGTCGACAATACTAATGTTTTCTATAACATGAAGTTGCTTTTGTCAAGTAATTTAACACGTGATTTGGTTGATAGAGTCGTTAAATCTATAAACAATATTTAATAAGTCTTTTAATGATTTCATACTTAATATCGAGCTAAAACACATTTCTTTAACCACACACTTTATTAATTAAATTCATTTCAATTTTATCATAAATTTGGATTATAAAGAGGAAAAATAACATTTGTCTAACTAAAATCTTTAAAGAAAGAAACGAGATTCAAACATTTCAAAACTATATAAACTACTCAATAAAAAATGGGCTTGTCGCATATGTAGCACAATAACGTTAAAATATTGCAAAAACAGCAAAACTTAAAATTAATTGTAAATACAGCAAAAATTACCTTCAACTCGTATAGAATGTCCAAAAAACCCATTAATTAAAGACACTAAAATATGCTTAAGTTACTAAATTTTTCGTTTATGAAGTCTTTCAATGATAAACTTCTATCAGTGATAGAGATTTCACTACTACCACATATAGAAGTCTACTTTTATAAAAGTCTATCATTAATAGACTCTTTTTTTAATTAATTGCAAATATAATAAAATTTATCTCTATTTAGCCCTAGAAAATGTATAAAAAAAATCTAATTGATGGTATGAAAATTTCAATATTTGAGCTTATCATTCATAGACTTAATAACAACTTATCATTGATAGATTCCTTTTATAGACATCTATCATTGATACCATATTATCATCATCAATGTTTTTGTACTACAAATAAGATTCTATTGAAGAAATATTTGAGTTTATTAATGATAGCAAACTATTGTTGATATACCTCTGTCACCAATATTTTTGTATCACGTATTTATTAGTGATAGCACACTGTCAATGATATTGTTTTATAAGTGATAAAGTTCATCAAAGAAAGCAAATCATTCAAAATATATTAGTGTGGTTTACTATTTTTTTTCTGTAAATGATAAAAAATTGATTAATATCGGTTCCAACCTATATGTGATACACTTTTATCATCGATAAACTTCTATTGACGATGAAAATATGTATATCTTTGAAAACATATCACCATGATTCAAATTTTTTGTTTAGTTTTGAACAATTTGTAGAAATTGATCGTTAATACTTATGTGAATGAGAAAATGTTATAATTGATAAACTTTTATGAATGATAGAACCATGTCATGAAAAATATATTTAAAGTGATTGTTTTTCTTTTGGATTGTTTATTAGAGTGTGTCGATAATCACCGATAAAGTTTGGAAGAAAGATTTAAGTGTTTGTATAAAAACTCATACAATGGCATTGAAACAGCTAAAATGTGTTAAAACTTCTGGATAACGATTTTTGTAGTCTGTAAAGACAAACCAAGAGTGTGGCCGCTCCTCTCCCTCCCCTACATTTCACCACTGTGGCTCCCTCATTAGCCGTTGCACTGCCGCCGCCGATGGTAAGCTCTTGAGTTCTTGAACCAAGCCATAATAATGAATTTTAGCTTCTTTTTTTGTTGTAAATTAATCTAACGAATTAAATCTCTTCGTTTCATGATCATCGATATATTACTTAGGGACTACATTTTGTTCGGGTAACTTACGCTAGTGGTGATGGACTAATTTTGGCATATTAACCTTGGAATCTTCCTTACATTGGGCATGTAATTGATAGGTTAAACAAAGTTGTGTGAGCGGTTTTTGTTCAATGTGATCATGTTCTACATGTAATAACATAACCTATAAGAGTAGTGACAAGACGTTGCTTATGCTATGGAAATTGTGTTAGCTTGAACTTACACATCTTCTTTGTTGAGTTTTTACTTTCATCGTTGATCTATTTCACAGTTTGAAGTGAGAGTTGGCTTTGATTTTTTTTTTTCTTTAGATTGTTTTGTTTTATAAGCTCTCCTTCCACTCTTTCTATTTATATAATTCTTTTTAAGTTATGATCAAAAGTAAATTTGAATCAAATTGTTAAAATGAGTTGTTTTAATAAAAAAAATTACAATAAATTTAAGGGTTGAAAAGAGAAAACTAAGAACAAAAAGTTAATATTTTGAAGCGAGGGTAGTATGGTCATTTCCTCTCCCTATTATTGTTTCCTTTTTTCTTCTTCCCTTTTTATGAGCATGAAAAAAATAAAGAAAAAGAGAAAAAAAGGAAAACTCCTTCTTCCTCAAGGAACTCACGCCCCCTCTCTCCCGAAAGTTCTCACCTCTCACACCATTCTCCGCCACCACCACCTGTCGACCCATCGTGACGCTGCTCGACTAACTGGACGACGACCAGAAAGCCCCGCCGTCTGCCGTCCTTGCAAATCTGAAGGTGGAAGTTTCCACGTCGTCGTCGCACCTGTCGTTCGCGTCCAACTTTTCGCACCAGCCACGAGCCGCTTCTCCGACATCCGCCCCTTCAGCCACCGTGCGCGGTAACTCGCCGGAAATCAATTCACCTGCTGTTCATATCCATTCTCTATTCATATTTGCCGCTTAACATTTGGATTCTTGGGTGATTTTTTAGCCGTTCTCCACCCATTCAGAAGATCGAAATTGGGTCTTTTTGCACAACTTGGGTAAGATTCTAAGTTTTATTGAGTGGGTTTTGAGTACCCATTGAGTTTAGATGCTATTATTAAACAACCCATGGTTTTTGTATGCTAGGATTAGATAGTGGAAGGCCGTTAGAGAGGATTGTTCATCTTTGCTAAGTGCTTGGTAAGTATTGGAGTAATTTAAGTGAGTTTTCTTTGAGTTCTTGAATGTCCATTAAGTTTAAGCCTTGAAATTGAATTACCATCCTTGAGTTGAATGTTAAGGGTTGAAAATGGATTTGACCTTAATGTTGGAGTTCGCTTGGGTGTTATTTGAAACATTAAATGGTTTTAGGTATTAGATTCGAATTTAGAAAGACATTAATGTATTGTCAAGGCGATTTCGACAAGGTATCGGTAAGGTTTTAGATAAATTTAGTGAGTTCTCTCATAGTTCTTAAAAAACCTATTTAGTTTTAACATAAACTTGATATTACCTACATTGTTTTGTATGGAAGATTGAAGATTTGGAGAACTTGGAAGCATTGATTAACATGTTTAAGGTCGTTTTAGACAAGTTTGGGAAGTTCCTAAGTATTTGACTTGTTATATTGGTATTGAGATTGTTAATGGATCTAAACCTCTAAGGTATGGATATTAGGATATAAGAGCTTATGGATATGAAATACGACTTAAGTTCGGGTGCTTATGGCATTAAGAGTTGAAGTTGAAGTTAAAGTTTAAGGGACCAAAAGTGAAATTTTAACATAAATGAAAGCATTTGGGGGAATAATTCAATCTAAATCTTAGGAAGTGTTTAATGTTGTTGGTCTCTTGTTGATACAATGGATATAAATAAATAAAAAATGATAATGGAGATAAAAGTGTCTCCATGTGAAAGACCCATTGTGCTTGAACTAAGTTGGATGCTCATTGGTTTAAGTATCTAGATTTCAAATCTAAGGGTTTGTAGGTGAAAAGTCTATTCTAATCTAAGGCGAATTGAGAATTCAAGACTTTAGAAACATAAAATAGTTTGAGTTGGCCTTATGAAGTGATTTGGAGATTGTTGTGTCATCTTGCTTTGTGAAGATAAATGATGGAACTTAATCTTTGCTTCAGGCCAAATTGAAGTGGGGAAAGTGTATAATCCCGGGGGATTGAGTCATTGAAAGTGAGTGATTTATTTTCAAGTATTTTCGTTATAAATCTATATATGTTATTATAGTACGTTGTGAGTGTGACAATTACCCATACGATTGTTTTATGATCTATGTGTTAGAAACGTTTTCAAATGTGATTTTTGGTTTTCCATGAATTATTATATTTCAGAAATGTGGTTGAACCAAACTTATTAGTCATGATTTATGACAACTGGTCTGAAAAATACTCCTTGATCTGTTATAAACTTGGATGGTTAGACTCTCATTCTTTTAGGATGTATATATTAAGTTTTGTATTCCTTCATGGGATGGTTAGAAGTAGCGAGAGTCAAGCTGTTATATGTGTTTTGAGAGATTCTTATTGGACTGTAATCATTTTGTAAGTAATATCTAGTTTGGATATGAACTCTGCTTGAAACTCTGGAATAGTTTGGATGAGTTTGTGGTGAGACACACTTGATGTGATTTTTGAGTTTGAAGATTTTATATATATATAGAAGTGAAAATTCCTCCATTTTCAGGTTTGGCTAACCCAAATTTTAAGGGAGATGTCAGAATTTCTGCAGAATTTTATAATGCTTTTTTTCTATAGAAGTTTAAGTTGAAAAAGTTTATTTTCGAAAATCATTTTCATGCCACGATCTAGGTTAGGAGGGAAAACCTAGAACGGGGTGTGACAGGTTTAGTCAAACTATTTTAGCTTTGTTTGTGTACCAACATTTATTTATTTTTCTTTTTTGGGAAGATAAGTGAAAGTAGATGAAATTGCTTCTTGTTGTGACGGTTTAATCATTTGACTTTGAAGTTTTTTCTGGAGTAATATTGCGGCAGATTTCTATGGAAGAGGCGAATGAAATTTTGAAGAATAACAGAATTGAAGATATCAGTTGGCTTTGTTCACTATCTGAATCAGAACTTGTAAGTTCATTTGAAAACGGAGTTTCTTTGTCGTTATTCCGATAATGTTTGCATTCGTTGTTGATTTGTTGAATCCCTTTGCCTATGTGTTAACTTGCTCATGAAAATCCGAGCATTCTTCTTGTGGATGTTGTATACCTACAATGTTTCTTGTTCTTTTTAAACTTTTTTTTTTCTTTGAAAGGATTAATATCTTCTACTTGACCTCGATTGATAACAATGGACGATCATATTGTTTAGTATCCTCATGTTTTGCTGAAAGTACAGACATTATGAGCTGTGTGGGTTTTTCTTCTTATTTTGATGTATGAGAAATTTTTACTATCATTTTTATTGACACAGTATTATGATGTATTTGGCAGGACCTGCTGATTAGCATTAAAATGCTAGTTCTCCAACGTGCAAAAGCAATTGGTCATGAAAATTTAGCTGAGAAATTTGATTTGAGAACGCTACGTGCTATTGGTATGTTGCATTTATTCCAATTTTATTACCTCCAGTTATGCCTTTTGTCTATTAAGTCATTATCTTAAGCATAGCTAGGTGGACAAGACACACATTGTCATCTCAAAAGTCAACAATTCAATTCTTCACCCACCCTATTGAGCTAAAGCAAAAATATGAATCTCGCTCACTATTTTGGTGTTTTCTACTATATTAGTTGTTGAACCAGTTACCATTCAATCCAAATGTCAATGTATTTGATCTCCCACTCTTACACTGTTGAACTAGGGAAAATAATTGTCTAGAAAGTAGGTGTAAATTCTCTCTTGGCATCATTATCATACATCCACTCTGTTAGCTATCTTTCATATTAGTTGCTGAACTAATTTTGTATTTCTCACGCTATAAATCTAGGGTTTGTTTTGATGGAACATCTTAAAGGAAAACTTAGAACATCAGATGTTTCAGATCTATCTCAATCTACCTTTAATGCGTGCAACTTGTTAGATAGCAATCTTGAGAAAATTTTGTCAATTGATGAGATAATGGCAAGTATTTGCTCAGACAGAAGGAAGAAACCAGGAAAAAGGTTGGTACCATTTACAAGTAGTTGTGTTTGTATTGTTCAAGACCACATTTTGGAAAGAATAGTGAAATGTCATGTTAATTATTGCTTTGTTATTTTAATATTCCATATTAACAGGAAAAAAAACTTTCGACGACTACATTAACCTTTTGGTATTCGTAAAGCCTTCTATTCATATGAATTTTCACGATAGCGCTTATGCATTGGATAGATAAGTAGTAGATTAGTTTGATCATTTCCGTTCCTAGTATTTTTGCTCAGTACTCTGGAGTGGTGGTTGTTTCCATTGTGTTTTCTTATAATGGCACTAGATAGGTGTTTAGAATCACGTTGGAAAGATGTGAGGCCTCATGATCATAAGATACATGAGTTACTTCTCTCGTAGTCAATTGGTATAGAGATGAAGGTATTCATGTTTATCTTATATGATATCAAATATATGAAGTCCCGTCAAGTATTTGTTCCAAAAAAGAAAAAAGAAAGACAAAATTTGACCAAAGAAAGGTGAACCCAAAGAGATCTTGAGAGAGGAGGTATACAGAGGATCTTGCATTAGAAAAACTTACCATGATACTCTACTCGTTATCAACTATTTAGATGGATACCATTTTTATCTATTAATTGGAAGTTTGGAGAAGTACTTTCTTTCTCACCCCCTACTTTCTCTCGTTTTCTGCCTTCCTCGAGTGGTCAGATTCGTTCGTTCTATTTACATTTGTAGATTTACTAATTCAAATGAATGGTATCATTTGAGATCGTCTCAATAAATAATGGTTAAGAGGTCAAAGTTTCAATTGATGGTGACTACCTACCTATAAATTAGTTTCCTACGAGTTTTCTTGACATTCAAATGTTGTAGGCTAGACAAGTTGTTTGGTGAGATTAGTCGAGCTGCGCGTAGGCTAGTCTAGACACTCACAGATATAAAAAAACGCATAGTATCATTTGAATTGAACCTTATTATAATTTCGTGTAGGGAACTGTTCTTAATGACTTGCACATAATGTTGTGCTTCTGAATTTGCATTCCCAACTTTTGAACTTATATTTCTCGTCTTCTTTTCCCTCTCTCCTTTGTCTTTCTAGGTCGCGGGAAAAGGTTGATTTGAGTTACAAGAAGAACGGCAAGTCGTGAATACTAGAAGCTCATCTGATTCATGGAAGTTGTCTTTGCCAACCTGTCGGCATCATGCACAGCTTCCCACATTGCAAAACTTGGCAGGAATCATTCTAACAGCCATGGTGGTCGCCAACATTTTTGTTAGTTATAAATATAATAGTGCAGGAAGCGAAAGGAATATGTATTATTAATGGTTTGAGCTATATCTTATTGAGCCATATCAGATGACAGGGAAAATTTTGTAGTTCCACTCCATTCATTTATTGTCACAAAACGAAGCATTTGAGAACAAATTCTCAAGTTTAGTCTTTATTCTTCTATTTGGTAAAATATAGTCTAATCTTTGTCATGATTAATTTTGTATCATACCTCTCTTTATAATATAAATTAATTTAAATTAGATGTTAACTATGCCCTTTGCTTTGAGCTTTTATGAAGTTTTATTGTTATCCTAAAATTTCAAATTTGTCTTACAATAGCCATCAACAAAATAAGTGACTTTAGTGATGACGTAAATACATGTAGCATGAGTGGGAGTGGTAGCGTTAATTTTGCCCTACAACTCTTGATTAAATTTCAATTATTCTCTTATCGTTCTAAAATAAAATTTTCGTTAGAAAGATATGAGAATAATGCAACCGAAAATTAAAAGTCTTATCTGGACATACTTTTTGGAGCCGAGCTTACAAATCATAATAGAACAGGTAAAGGACAAATTAGTTTAGAATTGTAGGAATTTTTATTTCCTTATAGAAGTGGATGGATGAAAAGCTACTTATTATAAGAAAATTCATACAATTATATAAATTGACAACCTCTTGAGATTACGAATAATCAATTACGAGAAAAAGTCAATACAGTAATTAAAATTGATAATTGCTTTGACCACAAATAATCCAACATTGAAAAAGTTGAACCAAAGAGAAGTTCTGAGAAGAAAAATAACATGTTAATAAAAGAAAATTAGGAGGTAGTTTTCATCCTCAATTATCAGAAATGTATCAGGAAAATATGTGGCTTAATATTTCACTATACTTGATTTCTCTGTTTATCTCTCTCGTGTATTAGAACCAATACTCACTTCACTTCACTTTTTAAAATGAGTTATTATTGAAATGAATTTAAAATCAAAAAAGAAAACAAACACAAAACTTGTAAAACTTTGAAGAACAAAACAAACTTTAAACTGGAAAGAAAAAAGATGTGTGTTCAAATCCTCAGCTCCATTGTAAATAAGCTAATAACCAAGGTGTTGCAATATTTGTTGCAAGCACTTCTGCGTATTAAATCATCAGAGAATGCAGTCGTAATGTGGCTGTCTTTAAATATTAGTTAAAGTACACGGATTAAAAAAATTACACACCTCTAATAACCACTGATTACAAATGCAAAATATTAGCGGATCAAAATCGTCAGCCACATTGCCACAGATCTCTACAAACAATGTTAAGCTACAAAGATCTAGATCAAAATCTATGAAGTTTCATCTGATTGAAGAAGGGAAAATTCCAGTAGGTGGAAGAACGGTAATGTGTTTCAAAGGGTGAGAAACTTCTCCGCCGCCACCGTGCTTAACGAACTCGGCTGGCGAAAAGGATTGTCCATGGCAGACACACAAAATACTAACCTCCAAGTTTGAGTATCGATACAAGAAGCCGGTAGTTATGATTTTGGTACCATTAGGACCAATCCCTGTTGTTGAAACACAAGGCATTTGCTCAAAACTTGCCATATTATTCTGGGTTTGGATTTGAGGCTTTGGAGGTTTTCCATTCTCCATTGAGGATGAGAAAGATTTCTTCACTTGAGAAGATTGATCTTCAACAAATTTCTTATTACAAGGCTTTGGTTTAACGTGCTTCATAGATATTGATGAATTACTTGAATTGCTACAACCACCTGAAATAAGATGAACAACAACAAAACTAATTTAAAATCTGATTTCTCATAATGATGAACCATTAAAAGAAAAACCCAGATTACGGTTTTGTTTTGTTTTATTTTATTTTATTTAGGGTTTGGAAGAAATTGAAAAGTACCTTCAAGAGATGAAGAACTATGGTGATGATTATCAGAAACAACAGAGGAACTGCAAACTGGGGAAGATCCAGAGGACCCAGATTTCTTATTGGAAACCCCATCATCAGAAACACTCCGGCAACGCACGGGAGACTCACCGGGGGGCCAGTACGGAACAAGACAGGGGTACGCATAGCCATAGGCATTGAAAAACGGAAGGTATTGGAAGGAGGAATAAGGATATGAAATCGGGAGAGGAGGATCTGGTTTATTAAGGTCGACATTGTTCGTCGAATTACCTTTCCGATTCTTGAATGGCGGATTGTTGTTCGGATCTTCTTCTCGCTTCCTCTTCCCGTGTCTTCGGCGGATGTCGACTCTGTTGTTGACATCCGTAACTCCGCTTTCTTGATCAGACCCATTTAGCTTTTCCGGTAAACTAGTGAAAGGTCCGCCGATTGAAAGGCGTAAATCGAGGTTTTGTTGATGTTTCATCTGTGAAAGAATGGATTCGGAGGAGGAGGAGGAAGATTGGTGGGTTTGGAATATAAGGAGGGAGTGATTGTGGGAAAAGGAGAATTGGCGACGTGGCGATGAGAGAGAAGAAGAAAGGGGCGGTGGGGTTAAGAAGGAAACACGTAGGAATGAAGAAGATGAAGCAAAGATATTTTTAGCGAAACCGAAGCCTGCGCGTACGCCATTAATCTATCTCCTTTTTCTTCTTTCAAATCCCTTTCTCTTCTCTCTCTCCCATGACTACCTTCAACGTGTCACCTCTTCTTTTCTTTTTCTTGGTTAGAGAATCCAATTAATTCTTTTTTTAGTATGAACAATTTAGAAAGTATGATCTTGTGGTACTACAAATCATAAATTATAGAGTAGTTTAGTGTCTTAAAGTTGAATTTTGAGTTTGTGGAATTGTTAAAAGGAATTGAAACAAAATTTAAAATATGGATAGTTGAGTTATTGAAAAAGAAAAAGAAGTTAGAACTAATAATAATTAATCATAAAGATTGAGATTATTTGGACCTAAACAAAGGTTTGGGAATGATAATGAAAGGATAGAGTTGAAGAGCCGTGGGGTCCACGTCTAACACGGATGAACATTGAGAAAAGGACACGTGGATAGTATAAAAGAGACACGTTGCGGAGTTTGAGCGGGAAAAGGGGTCTGTCTGACAGGCTGGCCAATAAGGACACGTGTTGGAAGATTTTCCCGTCCCCACGAATCTCTACTACGCTCTCTCTATTTTCACGTTAAAATCTCATATCGCAGGACCAACCACAGCGTGCCACGTATACATCTTCTGTTTACAAGGTGGGCCCGGCTCCGGGTGGACTCACTGCACGCCACGTGGAGGAATTACAGCTAAGAAGCGCCAACTTTTACGAGAAAGACTGTTGACATCGACACGCGACGTAACGCTGCAACTATGTCGGACACGTGGCAGGACTTGTTTGGAATACATAAAATATGGTGAGGATTAATTCTGCGGGCCCGCACATGGAATAATATCTTCTTTTTTCTTACCATTCTACTCCGGTTTTCTTGCCACGTGGCAGCGTCTAGGACGTGAAAAATCAATACAATCAACGTGGGTGAAGCGGCCACGTTTACTTTATGTATCATTTGATTTCACGTAGGATGGACCTAAATTTAGACTCTTAAACCTTACTAATCCATTTGCCAAATTAGCTTACATATTTGTTAATATTTTGAATCAATTTTTTACTTACAAAACAATTTGTTTTATTTTTTCAAAATAAAATATAATATAACTTCTTTTATTATATCATATTTTAATTTTTTTAGATATTCTTTTTCCAAAATGAAATTAGATTTAAAAGCTCAACCAAATAACCCTTGGGATCTGTACATTTTAGATAGGGGCATTAGGCACTATTAATAAACACACTAAAAAATATCTCGACGTTTCACTGATGCTCCGATAGCATTCACTACATTTGTAACAATAAAGAAAGACCGACAATTTCCACATGATTTTTTGCAATGTAAATATGTGAATTTAATATTTGAATCAAAAAAAAGAAAAAAGAATAATACATTTTTCATGGAGTATTGTTGAGAGAGTGGACGTTTGGATCACCGACTTTGTTTCATTTTTTAAAATTTTCGTTAGATAACAAATCAAAGCTACAAAATAAGTTAGGGTTTTATCTTAGATTATTTTTTTTCCTTTTTTAAAAATCCTCCTTCTAGGAAATCATTCAAATTTAGGAAGAAATTTGATATATTCCTTTTAAAAAATTATTGAATTTAGGAAGAAATTTGATATTTGGAAAAAGAAAATTATTGATATTTGAGAAAATGAAATTATTGATGTTTTAAATAAAATCTATTTTGAAAATTGTTGATATTTGAGAAAAGAAAATTATTGATGTTTGGAATAAAATATATTTTGTGACAATTTAGGAAGAATTTTGATATTTGAGAAAATAAAATTATTGATATTTGGAATAAAAACTATTTCGTAAAAATATTTGTAATCAATAAGATTTGAACTCACAACCGGGGCACAAACACTAAAGTAGAATTTAGACAAAATGAAGCTAAATTTAATATATATTGTAATCTAATACTTCAAAATTAACATTAAAATACAAAAATCGATAATGTGAGCCATTGGCCACTTAATAAATCCGCCCTTGGAAAGAACTCTAATCTAATATTTTTAGATATTAAATTATATTTATTATAATAATTTCAATTCAAATTTTGATGGATACTAGTTTTTGAAAATTAATTTGTAAATATTTTAGTCCATTTTGTAATTTTTAAAAAAATAAATAAATTCATATAATAATTAAATAATCCACGTTACTGCTAATAAAAAATCATTTCTTATTTAAAAATAATTAATATACAATGTTTTATAAATAGCAAATTTGAAAATTGAAGTTATGTAGTTTTTAATTCATCATTTATTTAATATTATATTAATTATAGGATTCTTTTAGGTTTTCTTTTTAAATAAATAGAATAAAAAAAAAATACTTACACCATACAGAACAATGTTTAAAAAGGAAAAAACTCACAAGTCCACAGCATAAAATAACAAAAATACTTTGCAATTCATCGCCCACACAAACGTGAAAAAATGGTTTTATACCTAGTCTAAACGATCTCGTAACAAGTCTAAACGATCTTGTACCTAATTTAAACGATCTTGCAGTAAGTCTAAACGATCTTATAGCAAGTGTAAACGATCTCTAGCAAGTGTAAACGATCTTGTACCAAATCTAAACAATCTTATGTACTTAGTCTAAACGGCCTTGCACCAAATCTAAACGATCTATTAGTGATAGTGGTCTATCTCTGTCTATCTGGGATAGACAATTGATCGTTTAGATATTGGTACACAATCGTTTAAATCCTGTACCAATATTATTTATATCTTATAGCAAAGAAGGAAAAAGAAGATGAGAAAAGAGGAAGAAATAAGAATTTGGAAGAGGAAATGAAGAAATTGGTAAATATTTACATAAATAATCATATTATTGTAAACTGATCAAGAAGAAGTAAATATAAAGAAATTAATGATATGAAGAGGAGATGAATAAATTGTAAAGAAGAAGAAGAAAAAGAAGTGAAAAATGATCCACATTATTCAAGGGTATATTTGAAATTTATGAAAATATCATGGGCTTTTTTATTTTCTTAGTTGAGTCGTAAATATTTTGGTGTTTTGTTATATTTATGAAAGTTAACAATTATTTTATTGTCCTTTGAAAAAAAAAAAAAAAAAAACCTCACGTGGAAGGAAAAAGAAATGGAACAGTGAACCATTGTTTCAAATTAGGTTAATTTTCATAAATATAACAAATCACAAAATATTTACCGTTCGTATGAAAAAATAAAAAGCACGTGAAACTGACAATTTTTTTAAATATTTTAATTTTGCCCTTGCAATTTCAGGTGGTTTCGATTTCTTCATTCTCTTATTTTTTTGCAATTTTTATTTTACATTTTTCTTTTGAAATCATGATCATTGTTCTACAATTATCATTATTCTTTTTTATTATACTTATCTTATTATTATCTTTGTTTTCAATCATTCATCAATCTTGTATTTTTTTTTTTTTTTTGCAATGTGTTGTGGAAAGAGATGAACTACATGATCGTTTATCAAACCATTATTTATCATGAACTACATGATTGTGTATCATAAACTACACATGATCGTTTATTAGGGCTTTTTCAAAACCATTGTTTAGCATAGACTAACAATCATGTATCATGATTTATGCAATCATGTATGCTTTCCTACACGATCACGTATCATAGAAGACGAATTACATACACGCATGTGACCAATGTTGATATGACTTATATGATCGTATATCATGATCGTTTAGAAAAAGAATTACATGCACGTGTGATCGATTAATCAAGTGTTGACTATGACATTTTTTATATTTGTCATTATGGGTCTGTGAAGTTTTTTCATTTTCAAAATTATCCTATACGTTGTAAATATTTTTGCTCGTTTGTTATATTTTTGTGAAAACCCCTTCAAATAAGTTTAAACCATTACTATTTTGAAGAGACAAGTTCCAACAAAATTACCATTTTCTCCTAAATAATTTTAAAATTATCATTTTTACCTTTTATTTTTAAAACTACCTTAATTTTTCAATTAACCCTCGTAAATGTGTTGTGCAATAAAAGTATATATGTGAATCAAATAATTAAATATTAATATTAAATATAATTGGATATTTCCAACCATCTCCAACAATTAAACTAATTAAAGGAGTTAGTTCAATGTGAACAAGAATACTAATAACATATTAATAACTTGGTTTTCGTAAAATATAATTTAAGTAAAATTTATTAATTTCATGACTAACAGAAATATTTGTTGATATTATTATTTTATAGATATGTTGGATAAATTTCAAGAATAATATGTTTTTTTCAAACTATTGATAAATATAGGATAGTTATGAAAGAATAAACAAAAATAGAGTTAAAGTTGACTTGGCGTTGTTGAAAGTCGTGTACTGGTTAGATATTGGTTGGTTGGGACTTAATAATTTCATTCGTGTATAATACAATTGCAATAATTCACCAAGTCAGGTCATTGTGCGTAATGGGCTCACCGTAACTCTTTGTAGAGCATGCTTCAATTTTAGGCGACGAGTCATGGATCACGATCACAACATGTGAAATGCTTATAATGTACCTCTTCATTGCGTGATACAAAGTTTTCCTACTACTTGCTCAAGTGCAAACGAAATAGTAGGTTTACCTGAGTGATTTAGAGTCGAACACAAGAAATTGTTTTTACACGTTAGTTCTAGGATCTATTATTCATTTAGGCGAGTTGAAAGAATTAAAGAATAACAAATGTAAGAATTGGCTAATTACACGATGATAGTCTGTAAGGAAAAGTGAAGAGAAAAGTCTAGTGACACACCTAACTCCTACGAAGGCAGAAATGTCCGCGTGTTACCATTTGCATAAATAGAGAGATAACTTTAATACGATTTAACTCACTAATTCATACTTATGATTAAGGTATTCTTCTTTTGAAGACATAAATGTCACATATGATTGCATTTTAGAGATCCATATGACCAAATACGGCTAGATGAGTTATATCTAGGAGAGACTACTTATGAATTCTTTAGCATTTCGTGATTAATGATTGTTACCTATCGGTATCCACTGTCCACACTTGCCCTCCTTTTGGGGTCCAACTGTTAGAAATACTCTCGCGAAGAGGCAAAGTTTCTCTTCACGCATGCTTATTATGTTCTAGACACTTGCCATCTCGGGTAGTTAGCAATTGATGCTGGCCAGGCACTAACAAAAGCACAATTAATACGTTAGAATTTATAAGTGACTCTTCTTTTCAAGAACTATCACCTACTAAAGTTATTGATAACACATTGATTTGTAGAAGAAGAGAGAAGGTGGATTGAACGACTATGTTTATATAAAACCATTAAAGAACGCAGGTCATAGACCGATATACAATATGTACCATATGAAGTATAGAATATAAATGAAACAATAAAATGGAAGACAGAGAAAATGGATCATTGTTACAAGCTAGGGGATCAACATAGACAGTCTCCTTCTCAATCATAGCTAAACAATCTTCGAGTAGCTCATTCGAGCTCTGTCAAGGTTTATTCAGACCTTCGATCTTTGGGCCTCTCCCCCTCTTCAAGGTGAAGACGAAGTGCTTGTATAAGCTGTATTTTGTTTAAAATCTTCTATTCCTCTGAGTGTGTCAGCGCTGTCATCTAGCCTTAATGAGGTCACATCGTCCCAACTGTTGTACTTGTCTTCAAGTGAGCTTTCTTCGCGTGATGTCTTGGTTCCTTGCTTGGGGTTGTTATTCGCCAAGCTAGTTCCCATCATATAGCCTTTGCACTGAGATGTCTTGTATGATTTGCTCATTTCTTCTCTTCCCACTTGTCTTGCATTTAAACATGATAACCACGGGTATTGTAAATGCATATGTATGTAGAAATGATAACACGAGATGAGAACTCATTTTGAAATAACAAGACTTCGTTAATATTTGATAAAAAAAAGTTCATGTACAACAACGCAAAAGTTTTTACAATTGGAAGTGTGAGGCCCCGATTACGTAGTGCCAAAATGATAAGGGCCCTGTGAAAAGAATATTGTGTGAAGAGATTACTGATAGTCGAACGAGCTTCGCAAAAGAACTATGCGATGGAAGGTCACTACACAAGGAAAGTGCGCAGCGGGAAATTGGCAAGTTTAGGGTACGCTTAGAAACAGTGATGTGACCTTGATGTCAGTAGACCGACTGTCACACCATGCGACCAGATGGAGGGCGTGCCACCTAGACATCCACTTCGTATCTCTCTACGAGATAGCTCGCTGAATGCCTAGTAAGTGAAACAACTATTGTTCTTGTCTCTTCAACAAACTATTCCACTGAGCCTTAGAGATCTTCACAACTTATGAAGCAGAAAACAACTTTTCAACTTAATTTCGTCGCCTAACACTCTTACAAGCATAAATTAAGTTTTAACTCTTAGGCGATGACTCAAGGGATACAAGAACACAACATAATATACAATTTAACTTCTTCTCTTTATTAACTTAACACTTATAGAGTTCATTACAAATTATAACTCTTATTTTTACTTTGCATGAAATAAAACCAAATTTGATCTTCTCACGTCCTTTTTCTTTTCATCAAGGTACTACACACCTTTCTTAATCCGTCACATAATGTTGCTCTCTATAGTAGTGTTTAGGAGTATTAGTCTCTAATCCCCATCTTTTTTCCTTCTTGTCATCTTCAATCCAATCCAAGGACATTTTCTAGGATCTTCCTTTTCTTTCTTTGTTGCTAACACTGCTCCTTGTGGCGGGTACTTAGAGGCGTAATGGTGCAACCTTGTCCTTTTCATCGGTCATCCAACCATCTCTCTTAGCGGACTACATTTAGGGTTACCCTCTACCTGACTCGGCTCTTTGGCTTACTAGGTTTAGCCTCACTAACTTGGATATTACACTCGCCTTCCTTCAAAGTCGGGTCACCCATACTAAGGAGCAACTTGCTTACCAACCAACTCCTTAGGCTTATGATAAGAAGTCATAGCTCGCACACCATGTAAGACTACATAGTAACTCTGTCTTCCCTCCTTGATTAGGCTACAACGCCTCAGAACCAACCTTCGCATGACTTCAACACCTGCCAACATGGAGAGGGAAAAACATAAAACATAAGTCAAATGAACCTAGTGAATGATGAGTTTGAGAAAATCTTTCTTGGGAAAGGACACAAAATCACAAATAATAAGGTCAAACCTCATTAGATGAATCACTACAAATTAAGCCACAACAAATAAAACACCACAACAAGCGTCATAAGCACCGCGTGCTCAAATCATCTTACAAAAAGTTCATCACTAAGACATTGGGTTCTCCCTTCGCCTAGACCTAAGATTCACACTCAACCAACACCGAGTGAGTTACCTGGGATATTCGCCAGCGTTCAGTCACATTCAACTTTCTCAAACCTAAGAGTCACACTCCACCAACATTCCGTCACCAATGTGCTTAGACCTGGAATTATCCCCTTGCCTCGACTTGGGATTCTCCCCTTGCCTAAACCTAGGATTCACACTTAACCAACATCACATAAGTTACTTGGGATTTTCACCAGCATCTTGCGATAGGTCAACCACACCACCACACTCAACCACGTAGTTGCATAACGAGTGAGTGTTAGCTCATAGTTTACTCCTATCACAAATTATCACAATATAACAAAAGGTATTTCATAAACATAACCACAAAGTTACAAATAATACTTACAATACCACGTTTATAAACAATCCTTTTCAACAAAGACCATGAATACAAACACTTTCCTTTCTTAAGAAATTATTCGATAATCGTATGCACGCATGAAAACATTCAACCATAAGTAATAGTTTAGAAATTATGTTTGAAAACTGATTAGTCATTTACAAATTCTTATCCAATATAAAGATATCACAAATGGTTTGTTAAGTAAAAGAATAATTCACAAAAGAATACTCATAATCAGACATAGAAAGTATTCAGCAACAACTTATAAATCATGATGAAATCTTGTTTTGTTACTCATAACATTTGATCATTAAAAAGTATCACTCATATAAGATACTTAGCATTGGCTCCTTCATTTTCTTCTCTTGGCTTTCTTTTCTCGTCAACCGGTTCCTTCAATCGACTGTTCAACATTCAAAGCTTTCTTTTCTCACTTTTCATTAGAAATTTAATAATTTCAAAACCTTCTTTTCCTTTGGCTTTCAATTATATTTATAAAGGCCTTTCACATCTAAGGTCATTTCTATGCTTTACTAGTGTCACTTTGTTAACACGTTGCTCCATGTTGTCAACCTAAACTTGACATGTAAACTAACTGTCAATGACGATTTGAATTTCTCTTGAGACGCATACCTTATCTCCTTAGGGAGCCAAACTCTTAAATCGCCCGACTATCCTTTCTTTATTCTCGAAAAGTCACTGTCGTTAATTTACCTTTCCACAGCGAGTTATCAAGTCATCTTGACAAGACATTTACTTTCTCACCTCACTTTTTCTCGCAGTACCATGCAAAATGCCTAACTCTTTGGTGTTCAACACATGCCTCCTTCTCGCTAGCTATTCTTATCGCGTCGCTTACCTTCACTCGACAGAATCTGACTTACGCTTTTCTCCTCGCATCGCCTATCCTTCATTCACATCATTCTCATGGATCAGGGCCTTACACCAGTGATTGATTGAAGCTTGCTGTCCAATCCAAATCCAAAATAAGATTCGACAAAGATGTGTGGCGATTCGAGATTGGGTCACCTCTCACTGCCGGTAAGGGTAATCATTTCGATATGAAAATACTCATCAGAAAGGCCTATAAATAAGAAAACCCATGGCAGTTTGAAGTTTCTTTTACTCTGAACTCACTTAAGAAAGAATTAGAAAGATTTCTAAGGATTTTTTTAGACCCAAACGAGCTCGAGTTTGATAAAGTACAGATGAAGCTAGGTTGAGGAGCTAGTTGACTGTGACTATGAGTAGTTTCTCTTACAAAATATTTTCAAATTTCAAAGGTTTTTAAAATGCATTTCTATTGAGAACATGAGTTGTATGATTTTTCTTGTGCTTTCCAATCTTAAAATGCATATGATTTACAAATAAATAGGATTTATTGTACACCAGAATGATGTGATGAAATAATGTGTTTAACGAAGGTATGAGAACTTGATAACGGTTGAGTAAAATAATCTTTAATTTGTACCATGTGCAATGTAATGCCTCACACTTGCGGTGTGTTCTAGTGTGGGATACCTTATCCTTACTGTATGATTTAGAATGAAATGCTCTATTCTTGTTGTGTGGTGTGGAATATAATGCCCTATTCATGATTTGTGATCTTGAATAAAATGCCCTATTCCTCCTATGTGATCTTGAATAGAATGCGTAACAACCAAACTCTTTATATTAAGTTGAGGTCGTTACTACTTAAATAAATAAAGACTGTGTCTTATAAAAAATAAAAGAGCACACTGAATTTTCAATGAAAACTTAAAATACTCCACCTTCTACAATAAAAGTAGAAGATAAAATCCTAGTTTGGGCTCTATCTAACTTTTAAAGAAAAAATAACATAAAAATAATTCATAAGTTCGATAAATTTTAAATAAATATTAAATGTCAAATACTGAAAAACATGTAAGGCAAAAACAACATAAGATTTCCTCTATGACGAGTCACAGCCAGTTCTTGTCATTTGCTAGTTCTTCTCTACCTCGACCTTTGTCTGAAAAATTAAACATAAAAAGGGTGAGTATAAATATATACTCAATAGGGGACCCACTACTAGTCCTGTTGGGTGTCTCTTAACTTCTCATTAGAGTCCCACAAGGAAGTACCAAAAAATATCGTGCTCCCAAACACACACAATCATATTTAATTAATATTTCATTCAAATCTTATTTGAATGAATATCCCTACAATATTATTTTATAAATTTAATTAAATAAAACTAAATTATTAATTAATTCTCCAATTAATTAATAGCTAAGTTATATTTAACTTAAATTAAATTTGAATCATATTCAAATATAAGTTTCTTTCATAATCAATAATTTTAAAAGGGGTGTAATTGGGCTGGGTCAAACCGGTTTTCCTTCAAACCCGACTCGACCCGAAAATGTATGGGTCTTTCAATATTACGGACCGACCCAACCCATCCCGAATTCGGGTCAGGTCGAGTTTTAAAATTTTATTTATTTATTTATTTAATTACTTTTAAAAAATGAATTAAAAACGTTTCTCTTTGACACTATCTCTTCCCTCTTTATTCCCTCTTCTCCTTTATTTTCTCCTTTATTTTCTTCTTTTTTCTCTTCATCCTTCTCTTTCATTTTTTCCCTTCATCCTTGTCTTTCATTTTTCCGCCGGTTTCTTCCCCATTCTCCTCTGTTTTCTTCTTTCTTCTTCAGTTGCCCAAGAGAACAATCAACAACTTCTTCAATTCTATATTATTCTTAACAGATGTCAGCTGAAGACCATAAACATCATTCTAGGGTTTGAACAATTTTAGTTTCTCAGATCTAGGGTTTAAAACAGAAGACATAACTGTTTTTTTTTTTTTTTTTTTCAGAACCAAGTGAGTGGAAGATGAAACTTTTCTTCTTTTTTCAGACCCACATGAGCATAAGACGAAAGATAGAAGGCCCACGAATGGAGAACAACCGGAGAACAAAGAACGGCCAGGGAACGGAGAATGGCGAACTTGCGTAGATGGAGGAAGACGAACGAATGGCGAACTACGGTTTAATTTCAATTTTAAGTTTTGTATTACATTTGAACCAAATTGAATCAAACCGACCCAGTTCAATTCGGTTCGATTTGATAACAATATTATTGAAGTTCAATCCAACCCGAATCGAATTGAGTCGGGTTGAGTCAGTTCGGGTTTTTTCTCCCCTAAATTTTAATATGAATCCAATTCACATTAAATTAATATTTAAACTCATTCAAATATTTTGTCTCTCATAAATTAATTTTGAATCATATCCAAAATTAAATTTATGTAATAAAGTTTCACAAACTTTATATTATAATGTATCACTATACATTAAACTAATTCCCCAAGTAAATTTGAACATTTCAAATTACAACCAATATAAATAAATCTCATTGTCCTTTACGAGCTAAGAAGGGGACCTAATGGACCTATAGATTAGAAGCTACAACGATATGAGATTAATTGGCTAAACTCATTAACCATATTAACCAATATTCACTAACTGTGTGTACACTCCACTAAAGACTCACAACTGAACTTTTCTCACTGTAGATATATTTATGTGTCCACGGATATAGACCAATAACAGTAAGTTAGTCCTTCATGAGTGTTTGTAGCACCAACTGGGTCAATTTACCGTTTTACCTTTGGGTTACCTCTAATCCTTAAATATCAGTGCTCCTTCAATGAACAACTTGTTTATGGTCCTACCAATAAACAAAAACTCCTCTCGTGCCATGGAGAGGGTAGAGCCCTTTGTTCAAGACCTGAAGACACCATTTAAGGAAACACTCATCTACTTACCCTAAAGTAGGGAAGGAGTGAATTCCATCTTGTGTAATTATGTTCCCAACTCCCCACTCAGTCTTGTCTCCAAAATGATAAGCTTATTGAGTTGGCGATCTGGCCACTCTCAACCGTACAAATCAAAGGACAATCCCTTGCGAATAGGAGTTCATAACACTCATGATTAAGACTAAGTTACCTAGCTCATTCTAATGAAAAAGAAACCTAACTAGTTAACGAAGTTACATCTAATGGTTACTATTTCACGATTTTATCTTATGAAAACTCATTGCATAGGATACCTTCACTTGCATGTCAACTACACAAACGTGTTGGATCATTGCGTTTGTATCAAATACAAAGTGAGTTGTATCAATAGTGTTACCTAGATAAGGTATCCAACTTTATCCCTATACTATAGACCCTTTAAGCTGAACTTGAACATTGATTTATGTATGTCTCTACATACTGTTCAAGACTCATTAAAAAACTTAGGATGGTAGTTTATTGGATTTGGGTTATTAAGACAAAACTAATAATTTAATCAATAACAATTATTACAATAATCACACTTTATTAATAATGGTCAATGGATTATATTTACAATCTACGAGTTTTAGGACATAAATCCCAACATATCCACTATTATTCTCTCATCTCTTTAACTGTTCATCATCTTATTGAAGTGTTTTAAGTAGTCTAAGTAATGTGATGATGTGCTTGATAAGAGTTCTTTAATTATAAGACTCATCATGTTTAGCCTTAACTGATAACTTAATCGGTCGATTCTCTTCGAGAGAAGGAATCAAGAATTTGTTGCCAACTTGTCGAGAGAATAAGTAGCAAAGACCTCGCTAAACACGCATAGAAGGAAGTTCAAAAACAAATTTCATTCTTGAATTTTTTTTAAAAATTCATTCTGCATTTTTCCTCCATTCATTTGTGTCCCAAAAGGAGGTTGCTCGCCTTAATTAGAAAATGGTTAAACAATCTATATCGCATCAAGCTACATCTCGCATGGCTTAAAGTGCCTACAATGCAGAGACTTTCCTTCATCTTTTTTAATGCAAGTTAGTTCACCTTTCATTGATTATTTCATTCCACACTCCACCTTCTACAGAATCCTCATTGTAAATAATAGGATCAGTATACTTTTACTTTTATACTGTATATATTTATATCGCTTGGAATTAGAAGTAGGCTTTGTAACTAAGTTTGATACAATTCCTTGTGTTTGACCCGAGCTTACCTAGGAAACTTTTCGCTTCGCCTACATTTGGGCAAGCGAGAGAAAAACTCGTACTCAACTTATACTTAGAAGAAGTACAACCGATTGGAGAGAAACTGTACCTTTTATAGCATAATCCTTGTCTAGAGGCAAAGTTAGCACTTTTTATTGCATAATATTGTCTCCTTATGTTACAAGTTGCAAAAATAGACCCTTAAATGATAAATCAATGAAATTATAATTAAGCGGATGAGTGGTGTGAAACTAATTTACATACTCAATCTCGTCTTCAATATGCGAAGAGAATGTATAAAAACAACAAAAACAATGAGAAATCAATAATCAAATTCAAAGTGCTTCAATTGCATCTTCAATGATCAAGAAACTAAAAAATTAATCCAACAAATTAGATCTTAAAATGGCTACTAAATGGGTAACCAAAAGCCCATAAACCACATCTGAGTCACCCTTTGACAAAAATAGGACTAGTGAGTGGCGACATGAATGAAGAAGCAATGGACAATGTAATGTCAGACAAAGGAAGCATGGTCTCTGGGCAACAAGGGGTCGCCGCAGACAGCTTGTACAAGGAGGGTGCTCAATTGAGCTTCTTGCTTCCGACACAACTTGAATGGAGAAGAGTAGGCCAGCACGGACGAGCGGAGAAGAGGAGACTAACACAGACGAGCTAATAAAGCACGTTACTCAGCTTTGGTGTGGAGAAGGTAGTCAACTCAACTTTAGTGTGGAAAACACAAACGACTTGACTCGACGTGGATAAGGCAACCAACTTGCACACAAATTGTATAAGGGAATGAAAACTCTTGCGGCTCGACCTTGACACGGTGTCAGACGAAGGACTCGTGACAGTTGGTTTCGTCAAATGGAGACACACGGTGGCTGGAGGTGGCGGTGACTAGGGTTTCCTTTGAGGAAGGAGAAGGTTTTCCAATTGTTTTTTTTTTTAATTAGCACAACATCCAAGAAACCCTATTTATATATATATATATATAAAAGTAATATTAATACATTTATTATTATTCCATTACCTTTTTCTTTTAATATGTACCAAGATATACATATTAATCCATTCTCTCCCTTCCTAATTTCTTATTTCATCACCACCCATCATAATACTAATTCCACTAAAAACCACCTTCTTAATTAAATATATATGTCACATTCATGTACTAATAAAATAACACTCAATATCAATTCAAATATAAAATAAAATTTAAGATAATTAAGTTAGAAATTACCTTAATTTTAGGTGTTACATGACACATTAAAACAATCACCAAACATTAGCAACTGAAGCCACAGTTAAATTTGATTGTAGTCTAATAAATCTGAAATAAAGTTGGAGGGTTAAAGCTTAGTTTCATTGTAGTCTAATAAATTCGGAATAAAGTTGGAGGATTAAAGCGTAGTTATATGAATCAAATACGCAACTACTTTTAGTCATGTTGGAGGTATTACTGCATGTATTGTTCAGCCAGTAGATTGCTTCTAGCATTAATGATTATTTCAACTAATATTTCCAGTCATTGTATATATATGTAAATTGAGTTACCAACAAAGAAAACAAAAATTGTAATATTAAAAGAAAAATTGCATTGGACTAACATTTTGAGAATAATGATATAGCAATTATAGCACATTGTTTTAGAATTTTTCAAATATGGCAAAATTTTCACTTAAATAACTACCCTAAACTACCCTTCAATAAAAAAATTGTTTTATTTTTTTACATTAATTTTTTTGTTTTACTTTGTCTCAGTTTTGTGTGTCAGTGTTGTGATATACTTATATTATATGTATTAGTTGGTTAATATACTTACTATGTGATTTTCATTTTTTCAAATTTTATGCAATTCGTTAGAGTATTATTAAGTATATATGAATGATGTAACTCAGTGTATTATTATCAAGTATATCAATAATATATTGTTAAAGCATATCAATAATATATTGTTAAAGCATATCAGTAAAGTGAATTATTATCAAGTATATGAATCGAGTTTACAAGTGTATATCATTAGTATATCAAGTGTATAAGTAGGACTTCAAGCATATCAAGTGCATTTAATCAATCAATTGTATAAGTAAAGAATATTAAATGTATATGAAGTGTATCAGGTATATTAAACATATATTAGTATGTTTCAGTATCGAGTGTATCAAAGAGTATGATGTGCAGGTGCATCAAGTGTATCAATCAAATGTATCGGGTGTATCAAGAAGTATCAGGTATATCAAGTGGTGTATTAGATGTATCATACGTGTATAAGGTGTATCAAACGTATATTAGTAACGAGGGTATTTGTGACATTTTACCTCTTAATGTATGTGTTGGGGTTCGTTTTTGCCATTTTCGCAAATAATAAAATGTGTGTATTATGGACTTAATTATTATAACTTATTTTGTCATTTTTGCAAGTGACCCATATTAAAATATATCAAACTTAGGTATTCTTTCCTATGGTAAATTAAATATATATTTTTCTAAATGAAGGTAATTTTTATAGTGTCCTACTATCTAACTCATTATATATATAAAAAAATTGTACCTCATAAAATGATTCTCTATCATATACGTAAGAAAACACATTATGTCATTTCAACGTTCCTCTCTTGGTTGTGTGGAAAGAAATATGGTAGCTCGCAGTTACATATCCATTATAATAAAATTAAGAAGAGATATTGAGCATCAAAACAATTGAAACAGTCGAGTAGAGGATGTTCATTGAACACTTTTTCTTTTTGTCAATTAGTGAACATTTTGATAGTCATTAGATCGCCATTTGAGTGCCATTTGATCACTTTTTTCTTTTACAATCAATTAGTAGTTCTTCATATTTGGTTGATTATTTTCTAATTGTCATCTAACTATCTTTTATTCTTTGACACATACTAGTTTCTACAGAAATGATACTTAATGGTACCGAATGTTATTTGATTATTATCTTGTTACTAATTGATTGATATATGGTATATTAAAAGAATTGCTAAAATAATACATTGATATACTAAAACAATATGTTTTGTAGTTACATCAAAATAGAAAACAACTATATCAACCTCATAACAAGACTTCATAATTTAGACACTATCAAAGATGGTTAATCAAATAGAAATTAGATATCATATAGTAATCATCTGATGACATCAAATATGAAAATGAAAATCACATGATTATGTGATAGCAATTATATAGTAAATTAAGAAGAGAAATCATGCATCAAGAAAAAAAAAAGTTGAAAATGTAACAAAATTTATTAATTCTTTTAGTAAAAGTCAGTGGATCTCATTTATTTTTATAAATTTAAGATTTTTTTTAATTGTATTATATATAGTAATAATTTATATTTAATTGCTATATCTGTGCCTACAAATAACATAAAAAGGCAAATGGACATAAAATATTTATTAAAGTGTAGCAAAAATTTACAGATTCCTTATACCCAAATAAATTATAGGTGACCCACTAAATCCGATTGAAAAAAAACAAAATCTAATAATGAGTGTTTATTTCGGCTCAATACCCACATCTCAATCTTTTGCAGTGGCTCTCGCTGTCTGGATGATGATTTGTGAATAGCGTTAAACACAATACATCCTCTCGGCTATCGCTCTTACTGAAGGAAGAGAAATGTTGAAGAAAAAAAATGTATGAACCAGGAAGGAAGAGAAGATCGACCAAAGGAGAAGGAGATGGAGAAGTGCATTAAGTAAAAAAATGCCAATATATAAAAAAATAATAATTTGGAAATGGGATTGGGACTTAAATATTAAGTAAAGTGATATTAAAGAAAAACAAAGGGCTTTAGGTGAAGACATAATTTTGCATAAATTTGCATTGTCCAAAGGCGGCCTAATTGCCAATGCTACGGTGCGTTTCATATATAACTAATTTCATCCATCTCCTAATACAACTTTCTTTTTCTTTAATATCACACATTGTACATAAACAAATCACACATATATTTATTCTCAAATACATCATTACTCTTATTACAAACCATTCTTTTTATAAAAATATATTTATATGCAAATGACTTTTTGACCCATATTTTTCCCAAGTCAAGTAAAAAACATTAAACAAGCTTAAGTTATGAAGGCTAAATTATTAGGTAGTAGAGGTTAAAAAATTAAGTGGATCAAATTTGATTTGGCAGTCCAATGAGTTGTATAGAAGAGTGAAATGAGAGAAGAGTATGTAACACACCAACAAATAATTAAAAATGGTTTGTGTTATGATCAAATACATGCAATAATATCCATTTTATGTTGTTTTTGTTTAATTAATATTAATCAAATACATACACATAAGTATGTGTATGGCATTAGGCTGCCTTGGACATAAAAGCATATAATGTAGAGTTTAAACCGTTATTTTAAGTTGAAGTTACTTAATATTTAAGTCTCACTTTCATATTATTATTTATATATTCCCATAGTTTAGTCCAAAAGAGGATATCAAATTTTAATTACATATCAATAGCTATTATTATGCTTTTCTTTTAAATTAAAACCTATGTTATTGAATATTTGAATCTCTATCTTTTTTTTTTATTTAAATGAGAATATGGTGTTATAGTTAATTGAATTAAATTTTCATTTAAACAATAAATATATATATATATATGGCTAATTATAAAAAATTAAAATATAAGAGATATATCAAAAAAAAAAAATTAAAACTATTAATTTACAAAATAGATCAAAATCTATCAAATTTTCGTCCATTTAACTTCTTTAGTTATATTTTATAAATGGTTTCAATTTTTTTTTTCTATCTATAAGAATTGTAATAATATAATAATAATAATCACACCTTATTACAGTTGTTAATATTAATAGGAATAGATAAATTTTATTTTCTAAACAAAAGTCTACACAAATTTTCAACATTTTTGTAATTGAAAAATAAGGTTAATTATAAGAATTAGTCAAACATTCTTATTATTGTTATTGTTTACGTTACTTGGTTTTCTTTCTTAAGCC
Source organism: Cucumis sativus (assembly GCF_000004075.3). Classification (NCBI taxonomy): domain Eukaryota; kingdom Viridiplantae; phylum Streptophyta; class Magnoliopsida; order Cucurbitales; family Cucurbitaceae; genus Cucumis; species Cucumis sativus. Next base: position 25,847,935 of record NC_026657.2, read on the forward strand.
TCCATATAATGATCAAAATTAAAAATGTGGCGACGGCACAACTTTATCATATCAATTTCATATTTTATATTTTTATTCTTTCTTAGATGATCCTATAAATACTACCAACAATTTCTTCCTTTCATTCAATCATATTTCTATTTTCTCATCCTTGTTCTCTCTCACATCCACAAATTTGAGCATTTGAAAAGGAAACAATAACTATCGGAAGAAAAATTGATTGAGATGATGATCATCCAATTTGAGAAGAGGAGTAGTTTGGCTCTATTGATCGTGTTGGTAGCATTGATAAATTTGTGTACTTTTAGCAATGCATGGTCTTACAATGTTGTTAACTTTGGAGCCAAAGGTGATGGGAGAACTGACTCAACACAAGCATTTCAAACCGTTTGGTCTAATGCTTGTGCCTCCACAAAACCAACCACAATTTATGTCCCACGAGGAAGATATTACCTTCGCTCTGGAACTTTCAACGGACCTTGCAAAAATAATGCTATCTTTATCCGCATTGATGGCACTTTGGTGGCTCCCTCCGACTTTCAAGTTATTGGAAACTCTGCAGCTTGGGTTGTTTTTAGGCACGTTGATGGAGTTACCATCTCAGGCGGCAATCTTGATGGGAAGGGGGCTGGCTTATGGACTTGCAAAAATTCTTCTATTAGCACTACTTGTCCATCTGGTGCCACGGTAAGCAAATATATTAACTAAAATCACAATTCTTCTCAAAATTATTATATTATTATATTTTTATATTTTAAATAAATTCGGTCTTCTCTACTGTATATGCAGACCCTCCAATTCTCTAACTCCAAAAATGTAGTGGTCAGCGCATTAACATCACTCAATAGCCAAATGTTCCATATAGTCATCCATGGTTGTCAAAATGTCATGATGAAAGGCCTTAAGGTCTTGGCCTCTGGCAATAGTCCCAACACAGACGGAATTCATGTGCAAATGTCCACTGATGTGGCCATATTAAACTCCAAAATAGGCACTGGAGATGATTGCATTTCCATTGGTCCTGGTACTTCTAACTTACATATTGAAAATATTATATGTGGACCTGGTCATGGAATAAGGTAAACTTCTGTGAATTATAAAGTAAATAAATTCTTAATTATAATCATTTTTGTAATAAAATTTGTTGGTTATGATTTGTAGCATTGGGAGTTTAGCAAAGGATCTACAAGAGGATGGAGTCCAAAATGTTACTGTGAAGAATGTTGTATTTTCACGCACTCAAAATGGGGTAAGAATCAAAGCATGGGGCAAGCCTAGCAACGGTTTTGCTAGGAACATTCTTTTCCAACATATTGTAATGGACAATGTCCAAAATCCAATTGTTATCGATCAAAATTATTGTCCAAGCCACAAAGGATGTCCGGAAAAGGTACGAATAATTAATCAATTCAATATGCTCTAATCCTCGATCATATTAATTATATTATTGATTGAGTGCTAAGTTGTTGTACCATATTATAGGCTTCTGGTGTTAAAATTAACGATGTGACTTATCAAGACATCCATGGAACATCAGCCACTAAAGTTGCAGTAAAGTTCGATTGTAGTCCAATAAATCCATGTGTTCGAATAAAGTTAGATAATGTAAAACTTACATATATGAATCAAACAGCGCAAGCTACATGCAACAATGTTGGAGGAATTGCAGCAGGTCTTGTTCAACCCACTAGTTGCTTCTAAGTGAAACAACTTGAGTTTATTGGATATGCATGGATGTTTTTTTTCTTGAGTAGACAAAATATTTATTTTATGACTAAAAGTGTTTAGAAAATTTCATTTTATTTATATTTTTGTATCGTGAAAAATCTATTTGTTATTCATTATTTTTATTTAATATATTGTTATTTTCAAAATCCTATTCAAACATACATGAAAAATTATTACCAATTGCAAACTTGGAATTACTATGCAAATACAAAATACAAGAGAACTTTAATTTTACCCTAATACAAGTTGATGTTAAATCATTCAAAAGCAAACACACATTGGTTTCAATAAGCATTTTACAAACGACCCAACTTTTCAATATATATTTAGCACGACTTCATATTCAATTGTTGCATGTATTTCAAGTACTACTCGTATATGAGCACAATATAATTCAGAAGATATGGCAGAAAACTATAAATAGTATACGTTTTTCATTTGAGATAGTAGATATTATATAAAGATATTTCATGTCATTTTTTCTATCAATCTCAATATGATGTTGGAATGCATATCTTTAAAACTCAATAGATTTCTCTTTGATTGGCTAGAGAACAATGTATTATTAATTGTGAATTTTGTTCCTCTAAGTAAAATAATATTTGTTTTTCTAAAACCTTCAATCAGACTTGTAGAACCTGATATTATATTAACTTTTGGTTCCAACATTGTCAATTTGGAAAAATATTTTTATTTGTAAGTTTTGTATGTGTGGTTGTACTTTCTGCTAGACATATATCTTTTTTGTTCATTTCTAAATCAACCAAAGTATGAATTAAATGATACATATTTCTTCATTTAAAAGGAAATAATTATAATAAGTAAAACATACTTGGAATTTATAAGGTTTAATATTAACAAAAGCAAGACTAAGAAACCCTGAATCATGTTCTAAACTATGCGTTAAGAATACAAAGGACAAGAATGAGTTATGCGATGAGATAGTGGACGATATAGAAGCTGGCGATTGGTAAGTTTTGCAAAGTACTCTGCATATCGTGTTCGGGCTAGGCAATGCGAAGGATCTATGTGTTGAACTAGGAGGTGATGTTAACTTCCTTCAATTATAAGTAGTTGACGTTATCCTTGTGTAAGAAGGTTGGTGAATTGATTTGACTTTGCCGTCCAACTGACTTTAGAATAAGGATGTGGCAGTAACACATGGCGTTTTGACACTACAAGAAAATATGTATTTTCTAACGCACAACACGAACATCGAGATAAGTGACGTTGGGAGAAAAGTTTTTCTCAATGTTGTAAAAGCTCCTACGAGAAAGGTTGACAATCCTGACACGACATAAGACGACGTCAGTATAAGGGAATGTAATAAAAAATTTAAACTTCTTCTAATGTCGTTACGCTTGGCGTCAGGAAAAGTTTAATATTTTTAAAAATATTAAACTTCTTCCGATGCCGTTATGCATGACGTCGGGAAAAGTTTAAATTTTTGTTAATATATTAAAATTTTCCCGATGTCATGCATAACAACATCGTGAGAAGTTAATTTTTTTAATATATTAAACTTCTTTCGACGTCATTATGCACAACGTCATCAATACTAGAACAACGTCATCAATACTAGAGGATCTCTCGATGTTGTATATAGGACATCAGGAGATGTATATAGGATCTCCCGATGCCGAATGTTGTGCATCGGGAGAGCCTCTCTCGATAATTTTTTTTCAACCATGGTCCCAATGGTCATTTATGCGTCGGAAGAGGATCTTCCGACACTTTTTTGTATAACTTTAGACATTTATGCGTCGAGAGATCCCCTTTTTCTTTCAGTGTGATACTGGACAAATTATCACTGCCGGGAAGAGGGAATCGTTTCGGCATGGATAGTATCATCGGAAAAGTCTATAAATAAAAGGATTCTGGCAAGATTAAGAGCTTATTTTACCTAGTAATTACTTAAAGAGTTGAAGAACTTACAAATTGGTTTCAAAGTACCTCAAGCTGGAATTTTCTACAAGAAATTTGCAAGCAAATACATGGGAGCTTCGGTTAAGAACGCACACTACAAGAAATAGGGGGTCTCCTAACGACTATAAGTGTCGGCATATATACCCAAATGCATCGGGAAAGGATCTCCTGACGCATACGACACCATTGGGAGGCAAGTTGGGAGTAATGTGTCGGGGGAGGAATTATTTCTGATGCACGAACGAAACTCTTCTGAAATTCCTTACTCACGACACTGCAATTCCTAATGAATTGAAGCACGTCAGAAAAAGGTAACTCCCAACGTGCTTATACCAGAGTCGATAGTAAGAATGTCGAGAGTAAGGAATGCCCAATGTTGTGCTTACAACGTTGAGGAAGGTTACTACTTCCCAACACCATTGTGTGTCAAGAGATAATTTTATACTTTTTTTAATTATTATGTTCAATTTTTTTTATCTTCTGGTACTTTTTTTAGTTTCAATTCAATTTAAATTCAATAAAGTTTTCAAACATAACAAAAAAAAATTAATAGATACATTGAAATACCAAATTGTCATTTATAAAATTAGAACATAATTCTATCTATTCAAACAAGTACATATTGTTTGAAACAATTACATAGAAAAGTAAAAAATACATCATCTTTCATCGTTCTGAACGTCATCTTCGAACAAGTCCACCCCTAGAATAACATGAAAGTAAAGCTGCTACTACTCTACTCACCTCAATCTCTCCTATTCAGACCAGGAATAGTTGCATTGCTCCGATCTCCCACTCTCGCTTTAGCTCTCGCCTATATACCTCATACCGAGTCAACTCAGCGGCTTCCTCTATTGCTTTGCTTCCTCGCTAATCCTAGGCTCCCTTCCAGAAGCTCCATGCCATACATCCTATTAAGAAAATCTGGGAGACAATAGCTGCTATCGGCCATTAACAAGCGGGGTTGGAAAGAAAGAAAAAGGAAGTTAGGAAAAGGTTGCTTAAAGTCTTCTTTTTCACTCTATTCCTACTCACTTTGATCCGTACGAAGGTGAAAAGAATGTTGACAAGACTGGAAGGTGCGAATAGGCTTGGCTTTCTACTCACTTCACCGTGCCATAAGATAGGTATGAAGGACTACCCATATTAACCCAGAGAAATCTCAAAACAAATGTGTTAAGCAATTAAAGAGGAAGACCTAGGACAATGAATGAATTGTCTTTTCTCGTACAAAGGACCAAAGCTTTTATACTTTTTTTTATATTCAAAGTTCAATAAAATCAAAATTCATGAATATGCCAAAAAAAAAAAAAAAAAGAAACCCAAAACTTATAACAAACATTAATCTAAGTACAACCCCTAATCAAACTTCCACTCTTTTAACTTCGAACAACAATCAAACTACAACTCTTAAGTACTCAATTTCTCCAATTTCACTTTTTCTACAAATATAACAAACAATAAAGACTCAATTTACAGGTTACTTCGACATGCGACCCAACAGAACAACTACATTGAAACCTTTTTGATCTCTCAATTTCGACGTGTCACCCAACGTGACAACTACATCGAACATACACGCTTAACCCCCTATAAGCTCATGTACTAACCTAACTTTTATGATTTATAATTCCTTTCTATATAAGTTCTCCAACTAAACAATTTTACTCAATGTTGCATCAGGTTTGCTTTTTTTTTTTCCTTTGATTTTTTTAAAGTTAAAACCAACCAATGTGTGAACGAAAGTTTGATGTTAATCTTTTCAAGTTTTTATGACTTAGGCATGAAATTTTGTTTTGAAAATAATTCAATTTGAAATTAGAAAATAATAATTGCTATGTGTAAACTTTGATTTATTTCAATTAAAACATCACAATAATAATAATAATGGTACTAATTTAAATTACATTTTAGTATATATTAATTTAAATTGTGATTAAATCAAGTTATATTATTAAATTTTAATTATTTTTTTAGTATGTTTAGATAAATATAACAAAAGTGTTAAATATTTTCGTAATATTTAACCATTTAAGAAAACCGCATGAAGCAATTATTCGTTTTATAAATTTTATATTTGTTCTTATTCGATTTTGATAATTATTGTCTACTTTTTCTTCTTTCATATTCTTAATTTTTTCATATTATTACTTATTCTTTTTCATATTTCTACTTTTTCTTTGCAATTTCTCCATTTCCTCTTTTAAAATTTTGTCCTCCTTCATCTTTCATATTCTTTTTTCTTCTTGGTACAAACTTTAAAATGATCATGTATCAATATCTAAACGATCAGTTGATTATCCCAAATAGAAAAAGATAGACCACTAACAGTAATAGTTTATTTAGTTTTGGTACAAGATCGTATTTCACACATGTGTGTTCGATTAATCACGATATATTTTTGTTATTTCATTTAGTGCACTTGTGGACATTTATTTCAAAATTGTTCTATACAGTGTAAATATTTTCGCGCTTAAAAAACATATTTTTGTTTTTTTTTTTAGATTTTGGTTTACAAGTATACGTCAAATTTGAATAATGTGTTTGTTTAGAAAAAGAAAATAGCAATATTATGGAAATTAATAGTAACGATGGAAGATGGAAGATGGAAGAAAGATAGATGATTAAATTTGCACAAGCTAGCAAGTGTAACCAACAAAAGGTTTACAAGTATACGTCAAATTTGAATCCTCTAGAATAATGTTCACTTTTCAATTTACTTGGAGATAAATAAGACTTTAAACGGGCATCCTCAATTTGCCTTGCACCATACTGCAAATTCAAAATAATCAAATGGATTTAGAAAACATAAATAATCATATAATTGAAAAACAAATCAAATTACAAAAATCATCCCAAAAATACGTGTAAATTTTGAACAAGGAAGACTCTTTACCTTTTTACATAGTAATAACAAAAGTCGGCCAAGATAAAGGATTGAATCATTTCCGCAAGGAAAGCCGCCATGAACCAAAAGTAACCATTCCCAACTAATAGCAAATATTTTCCCCCAGTTTCGTAAACCTATAACAAATATTTTAATGCAATTTTATGTTGCGATTGAAACAAAGAAATTGTGATTGAAACGGAAAGAAAAAAACCTGAATAATCCAATGAGCAAAAGCCAAGAATCTAGAAATCCCCAAAGCAAACACATAATGGGCTGTGAAAGGCTCAATCATCTGCCACACAAATGCATGATCTCAAAGTGGGAACCAATAAGTAATTATTACAATTTTGATCAACCAAATAGGAGAAAAAAAACAGAAAAAATTAGAGGTGAAATTACCTTAGCATTTTGCATAAGCCTAAGTTGAGGCAACACTGAAAAAGATTCTAAGAAAACACCAAATGCCCACAACACACGAACCACGTAAGTATGGTGTGTGTGGGGAAATATGAAGAATGAAAGAACCATAGAAGGCACCACCTAATTTCACACAGTAAGTGTATATCAAATCAATTTATGTACAAAAAAAGAAAAAGAAGAAGAAAAGGGTTTAGTAAATGGAAGAGTAAGTTAATTACCACATAATACAAATGGAAGTTGTCAAGGGATTTGGAATACGTGTTTTGCAACTTGAAGCGAATCATGTAGATAACCCAAGCAGTGGAGAGGAAAGTAATGAGGTCTAAAAGTGTGTAAATATCAACTTCCATTATTGTCCCACACACCAATCTTACAACAAGGAACAATGCTGTTAGTTCTTGACTTTTTGATGATAGACCTGTTTTCATTACCAAAATACCCCTATAAGAATTTCTATTTCACATTCTCTTTTTCTTAATTAATTTCAATTAATTATGACATCAATTTTTTTAATTTAATTTAATATTGATGAAAATTAAGTGATAAATGATTTAAGTATTCGTTATTCATAAATACTTAAAAGAAGGCATTTAGTAGTTGCAAAAAAAAGTTCAAAACCTAAACATATTCATTCTCATTACTCTTATAAATTTCGTAACTTATTATCTATTTTTTTAGTAATATTTTTAAAAGATTGTTTTTAGAATTGGACAAAAAGTTAACTAATTAGTAAAACAGGATAAGAAATTAAACTTCATTTTTAAAAACTAGAAAAATAGGTATAAAAAAGAGGCATAACCTTTTGAAAGTTAATAACAAAATAGCAATGAAATTCAAATCTCACAAATAAAGAATATCATTTTCAGACTTAAAAACCAAACAAAAACTATAAAGAAAAGAAAAAAGAAAAAAAGAAAAACAATTGACCTTTAAAATCTCTAGAAGAAAAAGGAAAAGAAAAATCTCATGCAAGAATTTCTCTATTTCTTAATCCTCACCTAACAAACAAACTACTAAAATTCCAATAATTGGAGGCATTTTCAAACACAAATCCCAAAATTAAAAAGAAATAAGGAGAAAGAAGAACTCGCCGGAGCAGGTTTTATGAGTTGTGAGCTTGTAAGCAAGGACGAGAAGCCCGACGGCGTGAATTGATTCTCCCGCCATAAAGAAATAATTATGATTATGAACAGTATGCTTCAATATAACCAACGCAAACACCGCAACGGCCACCAAAATACCAATCCTCGCCGCGAAGGATCGCCGCTTCAACCATTCCGCCACCGCTTGACTTATCCTTCTCCTCCAAATCGGGCGATTTTTCTTTGATTCATCGTCGTCGCTCGAGATCGGAGCCCTCCCCGAACCGAAATTGATGGGATAAGAACCTAAGGAAGCCATCTACAGAGAGAGAAGCGTTATTGAGAGGGGGAAAATTGGAGGAAACGGATGTGAAGGATTTTCCGATGGGATTGAAACGGTTGCCATTTATGCAGAGAAGAACATTTAATTGAAATTGTTAAGAGATATGGTGAAATGAACTCATTCAGTTTTTTCTTCTTTTTTTTTTTAGAAAAAATGACAAAAAAGGTATAAATTTAGAGTAGTTTTGGTAATAATTATAATTTAAATTGTGTTAATTAAAAATTTTAATCCTAAAATTGGGGTAGGAAGTAAATTAATGATAAATTTAGGTTTTTTTTTTCTCTTTTTACAGCATCAACCTAGTTGGATATGCTATTTATTTATTTTTGTCTATTATATAACCTAATAATGTGTATTTGTTAATTTTGGATTTAATTGTGAGTCTCACATTCCATTTAAGATAGATAGACTTACTTTTTAAATTACTATTATATGAATTACATATCTTCTTACATTATATGACACTATTTTCTTATAATTAATTTATTCTCTACCATTGTTCCAATTTTACAAAATAACCAAAAAAAAAAAAAGGAAAGAAAAGAGAAAGAGGGTATATATTTTTTTTATCCAATTCGTGATATTCTAAAATTTTATTATAACAAAGATCGTAAAGCATATTTGGTATACTTATTTTCAAATTTGATTTTAGAAACAACTCCTAATATAACTCTCATTAAACAATATATAGAAGAAGACAATCATCAAATATATATAGTAAGAAGCCTACACATTTGATCATTCTAATACTACAAGATTTTTTTGTCTTTGTCAACAGTTTTAATTTTTCTACCAACGGAGCAATAAACATTAACATACTTATCTTTTGTCGACAAAAATAACAACGGCATTTTTAATGTGTGCACTTGCATTTATGCCGACAAAAATATATGTGTAGACAAAAGGTTGCGTGGTTTTAGTAAAAATTATTAGGTTGTAGTCGTGGGAGTGATTTTAATTTTTGTCCACGTATATTTAAGGTGAAAGCAAGTTTGAATGCATGCATGGAACAAAAACTCTCAAATCCACGTTTTAATTTATATCCACAATTTGTTAAAAACCTATTCTGATCTTTATTAAGTAATACTTTTCTTATTTGGATATATAATCATGTGCGTAAGATTTCAGTTCAATTTTATATATATATTTTTAACGTGGCTTTAAGTTTATCTTCCTAAATATTTTCTCATCTTGGATCATTTAAAAGAAGGAAACACACAGAACACTAATCACATTCCAAATTGTCTATACCAATTCTCTTTTCCTCTCCAACATACTGTATGAAGAGGATGTTCAAAAGAAGCAAACACACAATGTACATAATAAAGTTTGATTGAGTTTGCCTAGCTACAAGGAAAATAAGGACAATTACACAAGGTAACAATATAAAATTCAATTATAAGAGGATTTTAGGAAAAGCACAAATACTTCTTACAAAATGGATAAGTGTAAGCATTGGATACGTGTCGAACCCTAAAACGCCTCGACAAGTGTTCGATGTGTTAGCTAGCGTGTCAAATATTTTAGGGTTTTAGGAGTATCGAATATGTTATTATTTAATTTTGATATCATACATGGTAGGACACACTAGTGACATTTCAAAGACCAAAACAAAAGATAGAGAGATCACTGAACAATCGTTCTTTTCTCGTACGATTGTCATTGTCCCTCGTCAAATTCTCAAGGACCAACCATTCTACCATCGTTATGTCATTGTTTTCTCCATGGAAGAGGGGAAAACAAAATGGAAAGGGAATGTGCTAAAAAAAGAATTGGGGAGGAAAAGAAAGAAAAGTTAAAGATTGGTCAACATGAATCCAGCTCAACTAGAACCTACATGTACTCGAGAACAAGATATTTTAAGTTTAAATTCCTTCCACCCAAGTTTTATTATATTACCTTAAAAAAAAGTTGAAGATAGATAAGAAGGCATGTAAAACTTAGATGATTTCTTGGCTACCAGGATGTGGCAAACATTAGTTGGTTTAGGTTATATTTACAGCCACAGAAAATTAAACTTTTCATTCTTTTATTTTTCAAAGTGGATTTTTTTCTTTGGTTTTTCTTTTGGCATTTTCTCCCACTTTTTTTAATATATAAAAAAAGTTGTGAGGCTTCTTGTAGAAGCAATCCAAATTTTCTTATTTTCTTCCATGCCAAGCATATTTTTAATTCATGAGGAAGTCTAAAATCATATTTTTAAATTATATATTGTATCCCATTATTTTCTACTTCAATATTGTCAATTATATACATAATGTCATATAATTATATATATTTTAAAAATTCACAATAATTATTCAAAATCTAATTCAATACACCAATATAATCTACTCAACAAAAATTAGAATTCACGTACTGTAAATTACAAGATCTATAATTAATTACTCAATTTAAAATAGAAGGCTTAAAATAACAATGCAACATAAAACAATCATAAATTATAAATAAACATTCAACACTACTGTAACTTTTTTACATTATTTTACAAAATATATGTAAATACAATTATCTTATATTTAATTATCTCACTAAAAAAAAAATTCAAAATATACTTGAACAAAACACTCCAATGCTTTAAGTTATCTATCTTTAATTCGTTGATTTTTGTTACCAAGTGCTAATGTTTCATGCAAATATATATATATATATATATATATTAATAAGTGATCTCTATAAATATAATTAATATATTTAGAATAGAAAGTTAACCTTACGTAATTGAGTGAATGACATATTGTTTTGTGCATCCATAGATGTTGTTTGTTGATTCACAATTGGCACCATATTTGTTGTTTGGCTAGATTTTTTCACAATTGAAAAAATAACTATTAGAATAACGAAAATTATATTTCCTCTAGAGTTCATAAATATAAATATAGTTTAATTTGGTGTGTCGATACGTGTGTGAGGGTTATAATGTAGTTTGATGAGAAAGAAGCATTACTACAAATTTGGCTTTTCTTAAGTTTTGTTCGACTTCACTTTTTGTGTATTTCTCCTCTTTTCAAGTGGATCTTTCAATTGATGAGGACGACCAACTATAGGCTTTTTCTTAATTTTTAGAGCTTTCTACAACATTATCTCTAATCAAACTTGAATCCTTTAGCTTCACTACTTGCACTATTATGTTTTACCAAAATACTTTTCTTCCTCATCTCCAAGATCTTTGAGCAATTGAATAAAATTTTGTGATGTAGGATCAAACAATTGTTCATGTTCGGCTGCTTGTGAAAGTAATTTGGCAAGCATTATGACATAAGTGATTATAAAACTTACCCATTGGCTCTTTGAAATTTCCACTTGCCTCTATTTGATTCTTAAATTCACTACTGACATTTCATATCCTAACGCACAATCCATGTGAGACCCGTTTCTAATTTGAGTTTAGTAAGTAAAATCTGGTTAATTGTTTTAAAATTTGTGGTTTAGATAAGAGGATCATGCATTTTGAAATAAGACTTCGTTATAAGAAGTTGGTGTTTGAATCAATTTGCGGAAAAGATTAAGTGATAAAACCTTACAGGCATTCTACAAAGGAGGATGCAATGGCAGAAAATGTGATACGAAAAGAAATATTTGAATCTAAGTGGTATCGCGTAGAGCAAGCAATCTTCTGAGGGATTAGGCATTGGGATGGTAATTCGGGGAGAAGTACCTACGCCTATGTATGTTGTGATGAAGTAGGTGTTCTGTTGAAAGGACTAGACAATCCTCTGAGGAAAAAACAAATGTCTATTGTTTTTCGAGAAGAGAGTTAGACAAATTGATCATTCCAAGAAGATAAGGTTAGTGTTTCTTGGTACACGATCGTTTAGTGTTGATAAAATACGTGAGAATATTGAACAAATATTAAATTGTTGTGTCGTTACAAAGCACTACCCTGAAAGCAAATATGGCCAGCTGTGGTGCTAATCATGTTGTCGGTTGCTTTCCAAGGTTAACACAGCTTACTTATTCTAACGTGCACTCGTCGGAACAAGGAACAGTTTTTATTCTCAGAACATAAAAGTATAAAGAGGAGAGAATGTGGATAATGGAGAAGAGAGAGTTGGAATGGAATTGAAGTATCACAAATGGGAAATGACTCAAATTTATAGGAGAAGCAAGTCTGTGAGGATGAGGCCGAGAGAACGAATGTGGAATGAATAAAAATGTAAATTCACCAAAAGGTATAGGTAATAAAAGTTACAATTTTTTTCACATAAATGCTATTACCCTATCACCACCAATAGACCTTATATGGTAAATACCGTTCTTTGGTATCTATAATCATTCATCTCTTCAAAAACTATCAATGTGGGACAAGGAAAGATCATTTTGCTTATGGGCTTTGACCCACGTCATTTCTAACATTTAGCTCTTGATACGCGATCGTGTACCAATATCTTAACTATCTTGGTTCACGATCGTTTGAAAGAAGAATTATACACACAAGTGTGACCAATTAATCGCATGTGATCTGAAGTATTTTTTATATTTTCTAATTAAATTGAAATTAGTCTTGCTATTTCTCTTAATTTAAATACATCTAAATATTTTCTAAAAAAATGTAAGCTTGAAAAAGGTTATTTATCATGTTAACCCAAACATAAACCTAAACCGTAGAAGGAGGATATGAAATGAATAGTATTGAAATATAATTATGGTTTTGTAAGAGTGACCAAGTTGATGCATATTAATGATACTGTAGTTTAGTTTAAAATAGATATAATCAAATAGAAGAAAAAAAAAGAAAAAAAGTTCCGTTGCCGGGACTTGAACCCGGGTCTCTCGGGTGAGAGCCGAGTATCCTAACCAACTAGACTACAACGGAAGTTGAGGAATGAGTTGAATTAATATTATTAATTCTATAAACTTCCACTTCTCTCAATGTCTTCACCTATTTTGTCTCCACCAATGGTTGCCTTCTTCTTCTCCATCGTTTCCTTCCCAAACAACTTTCTTATGAAGGCCACCCAAGTTCTTCCCTTTCCTCATCGTCTTCTACATATCCTCCTGCCAAATACATTATAAGAATACTCATCCACCACTAGTCTGTGTTAATAGTAACTAATAAGTCTGAATTGAACTCAGGGAACACATGCACTAATGTCTCAAACAAAGTAATTTCCAACCAAAATAACTGAGGGGTTTAGGTTGATTTGAGTTGTCAGAAAACTAAATTTCATGAAATGAAAGAGTAAATTATAGAGATTTTATGTCAAAATAGTCTAGCTTAGGTTATATCAATCTCCCATTTTAAAGAATGAGTTCATTGAATTATCATTATTTGCTTCTATGTAATTTTTTCACCTTTTCACCTAACCAATTTAATTACTTAACGTAACTAAATTGTACCAAGGTTCTAATTGTTCTAATTCAACATGATTAAGCATGTATAATTGAATTTTTCAATAGTATTAAGTTCAAAGAATCTTTAGGTGGAATGCCTAATTTTCATGCATGTAATTGACATTTATTACGTACATGCAAATCCTCTAGATTGGTCAGAACAATGCTCATTAAATAGCAAGCTAACCTAACTTATTGCTTCTAACTAAATCCTATCAAAATTGTCCACGAGTCAAGGATTCAATTGAAAGCATAAATCGTATCATTCTCTTAGCGTCCAAAAATATAACAAATACTCATTTAATAATAGAATTGAAACCAAAACCACAATAGAAATAAGTTCAAACTCTCACAAGTTCGAAGAAATAAAGAGAGTTTTCTATAAACCCAAGCTAAAACAAGTACCTTAACCTTTTATCCAATGTCAGATAATGAGGGAGAGTTCAACAATATAAACCATAAAAAGGAACTTAGAAAATAGGGAGAAAACAGAAGAGAAGCGATTGGAATTGGAAGTAGCGTTATGACACTGACAGACGAATGCATGTGAATAGAGTTTTGGGTACAATGCTGCAATGCTATGAAACGGCGTCGTAGACTTTCGAGGCCTACTACCTTTTCCGTCTTACAACATCGTGGAGCATCACAACACTACAAGATTGTTTTTCTACGGTATACAGAGAGTTGAAAAATCGAAACTTTAACTTTGAAAATGAAATAAAACAAATAAACATATTCTAACTATCATATTTGAAATTGAAATTGTTTAGTGATGATGTACTGATTTGGATATGGACGCCCTACATTGTTTGAAACCATGATATGGCCTAATTGATGCATTTTATTTTTTAAGAGCACTTATGTTTTATATATTGCAATCAAATGTTTTCTTTAATCGAAACTGTAGCTTGAATTTAATTATTGTTTATTAATAAATATTGTTTCAATTTGAAACTTTATTTATAGATTAAAATTAATTTTTAAAAGTGATATGACAAATAATTTATTTATTATGGTTAGAGATTTTATCTTGTTTAGATGACCAATGTATATTTTTTTTTTGCATTTCTTGGCAATCTATATCAATAGATATTAAAATGAATAAACTACATTTTCCAACTAAACCTAGAAGTGTGTAATAAATAGTAAGTTTAAATGTATATTCTAAAATGTAGTTTTTTCTTTTTCAAAACAAATAATAATGGTATATGTTAATAATTAATTTCATATCATACATGTGATATGCATTTTACTATAGGTGTACCAATTATACGATATATATATTTAAATATAAGAAAAATTACAAAATATATTATCCATTAAACTCATAAGTTTTTAGAAGATGATAAATTTTCTGTAAATGATTTTGTTTTGAAAAAATCATTAATGCATCAACTCTAATAAGTTATCCACAGAAAATGAATAAATACATTTTGGAAAAATAATAAATAATAAATAATAGATAATAGATAATAAATAATAAACAAAAAAATAAATAAAGAGAAAGATGTCAACTTTAGCGTCAACTCATCTTTTTGGGTGAACCTGTCTGAACCTTAACCCTTTCTTCACAAGAAAACTCTTCTTTATTTTCTTCTTCCTCTTCCTCGTTTCCATAATTAATCACCCTATATTTCCATTTTTACGAACTTCTATCTATTCTGTATTTGGAACCAAACAAAACCCCATACTTACATTCACCACCGCTTTGATTTCCTTCATTGGTTATGGGACCAGGAGTCCCCTTATCTGGCCCTGCAAAACAGGCTGAGATTCTCAGGAAAGATGGGAACCACTATTTTCAAAAGGGTCGAATTGGAGCTGCCATTGAAGCTTATACCGAGGTTTTCTCTCTATCTCTTCCATCCTTCTTTCTAGTTTCTATTTCGGTTTCCTTGGGATTGTATCGAGATCCAATTATTTCATTCTGGGGGTTTTTTTTTTTTTTTTTTTGTGTGTGTGTGTGTGTTAGATTTTGTGATATTCTTTTTGTTGGTTGGATTTTTAGGCGATTACACTATGCCCCAATGTTCCTGTGTACTTGACGAACCGTGCTTTGTGTCATCGCAAGCGGAAGTATGTACGGGCACCTATCCTTATTCCTTTATATATATATGTGTGTGTGTGTGCACATTCTTGTTTTTGGTTTTTACATTGTTTCTCTTTATTTCCTGCCTCATTTCCTTCCGAGAGAATTGAAAAATTGTTGATGTGATAATTTCTTTTCAATGGTGTATAGTGATTGGAATAAGGTGGAGGAGGATTGTCGGAGAGCTATTCAGCTCGATAGCAGTTCTGTAAAGGTACTGCTTTTGCTGTATATTCGTTCAACATTGGAAATTTGGTTGTTTCTTAGAGTCCAATAAGGCACGGTTGATAGGGAAATTAACATGACATGATCTGGATATGGTGATACTGATACCTAATTTTCTTGAAATCATGGGCACGGGCTTGTTTATCAGTATATTTGTTTAGTTTTTAGATCGGAATAAAATTCAAAATCCATGAACTTCTGCATTTATACGCCTAAAAAGGGGTTTGATGTATTTCTCTTTCGAAATCTATATGTCTATTTATCATTCTCAATAGCGGTTGAATATATGCTTAACAAATTGTCTGACTCACATTCACAATCTATACATCTCGTACATAACCCACATTTTTTCTATGAACAAACCCAAAGTATCCCATAAGTGTCGAAGTGTAACAGTCTCTTCTCTATTGCACTTACCCAAACAAAATTGTTTGTGTTGCTTCCTATATATACATGAACAAATTTGAAGTGTTTGATATATGTCCAACAAGCATAGGAGCATCGGAGTTTTTATTGGGCATTAACCATAAACCAAACTGAAGTGTATTTTCTTCTTATTATATACATGTGTGTGTGAAAGAGATACAATAAAAAATTAAAAACGGTGTATGAGAAAGAGAAAGCAGCATATAGACCCAAATTTAGAATTAATTTTACACATGGAGCTTCAATCCAAGAGAAGTATCCACGATGCAGATAGCTAGTGGATGCTAATAAATGCAATGGTGGATATGAGAATATTCCATCAATATGAATAGAATGTCTTCAAGTTTAGAAGAATATTTTGTCAGTGTTTTGTATGGATGGAAGTTGGAGGTCTTACTTGAGTTAAAGTTACCTCAGTAATTTTAAGGAGATCCTCTGAAGTTTGCTCTTTAGAGAGTTGGGTAAGTTTTGTGGCACATCAGTTTTTTAAAATGTTTTGTGGGGAGCTTGGCTCAAGAGAAACAATAAGTTTTTTAGAGAGCTGGAAAGGTCCCATGAGGAGGTCTGGGAGGTTTCGAGTTTTAATGCCTCCTTGTGGGCATTCTGTCAGATGGACAATAGGTCTTTTTGTAATTATTATCTTAGTTCGATTTCGAGTTTGTAACTTTTGTTGGTCACCTCTTTTTGTTGGGTTTTTTTTTTTGTATGCCCTTGTATATTCTTTCATTTGTCTCAATGAAAGCTTGGTTTCTCATCCGAAAACGAGAGGAAGAAAGAAAAGAAAGAGAGAAAGTAATAACTCATTCCCCCTGCCTCTATGTCATTTCAGTTTTCTTTTGCATTTGTATTATCTTGGATTCTTGTCTATAATCCTCTCTTGCCGCTTCTTCAACTCCTTTTTTTAACATTTTTCTTTATTTTTTTATGTGCAGGCACATTACATGTTAGGATTAGCGTTATTACAAAATAAAGAATATCCAGAAGGAATCAAACATTTGGAGAAGGTAACTGTTCATCTTTTTGTTGTTCCCTCTTTTTCCTCTTCTTTTTGGGTAGTAAAGAATCAATATTATCCAATAGAAAACCGGATTGGAGATTCAATTGAAAAATAGTTGATTGCAAAAATAACTCTCATTTACAGCCTTAATAAGAAAGTGTGGTTTGGGGGGGGGGGGGTTGCCTCTCTTGACTCGTCTTAGATTTAAGAATTAAATAAAACAGAAAAAAAAAAATCATGCTCTCTAATTTTCCTCTCCAGAATTTTCATAAATGAGAGACTATTGATAAAAAGGTAGTTTAGATGTAAAATTTTTCCTCTCCTGCGGAAACCTTTGGCTCTATCCTTGGGTCACTTGATTATCCTTTGCTATGTATATCTTTTGAAATCAATCAATTATAAACTTGTACACTTTAGAAGTTTGTGTTTCCCTTGACAACTTTTCTGAAAATGCTATATGCTAATTGAAAAGTTGACACAACATATTGAAAGGCCCATATGCTTTACAAATAATCCTCATTCATCTTGTGAATGTGAAAATATAATTCCTACTGTGTCAGATTTTCTTTTAGCCAACAGTGTATAGGAAGATGCCAATCTTTTAGTGGCGAAGACAATTTTTTCACCACAAAAGCAAAGAAAAAGACAATCCTCCCCCAAAGGAATTGCATTATCTACTATGGTATATGTAAATTTTGTGAGGAGAATAGGGGAAAATAGGCATTAATACTGCAATGAAAATGTGGGAGTTCCTAATAGTTTGTTGCAGTAACAGGGTAAAAGAGATAGTGAAACGGGATCGTTGTTATGTGAAAGCAACTGCCATTGGCTAGACATGCCGTTTTTATTTAGGAGTGATTAAAGAGATGGTAGGGAGTCTCTTCTCATTTTGCTTGTATTTAGATACAATAATGCTTTGAGGAACATGAACGTGAAGAAATTAGAGCAATAAGATTCTGAAGAATGGTTAGAAACAACAACAAAAAAAAAATATATAGTTTGAGCCATCCATGTAAAAAACGATCTTTGATGCTAATGGGAGTAGATATAAGTGAATCATTAGAGAGGAATATTGAAATTCTGATGGATACGATGTGGACAATCATCAATGGGAAGTAATTTGAAGAGTTTCCTAGCAGCTCCAGCTGGGGGTTGTGGTGGAAAGGGCTTATGCACCGGGTGAGCAAAAGGTGTGGGAGATCTTATATTTTATTATATGATCTTGATGGATTAATGTTATGTAATATGAACTATGATGCACGAACACACTGATTTCAGGAAAGGGTCCATGTTGGACACTATTGGACACATGTCTAGACACGCTTGGACACGTGTCCAACACACTAAGAAGCGCATCTAAAAAGATATTTTCTTTTTTCAATTTTGGACACGGCTTGGACATGACTCTGGAAAATATTCAACCGAAAAATTAGGGGGAAATTGAGATGTTTTGGTTCTGATCATCTGATCTTAGAAATGCTTATTTAATCATTCAAATGGAGAGGAAATTTGTTGTAATGAGTCTGAATGGAGGAGGGATACACTGGGTTCGATCTTAATAGGAAAAGAAAGTGCACTATTTTGATTTTTGAAACATTTAAGACTTGTTCAGTTTAAACTATATGCAGTATGCCTAAAATTTGTTGCACTACGACGAAAGATTATTGTTTGCTAGTACACAACTCACCATGCTCGGATGGAAAGATATTTAAGATTAAGATGTTATCGTGAACAAAGAGCAAAGGGATGGATGCTTGCTTGGGCAGTAATGCTTCAGCCCCCAGTTTTCATAATCTCTGACTGCACTCCTTCCATGGTCCTTTACAGATGCGCACCTCCAGTTTTGTCCTGCTGCTAATTCAACAGTTTGGAAAGGGCAACTTGACATTTCCATTTTTCTTTTATTCGGCTGTATTTCCTTTGGATTCACTTTCAATTGGCTTAATAGCTGTTTGACAGCAGTGTCAGAAGCATTTTCTAAGTTGCCAATGCCATTTGTTCTTTTGTTTCTTTATAACAATAGATTCCAAAAGGAGCCTGTAGTAATAAGTTGAAGCCAAAGAATCTTCTTTTCCCTGATGTGTTCACATTGTCCTATCACTTTGTGCCCTATCACAAGTCTTTCCATCACAATGGTAACACAGTCAGAACCTTTTGCAAAAACTTTAAGTTTAATAGCTACCATTTAACTACTGCATTATTAGAAAATCAGGCAATTATTGGATAGGCTTTGTTCTATAGGTTGTACATTTGTATCCTTGAGTTCTAAGAATATACAGGCAAGCAAAAAATTTGGAAGAGTATGCAGGTTTCCTATACCTTTAGGAGTACCACTAATTAGTATATGAAAATCTTATCAAAACATTTTGTGGTGTTCACTTATTTCTTCCAAGAATGTTTCAATTAAATTAATTTTTTCAAGAATGTGAAATAAAGGGTAGTAACTACGGCATCATTATTCATTGGGTAGGAAACAAAGGTAATCAAATTTGAAAGAATTTGCAACTCCCATAATCACGAGGTCGTAATCACAAAAGTGTGGGGTGAATTTACACCAAGTGAAGGTTGTATACAAAAGATGATCGAAAAAGTGAGTGAAGTCGGATTCCTTATCTTCGGAAGTATAGTGGTTGCATTTTATTAGCTTGTTAGAGGGATGTTCATCTGATGATTGGGGAATTCCCTCTTCATTAGCCTTTTAGAGAGAAAGGGCATTTCCTTTGGTTTACTGGGGCGTGTGCTGTTATCTGGGGTTTGTCGGGTGAGAGAAACAATAGTGTTTTGGGGGGGGGGACCCTTGTGAGGTTTGGTCATTGGTGAGATTTCATGTTCCTTTTTGAGCTTCGGTATTGAAGGTTTTTGTAATTACTCTTTAGGCAGTATTTTACCTAGTTGGAAACCCTTCCTTTAGTGGGGTTCTTTTTTGGGGCTTGCTTTTTTGGATACCATTGTATTCTTTCATTCTGTTCTCAATGAGTGTCGTTTCTATTGGAAGAAAAAAAACTCCGAGCAAGTGTTGGATTGTCGATTTTGATGTAAATGTACCAGAGCTTTCCAATTTCCATTTCCATTTCCATTTCCATGGGTCATTATCCAACGAGTTTCCAGGGGCAAGTAAAATGGAGGATATCACTGCCCATTCTTCAATTTCAGCCTTGTTAAGGTGTCACCTCAGATCAAGATCCCATGCCTGGTAGAGCAACAATTGCCTCCTTACTCCTCGATAAAGTATAAAGTCTTTGAAAAGGGATCTTGAGAGGGATGGATCCAGCACAGTGTCCTTTCTTTTCTTTCTTGAAAAATTTCTGGTTGAATGGTGATTCAATGAGTTGTCAGACTGTCAAAGCTAGCCATTTAAGGGTGTATTGGGCAGAATGGTGAAGGAGAAAGTGCGATCGTGCTGATGTTTGGTGTGCGGAATGCATGTCCATATTTTCATTTATCAGGTGCGATGGTGAAGGTTTTCCAGTTGAAAGTGAAAGGGGTTTTTTTTCTGGCCAATGGCAAAGGATGGAAACAGTGGGTTCAGTGTGGTTAGGTGGGGAGAGGGTCTAGTGAGAGAGCTAGAGACATGAGTTCAACAACTAATATAAGCGCATTTTGACTGGGGGGTTCACATATATATCTGTATCTTTTTTACTAGAAACAACCTCATTATTATAATGAAAATTAGTCTATGTTCAAGTGAAAAATGTAAAATCAAGAAAAGAACTTAGAGACAATAAATTCAGAATGAATTTCTCTTGAGAATGCTTTGATTAAATTAGTTCTGTCAAGAATTTAAGAGGCATCGGTTTTGAATGCAACAATATTGTAGACATTTAACAAAAAAGAACATAGTTCAACTAACATTTGTATATGTTAACGACCACGAAGTCAATGATTCAAATCCACCCAACCACTACCGTACTCAAAATATTAGACTTCAGTTTGCTTGCATGTTGCATCTTGTCAGTGAGCTTATAGTTTTGTATCTTTGTTATAAAGCCATTTGTTGGTTTGTTAATTAAACAATGAGCATGTAGTTTTCGTAAAGATGACATATTTGTCATGCTAACATAAATTTAATTTGACCTTATCTTTTATAGGCTTTGGATCTTGGTAGGGGTGAAAATCCAAAGAGTTATATCGTAGAGGAGATATGGCAGGAACTTGCTAAAGCAAAATACAGGGAGTGGGAACAAGCATCCACCGAGCGTTCATGGGAATTGCAGACATTGAAGTAAGTTGTTTTTCCCTGAGTTCAGGCTTTTCGTTTTCACTTTCAGAGTTGGATGTAGGGATGTTATAAAAAATTCAATGACTCAAATCAACTCAAATTTATTATTAATTTTAAAAATGTCTTTTACTTGTGATTCAATTACAATTACATATATTTATTTTAATTTTATTTCATTTCATGATTCTTTTGAATAACTTATTTTCCAACAATACTCCTAAAAACAATTTTTTAGCACTTTGGAAATAATTATTTTTATTATTTTTAAAGCAAAAATTTAAATAAATGACATGAGTAACCCGAACCAATCCAATACAAATATTTCGTGGTTGGGTTCATTATTTAATACGGATTATATTGGTTAAAAAAACTTACAACCCAGACAATTGAATTGGGTCTAGGAAGTGTTTCAACTCATTTCACGAACACTGAACACCCCTAGTTGGATGCGTGCACACTATTGATGTCAATGATCAGCACATTTCTGCAAACCTTGAAATAAGCTTTCTTTTCCCCACCGGAAATTCTGAAAATGTCAAAGGCATTAGAAAAGAAGGAATTAAAGGAAGATGGGGTTTCTCTGGTATTGTCCATTCCGTTTCCTTTTTTTTGATTTTGGCCAATCTACATGTATTGTTTCTCAGAGAAGCTTGTGAGGCTGCGCTTGAACAAAAATATTTTCTTGACCAATCTGAACTAGAAGGGTTCGTAGATGAAGCTGATATTGCTCATCGGAAACAATTAAAATCGCTAAGAAGTGTGTTTGAAAAAGTTACGGAGGCAGATTCGCCATCAGAGGTGAGCATGTTGGCATAACATCTGCAATCTATCATTCTGGAGGTACTAATTTGATATTTTCAGGTACCTGATTATCTTTGTTGTAAAATCACACTCGATATTCTTCGCGATCCTGTTATTACCCCGAGCGGGGTTACTTACGAGAGAGCAGTGATTCTCGACCATTTTAATAAGGTTGAAATTTTCTCACATCACTATCCTTCTCGTACATGTCCTGTATCCACAATTCTGACTATTTTCTCTCTTATCTAGGTTGGTAACTTTGATCCCATAACGCGGGAGCTGCTCAACGAATCCCAGCTTATACCGAACTTAGCCATCAAGGAAGCAGTACAATCCTTTCTAGATAAGCACGGATGGGCTTATAATATGGACTAAGGTAATTTGTGCTTTGAATGGGAACTCAATCAAGTTGATGGTTATGCCTGTCATGGACGAGTGGAAATACTTCGATTCCATGTCACTAATGTCATGATTATCTCCTCAATTCGTCTGTATGGATTGTCAAACGATTTGTCATAAGATATCGTGCTTTCCATGACATTGTAAGGCTGTACAATCAATTAAGTATGTGAGGTCCTGTCTTTTTGAATTGCTCTTGTGCAGATTGTTACTGTGAACTGATTGATCTTGGTGTACAGTTATTACTTAAAAACCATTATAGCTCAGTTGTTGGAAGGCTCTGTTCAGCTCGCATTTCTTCCTTTCTAAAGCTTTGTCTTTTAAAGTTGGATAAACTGTCCATTTTCATCTCTCTTTTTGTTGCCCCTCTATTTTTTAGAATACCAATTTGGTCTTTCTACTTAGAGATTTTAGAGATTTGTTCAATTTTGGTTCTGTAATTTGGATATAGCTCTTACTACTCCTTAATTGTCTATTCTTTTCAGCCGTTAGCATTTTCATTTGGACACATTTTGCAGTTTATATTTTATTGTATGAATTGTTATTTTTACAGGTTCAACTTTGTGAGACTGAGATTTATCAAGAGTACTAGAAATTGGAATTGAAGTTCGAAGTAGAATTGAACAAATTCCAAATTACATAAGCAAATTTTAAATACTTTTTGACGTGGTTAAACTAGAGTCATGGGGAAACATAATGTACCAATAGAAATTTTAGAAGTGAGTTTCATTTCATGCCTGAAGAGATACTATTATCACTGTAAATACTATTCCAATTCATTGTTGCATATATCTTTATCGTTTGACTCTAAATGGTAACGATAATGTTAAGGAAACAATATAAATATTATTCCAATTCATTGTTACATATATCTTTATCGTTTGACTCCAAATGGTAACGATAATGTTAAGGAAACAATACAAAGTAAATAACCAAAAAGACTTCACATCGATATGTTTATTGTATTATTATATATAATTTATCTATTGTTAATGAGTTGTTTATCTATTGTTAATGAGTTGTTTTTAATCTAACAAGTCAATTTTTATGGTTCTTAAAGTTCATTTCTATGTTTCCTATTATTTTTTAGTACAACTAACACAAAAGTGGTAAAAAAGAGTTTAGTTGAATTGGTTCAAAGCTTTTTGAGGATCAAAATGTTTGGATTTTTCGTACAAAGAAAAAATTAACATATAAGTGGAAATTTGAATCTCAACTTTGAAGTAAGAGAGTATTCAGTTAAATTAAATTGGAGAGCCATTTGGTTTGTTGAGTTTTGAATTGTTATCAAACAAATTTTCTATTATCTATAGTTTTCACCTCTTCTTTCCCCTCAAAACTCTTAACATATTAAATGATAATTAAAACCCACAAGTTGATATCTAATTCTAACTAAGGTCATGTTTACGAACCGTAATTGAAGTCGATGTAATGGTAGAGAATAATCGAATTGAGCAACTATTTGATTACAAATTTGAACATGGGGTTGATGATTGTGATTAATCTATGAATTTGATTAGGGTGAAGAAGACCACCAGAATTGTGAGAAGATATTTGAAATTAAAAAAAAAAAAAGACTCATAAGGTGAAGGATTATTGTGAGAGAAATTTGAATGTGTTAATTGTTGAGAGGGTTTTGAGGGAGCAACACTATTGATTATTGTTGTCCAAAGCCCCCAACACTATTGGAGCACATCACATGTTTCTTCATTTCTATTCAACCTCACACCCAACCCTTTATCATTATAATCCCATCTTTTGTTTTACACTAACTTTCTTTTTTTCTTTTTCTTTTAACATCAAATATCCTACTTCTTCCCTTTTCTAATACCCAAAAGTTTTTACCCTAACCATATCATCTTCATTTTCTTCCATTTAACTCTTAAACTTTAAATATTATCGTAATTTTAACCGTATAGTGAATTATTAATTCTAACCGTATATTGTTAATAAAATGTCTTATGTATTTAATGAGTTATAGAATATGAAAATAATAAAAATTTCTGGAGATATCAATTTAAAATCCTAAACTTTGGGGTTGTATCAATCTATAAATTTTGTAAATGAATCAATTTATCCATTTGATTGTGTTTTATTTGGATAAACATGTAGTTTGTAAGTTTTAAAATTTAATCAATTAAACCCATAAGCTTATTTCTACTCTACAGAGACTTTCTTTGAAAATTGTCCATACATAACGGTTTATTTTTAAACGTAGTCTTAATAAATGGTCTCAAATTGATCCACTTTATTGAAAGCATTATATCTTCGCAACACATTTTTCAAACTGAGTTGGAAAGATGATGTAAACATAATTTTTGGGTGAAACTTTATTTATGTATAGGAAGAATTTTACTCTTTTTCTTCTTGAGTACGATTAGTAGGTGAATGAGTTGAAATTAAAAGGAGAGTTAGAATTGATGATCCAAATTCCAAGTAGATAGAAGGTGTAGAAAGTGAAGGATGAAAATTATTGGTTTGATGAGGAAAGAAAATTGATGTAACAGTTGATCTAAAGTTTGTCGATATGAAGAGACATAACATATAAAACTTTGATTAAAATGAAACATTATTGTAGACAAGAAAAACCAATAGGAAGTTGTATCTTCTAACACCAACCGCACATCCATTGTATCACAATCATTCTTTCTCTTTTTCATTTTTTCTAATAGTGACTCTATCGACGAACTTCCAATAACCAACTCCAATGATCATCATCTCTTATCGGTCTTGAAATTTTTTAATATATATAACAAACAAAAGAAATTTGTACATACAAATACTTTAAAAGAACGTTTTAAAACATATTGTTTTTTTTTTAAAACAAGTGTTTAAATAAAAGTGAAATTTTCAATAAAAGGATTGGGAGGTGTTCAAATACATATTTAGAAGACATAGAGTGATAAACTAGTTTGTAAATCTATGGTTCTTCTCCTAGTTCCTAAAAAAAAAGGGGAAAAGAGAAGTTGATTTTTATTAGAGTGAGTGAAAATATAGGAACAAGGAGGTGTCCCATTGTTGTGTAATGAATTGGATTAATTTCAACATAATGCTATGCTCTTTGAATATACTGCCAAACCCCATACTTTGCATTATATGCCACATGGTAGACCCCTTCTCTTTCTCTTTCTCTTCTTCTCTTTCTTTCTCCTCAAACTTAATACCTAAATTTTACTAATTATATACTTTTCTATTTCTCCTACTCCTCCTCTCCCTATCATCCAAAATGCATATTATATATCTTCAATTCTAAATTGTTTGGTTATAAAAGTTGGCCTTAAAAGTACGGACACCGATACAAAAAGATATAAGTTTTTGTTTAATTAATTATGATCAAAATGAACATAACTCACCTCATATTGCACCTCATATTGCGAACGCGTCATTCTCAATCTTAATAACTCATTACCTAAATGCACTATATCAATGATAGTTATATATATATATATGAATTGAATGATCAAATTTCTAACTTCGTTTCAAGAATATAATGATATGAAAAATTGATGCGATAGAAGGGCGACAATTTCTATATAATCTTAAATGCTCAATAATTTTTTAATACCTAACAAGGACCCATTGGATTTAATGGGCTAGACTTAGGGATGGAAGAGAAACAATGTACAGATATAATAACAAATGAAATTTACTTGAAAAAAATGTTTGTGACGCATTACAAGTGATTGAAGAAGAAGAAGAAGGTTGGTTTGTAATGAAATATTGAATACAGTGTTGACTAAAAAGGAATAGTTATTTACATACATACATCTCAAAAGAAAATATATATAGTAAAAGAATCCAAAAATGAAGCTGGCAGGGACACGAAGGGACTTTTCTCTCCCATAAATAAACAAAGAAAAAAGGAACTGCAAGCCAAACTGCTTTCATTTCCATCTCTTACTATTTCTATTAATATTCTAAATTAAATAAATCTTATATATATATATATATATAAAGGATTTTAACCTTTATCACTCACTCATCAGGAGAGAGATTAATACTTGGTACTTCTTACTACTTCTGATGTTATACTTTGAATCCACATTTCTAGACCAAATTTTGTTATGGAATAAATTGAAAATGTGAAGGTCACCGGTGGTGGAGAAGAGAATGAAAGAAATGGACAATGAATTTATAAAGCAATTCAAGAGATGTTGGGGTAAGTCTAAGGTAAAACAACCAAGGTTCACTCCACTATGAACAAAAAGAGAGGTGGTTAAAAGAGTGGACTATCATCACAAAAAGGTGTTAAGGCATCCCAATATTCCTATTCCTTTCACCTTCAAAGGGTCCACACACTACTAGTAGAGATATCACGAACACCATCCAAAATGATGCACATAACTTTTCTTGTCCAATGTTTGATCCCATTTGGTACCACCTAGGAACATATGCAATGCAACAAATCATATCCTACTTTTATTCTCTCCAATCACGTTTGTTAACTTCCTATTGAACAGGCCCTAAAAACTTATCAGTTATCAGCAGTTCAATTCAATGAAACAGAGAAAGACGGGAAAAACTAGCATTTTTAAAGTGCAGGAGTGACAAAATGAACAATATCAAAAAAAGAAAGCAAAACTAAGACAGAACCTTTATCAACAAAACTCACTTCACATTTATTCACAGTCACTAAACTGATGAACCTGGCAGTGAAATCCACATTAGACTCCACAGGATAAGAGAATATACAAAAAAAGATGATTGAAGATTACCCAAACAGACGACCGAGTCTTAGCAAAGACGGACAGTGCTGGATTTAGATGCAGAATCTACAAGTTTTTAATGCTGAGGAATTTCATTAGGCCGTATGGGTCATATTAACTACCCTGTTTATTCTTTCAAGTATGCCACTTGCTTTTCTTTTAGCCCTTGAAGTCCCATTCTGAGCAAGTTCAGAGATGGTTCGATAGCATTTCTCTTCTTCCCTCATATCCTTCCATTTGGTTCGATCATATAAGCAGACAGAATGGATGATCACAATGCAATTTTCCTTGTTACGTGAACAAGAACTTTCCCTGATAATTCTGAGTAAGAATGGGACAGCTCCAAGTTCTCCAATTTCTTCAATAGCTCTTTGATGGCATGATAGCATTGCAAGAATAGCCAACAACTCATCGACATGCATCTGGCTCATGATCTTTTTCAGAAGCACTCGAACTGCACCATCACGCACGGCTCTTGCTTTGTTTTCATGAAGTATACAAAGATTGAATATTGCTGAAGCAGCATCTTTGATTGATAAGGGATGCCCCAAGTCCAAAAGCTCGATAAGTGGTTTCAAGGCACCAGCTTTCCCAATGATTGTTTTGTTTGGATCGAGGGCAGATAGAGTAAATAGGGCTGCAGCTGCATTGCTCCTTGTTTCCATGGTTCCTGATCTCAACGCTTCCATTAGAAGTGGTATTGCATAGGGTGTTTCAGCAACAAGTTTCTTGTTGTTGTCATGGATCGACAAATTCAAGAGGGTTGTGATCACATCTTCTTGCAGATCCGTGTGAATACTACTACTACTTTGTGACTTATCTCCACAAAGTGGACTAAGCAACAAAGATATGGCATCAAGGGACTCACCAAAAAGTGCTCGAAACGAAGGCATTCGCTTCGTCAACATTCGTAGCTCCTTTGCAGCTTCTTTCTGTTCAGATACCGTCAAAGACATTTTCTCAAGTAACATGAGAAAACGGTCTCGATCAGCCTCGGTTATGACATCGTCATCAAGATAATGAACACGGACACGATCTTGCAACTCAATTCCCCGAGTTGCACACCACTGAGATATCATTTCACGAATCAAGTGATTGGGAGTGAGATTGGTGTGCGAAAGAACTTGCTGAGTTCTAGGGCAAGTCCTGTTCCCTGAATTTAACCATTTCTGAATGAAGGGTCTGTCATATGTCTGCAAATGAGAAGAAGAAAACTTCAAAACCAACATAATGAAATGAAATCAAACGATTCATAATAATGGGCAAGAAGATCATATCCATATCCAGTCCCCACAAAACCAAAACCATATACATATAATATAACAAAAGATCCATCAAGAACGTCTCGTCCTCCTACTCTATTCTAGACAATTCAGAGTAACAGAGGATCCAGTCCAAAGGGTTTGAATTCATTTAAATTTTTAAAAAAAAAAGAAAAAAAAAAGATGCAATGTCAATAAACATACAACAAGTTAAATTAAAAAACGTAATCCAAAAGGCTAAAAATCTTGAGAAGAACAAAGAAGCAAAAACAGCGAATTAGGGATTAATTAGAAGACCTAGAACAGGAAGGGAAAAAAAAAAGAAAAAAAGAAATGATGACAAACCTCGCCAGTAGAGAGAATGACAGGATCTCTCATGAGTTCTCTAGAAAGAGGACAACGAAATTCTTGGGGAGAAATGAGATTGTGGAAAAGATTAGAAGAGGAACGGGATCTCTTCCTGAGTTTCAAGTCCTTGAGAGCAGAAAGAATGTGTATAGCGTTATCGATGGTGTCGGTGGAGTAATTGTCGTCATCAATGATAGCAAGAATGAGTGTTTGTAACTCTTTCTTCAAGTCAGTGGGTTTGCCGATAAGAGTAGGATCAGAATCAAAGACACCTGTTTTGGCCATGGAGGAAGTGTTGGAAGAGTGGAGGAAGAAAGAAGAGAGAAAAAGAGGGGGAGGGGGGTTGGCTAGAAGGGATGGAGATGATTGAAAATGAAAGTTGGCATGTTGGATTTGGAAAGGGTTAAGCTTCTTGTTATTGCTGTTGTTCTAGTTCTCGTTCTCGTTCTTCAGTATGTGTAATAGTTGAAGAAGCTCAATCCGCCATTAAAGGCAGAGAGAGAGAGAAAGAAGTTTTATTTGTTTTTGTAGAGAGTTTGTTTCAATTTTTGAGGAATTTCTTTGTTTCATTCAACTTTAAAAAGCGATAAAATGAAATCTACAGCTACCACTACCACACATATAATACTCTCTCTAATTTCTCGAAATCCTTCTCTTCTTTTAATCCAATTATCCCTTTTTTTCTTCTCTTTTTTAAATTTTAAATATTATTCTCCCACATTTCTAAAATAAAACCATATTTTCTCTAACTTCTTAATGTCTCATTTTTAATATTTTTGCAAATAAGTTCTCAACATTTTTTCAAGTGTGAAATTTTATTTACTAAGTAATTCTTTAGAGTCTTTTAAAACAAATTTGATTCCTTTCAATCTATCCATTTTTATGTTTACGAAATTTAGCTGTACCTTAACCATATTTCATATTTTTAATAATACAATCCTTCCAAATCAAAATCAATGTATATTAGGGGGAAAAAAAAGTCTTCTTAAGATGATCCTTATACATGATTGGTTATTTAGTTAAACCAAAATTGAAAGTCTTAATTTGTAAATTTGTAGTCTAAAATAGAAAACAATTATTTAAAAGAGAAACAATTTTGCATTGCTTACGACGATCTACTTTATTTATTTGATCTGAAATAGAAATTGAGGAATAAGAAATGAAAAACAATGAAATTGATGAATGGGAATGGAATATTAATTTTAACCGCGTGATAATAAAATATGGAAAGAAAATGAGGTGGAATTAAATAAAGAAAAGAAAAAGGGAATTCCTTATTTAATAATCACAATTAATTTCCTTAATTTGTATACATACAATTTTGTGTGCATTAATAATGTTCATTCAATTGTTTCAGTCATTAATAAATTTCACACGCCTTTGCCTTACCTTTATTTAATGTTCTATTTTTCGCTAATTATTTTCAATCAAAGTTCTAAATACTAAATTTCTTTCCTATTATATTTTTCAAATATCTTACAATTTAAAATAATTTCTCAAAACGTACGATAGTGAGTTAGTGACTTTAATATAAAAGGAAACACAATAATAATGACCGTTTTCTTTTTCTAACAGAATAGTTATTACTTTATTAAAACACATTTTAATTAAATGAATCAACTTTAAACACACAAATCTCTTTCACCAAGTTTTAAATACAATTTGACCAACTTTCTCTTCTTTTTTTTTTTTTAATCTTATGCAAAATACTAATACATCTACATTTTCATTTAATCTTTTAAAGTTTAATCAATGTCACACTATTTACATCTTCACAACTTCTTCTAGTTTTTAAATTAATGTATATTCATTCATTTTAAATAAAATAAAAGCCAAATGAGAGAAATGAAGAATAATTGTTTTTTATTTTTTTTTACTTTTTACACATAATTTAGTTTGTTAAACTTTCAACTTTTCATTTCTAATTGCTCTCTTAATTAGTCCATTGTTTAGGTTTTCAAACCATCAAATTCCTTTCTTATAATCCTATAAGTATCTCCTTTTTATTTCTCTTTTTTCAAACTTTTTCTTCCTTTTTTTATTATAAAATTTACTTACTAAAAAAACACTTACATCCAAATTCCAAACACAAGTCTTTTAAATTTCAAGATTCAGTTCAATTTTTTAAACGTTCAAAATGAAATAGATATGGAAGGCTAATAATTTTAAAAATATGAGTATTAAATTTTAGGAAAGGTGAAAAATGAATGGTTGGGAGGGGGATGAAATGATGATAGATTTATTATTTGTATAAAAAAGATAACAGTAAAAAAAAGAGAAAATAATTATATATATAAAAAGAAAAAAGTGGGGTAGAGATGTAGGGGCAATCACGGAATCTATGGCAATACAGCTGGCATGCCGCGTGTGATTCTTTTCTCTACTCCTTCACATTTTTTTTCTTTTTAAATTTCTTATTTATCCTTCCAAATTATCCACGTCAATTTTTTCAATCAATATAATACATAATATCAATCATAATAATAATAATTTATTTAAAATATACCATTTTCACATTATTGTTTTTAAATTCTTGTATTCTCGATTTCATTTTTTCAGTTCAATCATTAAGCCTCTCCATGTGTGTGAGAGAGTTATGTCACATTATTTGTTTGCACCATATGCATTTCTTTGCATACATTATTTGAACCATGTGATTCATAATGTTCCATTATTTCTTTTTCTCTCTATACATTCTTTGTGCCTTTTAACATTTTCACTTTTCTTATGTTTAACCTCTACTTTCTAAATTAACTCACTTCAACTATTTCTTCAATAAAAAAAGAGAGAATAGATGTTTTTTTTTTTTGTATTATATCGTCATTCTTAAAAACATGAGATTAAAAAAAGTATGAAAAAGCTTCGATCTTTTTAAAAATACTATTTAAGCTCTTCTTGATTACTTGAGTCATGCTCAAATTGGTATTAAAATGCAATCAAATAATTTTTATATATGATGTGAGAGGCCAAAGGTTTTTCGAATCTCTCATTCACATGTTATGTAACTATCTTTTATAAAAGAATAAATACTTCAAGTAAAAGATGGAAACAACATACAAATCACATTTTTTTTACTAACGGTGAATATTCAAATTCTTGAATAGATATTGATACAATAACTCCTCTAATTATTTCACTCTATTAATCATATTAACCAGCTCAAACATAACTTAAATACCAAACATGGATCTATTTAACCATAAATGCAAATCACCCTCAATTTATTTGAATTAAAATATTATAAACTTGATTATCAAAATAGGATAATTATTATATATATGTTTTTTGAATGAGAGGAATAAAGATGTTAAACTAGGAAGGTAGATGAATGATTTTATGAGAGATTGATAGAGGAAATAAATTAAAATATTGGAATGAAGATTCAAAACACATAAATCAAAATTAAAAAAACGAATTTAATATTTATTGAAAGGAAATTATAGTTTTGTTGAAGGAAAATAAAAAGAACACGTGTCAAATGTTAAAGTGCGAACATGGTATTTGATATGGAGATTTTCAATGCGTATTGAGCGGTCTTCATCGTACTTGATACGGTGTCGTTTAGGCCATACGTGAGCACGTACGCCGCCGCCGCCGCCGCCTCTCCCCACTGTTACCGGCAGGGACTGACTCCTGCATTAAGTATAAACTATAATACCTAAATTTTCGTTGATATTTTGAAATTTTTTCATACTTCTATCTCTTCTGTTTTTAGTTTAAATGGTTATGTTTCAATTTTAAATTGATCCAATTTAAATTTTGTTTCAATTAGTTTACAGTTTTTTAGATTTATATATATTTTAATCGTGCACTTTAGTGTTTATTAAAAAAAAAGTGAGTGATATTTAATATTTTATATATAGAAATAAAAGTTGAGTGGTTGAAGGGAGGGTGATGGGTAAAAAGGAGTTAGTATTAAGGTATAGGGAAATAGGAAGTTAATAAGAAGGTTTGAAAGGGAGAAAGGTTTCGTTTGATAGATAGAAAGAATAGGGATCCGTCCCTATCGTGCTTGGAAGGAATGAGGTGGACTATCCATGGACCCCCTCACTATAGGACAACTTTGCCGTCAAATAGGAGATGCGGGTTCGGGTTCGGGTTCGGGTCGACTTCTTCCCTCATTTCCAATCCCCCCCAACTATTCCCAAATAATTCCCTCACTCTCAAACACCCTCTCCCATGCCACGTTTCTCACTCATACACATTTTTATTCACTATTTCCAATTCAAATCAACACCCAACACCCATATGTATTGTATATGCCAAATATTAGGTGTCCTTATCAAAATTTCATTTTCCTTTTATTATTTTCTTTATTTTAACCAAATATTGGTTGGATTAATTTGGGCAATACCATGTGGAATAATTCATCATCACACAACTTGGGATTCAAAAATAATTCAATTCTCAATTTTGTTTTCATAGTTTCTGCATTATAAAATGTATATCCAAATGTTTACGTGATGGGATAGTCAGTGAAAGAGTGAATAAATAAAGGTGTCATATTATTAATTATTTATCTTAAAATATATTAATAAATGTTTTTTTTTTTAAAACTTGATCAAGCTTAAAATTTAGTCCTTTTTCTCTAAATATGATATATAATAAAATCATTTATTTCATATGTTCAACAAGATATTAATTGTGTAGCTTTTTCTCTAGAGTGAACATAATACCTTGTATTGTTCTTAAATATGTTAATTAGTTTGAATCTCAAGTTCACCTGTTAGGGAACTTTGATAAAAGGGTTATAACCATATTGAAGTGATTTAATTAATGTGTATATAATATCAAAAAGATATTTTGATGGTTGAAATTCATTAATCAAAAGATAGGATGTAATTAATTTGGTAAATGAAAGATAGTTTAAAGTTGGAAGATTGAATTTGAAGCTCACACTGAATATATTATTATAGCATAGTAAAGAAAGATGAAATTAAAAAAGTAAAAAAGGAGTCAAGTGGATTAATAATTCTTGTTTAATTGTTAACAAAAAAAAGAGAAATAAAAACAAAAAAGGGTTACTGACTCTAAGTTTGAGTGGGGCGGCGCCACGTCACCTCCAATGATTACTTAGATTAATTATACTAATTGTGATATTTAAATAAATATTAGGAAGAGAAGAGAAGTTTCTATTTCACTAAAATTCACATAAAAACAATAATTTAAATAATTAACTAAAGAATAAAGAAATAAAAAAGAAAAAATTTGGTGGTATGTCAGTCTCATTTTATTTGTTTAACACTGTTGTCCAAACACACCCTAAGGGCTAAAACTATAATTTACTTCTAAACAATTCTTTTCAAACATTGCTTTCCATTTTCTTAACTTTTATTTCCTTTTTTTTTTTTTTTTGTTTTAAATTTTAATCTTAGTTTTACTCTGAAGCTGTATGCTTGTGTAGTTAGAGGCCAATTCTATAAATGTCATTAATCAATTTTTAATGCACATAAAATTAATGACTATTTTCAAAATTAGTGAAATATTTCAAATTCTATCTTTCAAAATTTTCTACTTTTTTAAACATTTCCATATTTCCTTCCGTTTCATTTTCATTCTTAATTACAAACCCTTAATCTTAAACAGGAATCCAAGATTTGTAGACCCTTCAAGTAGTTTGCTCTTTCATGTGTTGTTTTTTAGACCATTTTATTTGAAAGGTTGACAAATTAAACGTGTAAATGCATTTGCTCGTATAAAGATTATTTCAACCTTTCGATGATAATTTTTAAAATATGTATTCTTTTCCGTTTAATAGAGAAACACACATACTAAATTATTGTTTTTTATGTAATTTTTACACCAAAATTAGTAATTTTATGATATTTCATTTTTTACTTGTAAGTTATTAATTTTGAGTTTATACCACTTTTGGTTTTTCAACATTAATTTTAAAACGAACAGAAAGATCAAAATGTATATTAGTGAAAAATGAAAGTAAAAATTTAACATTTTGAAAAAAAGGTATGTATTTGTTTTATTTTTGTGTTTTATGATAATGAATGAAAATTAGAAGTTGCTTGGTAAAGATGGAAAAGGATGAAGTTGCTTGCCAATTTATTAAAGCATTTTTTCTATTCTCTAAAATGCCTTTTTTTTCTTTTTCTTTTCTTTTCTCTTGAGTATTTACTTTTGGCATATATTTAACCAAAAGTTATGAGTAAATTTGGTTTAGTGGATCATAATCTCAAAAGAAAAGAGACCAAAATTATTTGTGTCAAAAGTTTAAATGATGAGACTAAGTCCTTGATGAACGCCTTAATCACATGAAAATCTCATCATTCTTTTCCAAAATATAAAACCTATATTTTTCAATCCTTAAAATAATAATAAATCCTTCGATTATATATCCACCACATTGGTTTGGATTCGTTCAATTGATCTCTATAACCTTTTTGTTTTTTTAAGTACAACAATTCTAAGATAAAAGGTCGTTGCTAATTACCATGTATTGAAATATGTAATTGTAATTGTCTCATCAAAATATAAGCAAAATATTCTATTTGTAAAAGAACACTCAACATTATTTTAAAACGGATATGAATTGATTTTCAAAGTAATTAAAAATTAAAATAAAAAAACTCAACTCTACCCACATATTGTATATAATGTAAGTTGAAGTTTATGTGTGATGGTGTATTTTGTTGGACTATAAAAGAAAAGAAAAGTAAATGAAAGTATATACCAACTAGCATGTATTGAAATATGTACAAAATTAAGTTTTCTTGAACTCCTTATTTTTGGTGCAAATTGTAGTAATATTTCCAATTCTTGCATATTAAAATACACTTTAACCATTTCTCTTCTATTCCATCATATTCCAAAGACAAATATCTCATTCTTTATCATGTTTTCATATTCTCAAAATTCCTACTTTTTCTTTTTTCAAAAAAACTATAATTTTATACTCTCCATTTCTATTATATTGCTTGTGTTTTCAAAGAGATGTCTCCAAACAGCATAAAGGAGAGTTTATGGATTTTTTAAAAACAATAATAATAATATTCCTACTATTTTTTTTAAATTTTTAGCTGATGGGTCTTTTTGTTTTTCCAAATAAGAACAGATTCTTCAAACTCAGTGGCACTAAACAGTTCCTCAAAAAGACCTATAAAACGAGCCCTAAAGTGAAATTGGAAGCATCTAGTTCTCTTTCACATGTTTTGTTTCATTCATTTTATTGTGTGTGTGTGTATATTATTTATATTCTTTTCTTTCTAGATATTTATACAATATAAGGTGTTTATTGCTACTCATGGTCATGGATCAATATTCTTGCTTAGAGTTTGTCCAAAAAAGAAAATATTGTTATTTTAATAAAATGGAAGATGAAATATATGCCCTAAAAGTTAGGGCATAACGTATGAGTTTGGCTTTGGAAGATACCAAAATAAAATACTTATATATAAAAAAAAAAAGGTGAAATAAAAGATCATAAAGATCTCCACTATAATTTCTGCACAATCAGTACTAAAGTAATCAATAATAATCTAAGTCAAAGGGTTGCTTACATTTCACAAGTGTAAGATACAATCTAAACTTTATTTTATAAAAATAACACAATTTTCTTATCGAAATATTATGTCTTGTAATGTGACTAACATTTTTGCATTACTTAATGAATCTCGAGAATATGTATCTCATAGTTATTAGGAGACATGGTTATTTTAGAATCTACATCAAATGATTATTATCAGTTATCTCAGTTGATTGAAACAGGAAAGTATATGTAAGGAGTATTGAAGGAAGTGTTGGTTTAGACAAGCACGAGATTATGATAGGAAACAGTTGCATTTTGGTATCCTCCCAGTTTGACCTAGGCACGGGATTGTTGCAATGTATTAGTTAAAGTCTTGACAGCCTTGTTATATGATATGAATCCCATGAACCAGAATTCATGAGAGTCCCCCGCGATTAGTTGGATGTATTTTTGTGAAGGATCCATAGGGTTTGAAGAAGCATTGATTTTTCCCAACTCATCAACCGCTATCACCACCTGCATAT
The DNA here is from genome assembly GCF_000004075.3 of Cucumis sativus. Lineage (NCBI taxonomy): Eukaryota > Viridiplantae > Streptophyta > Magnoliopsida > Cucurbitales > Cucurbitaceae > Cucumis > Cucumis sativus. The sequence goes on from NC_026657.2 coordinate 25,885,134, forward strand.
TCATGATACTCATGAAAAAGAATCCAGCTGAAGACTTTAACAGAAGATTCATCATTGAAAACATGAGCAAGAAAAATACAAGGACAAAGAAACTCAACGAAACTCCGCGTTTCAATTTGCTAATCATTATTCTTATTGATTCTACTCAAATACCAGTTAACCCAAACATAGTTTTCAAAATCAAAGTTGGGCCACTAAACTATAATTCATGGAAACACAAAAATGGAGATAGGAGATTGACTCTCTTGAGTTTCATATGCACAGACATGTGATAACTAATTGAACTAGGAAGAAGAACAAATTTCGCTAAAAGTAATTTTCATAATCATCAAGAGGTGCCAGAGGAAGATTGAGTCTCCTTGGCCTAATTGAAGGCAAAAATTTCATTGGGGGGAGGGGGTCAATTAATTGATGGATGTCCAAGAAAAAGCTTTATAAAGCTGCAAATTCTTCTTTAATCTTTAAATTGTTTCATTTATTATTTTCTTTAATCCTGGACAACAGCTTATAGTTTCTGTGGACTGACAATTCATCAATGGTATCCTACAGGAAGATCAGACCCTGCATTCTATTTCCAGTTCCTCCAACCATTGCTAGAGATTCCGTGGTGGCCACTGGCCAGTTTATTACTTAGTTCATAGTGGGTAACTAATAAATGACAATTATGTTAGGCTATTTAATGAGTATATTAAATGGTATTAAATTATGGGCTCGTGTACTTCCCTAGTGAAGAGTATAGACTCTGATACACTATCTCTCATTCATCAAACAGTGCATGCGAGTGGACTATTTTACTCCATTGAGAGATTATGAACTATACTATATAAAACTAGATACTTCTATTCATCTTAATTTCATATCAATTTTATTCTAATGGATTTGAACTTCAATTATTTTCTAGCACAATATGAAATACAAACACAACGAACAATTTCATATCAAATTTCACATCGAATTTCACAGGAGAAACCAAGTGAAAAATAGTGATTAACTGGGGTAAAAATAAACTGTTGCAACTTCATATACTTATTTCCCAAACTGTAGTTCCACCATTCTATAAATTCAAAAAAGACAACGTGAAACATAATCATACTAAAGCAAGTACGGAGAGTTGTATAGATAACTTGGCTACCGACCAGTTAATAACTATCTCTTCTTTTTCCTCTTATCAATTTGTTGTCGACTAAGAGAAAAAAGTAGAGTAACTAATATGTTCGAGGGAAAAATTTACAGGATTTACCCCTTTCATTCAATATTGAAGACATTGCTAAATGGTATAGTTTAATTTCATGGACCCCACATTATTCTTAAATGCTTCTTCTATGACTAACAACAAGCTCAGGTATTGTAACAGTATAAAGTTTCCTTGCACTCAAGAAATTACGTATACATATCACCCGTTTTTGAAGAAGAAAAGGCGGGAAAAGCAAATGGAAGTTAGAGGGAGAGAGAATTGGTGGGCTGTAACTGTAATAGAGAGTATCTTTGAAAGTGAAGGCAGCAGGGCCCTCACCACGTGTTAGATAACAGAAGTATATGTGAGTGGGGTCGTTAACAGAGAGAGTTAAGTCAGTAGAATCTTTCGTGAAGTGTCTAAGACCTCTCAAACATATGGGAACTCTTGTTTCCGTTCTGTTTTGTCTTTCCTTCAATATATCCAAGGCCCTGTTCATTGGGTTTTATCTTTTAGTTTTTTAAATTTGTGCTTCTTTCCTCCCATTTTAGAAAATAAGTGTACATTTCAAAAGACAAAATGGTTACCAAATAAAGTACATTTTTTTTAGTCTTCAAAACTTGGCAAGGAGTTTGAAAACATTTTTAAGAGGTAGACAACTTAACAAAGAAACTTCACAAGTCGAGGAAGTGTTTACATGCTTAATTTTAAAAAAACTAAGAACCTAGAACCAAATGATTATCAAGCCCGTCCTAAACAAACTCAATGAACAATTTATCAGTAAACAGCTAAGTTTTGTACTTAAAATCATATTTCAGATCCATCAGAACAAAATATCTTTAAGAATAATAGACCAAACATACCTTGTAAAGAATCCACTGTGGCTGGCCGCCAGGAGATGGATAGTAACAAAGAGGAAACTCACTACAAAAAGCCACCCTTTTTGTGGATATGTAAAGAGTCCCATTCACAGGTCCAGAGGAAGTGGACAGATAGCAAGCAAAGGAGTCCAAGTATTTTTCTCCATCAACGAAGCTAAACGTCTGCTGGAATACTTTTTTATAGCCACCTTCAGTGAGTAACTTCGTCCATTGATGAAGCCTGGCTATGGCCGCATCAGTGACACTAGAGCTAAGTTTCACTGTTGGGAAAAGCATATATTGCAGTGCCGGTTAGACACGAAGAAACCCGTGAGTATATCAAACAGGTATACAAATCCAGGGTCCAAATTTCATAATTCTAGAAAGGACTAAAAGGAACAAAGAAAATCCTTGCCAATAAAAGTTGGTTCAGTTTTAACTTTTAACAATACATGTCATTTGCTATTTGAAGTTGCCAATTAAATTACTAAATATAATGATTATTTGGAATCAATGATGAAGAAGCGGAGGAACACTGAACATAGTGGCTCTCTTGGGAGCCAAGGCGATTGCTCATGGTGAAGATTGTGTCCATAACGATTGGAGTCTAATCCTTCTTATGCTTCATTGTGACGAAATGGGTCTAATCAGAACTGGGAATCAAACAGGAGGAATCAAAACACTGTGAAGATGAAAGAAGAAAGAACCCATGGAATGAAATAAACAATGGGTTTTTTGGGGAATACGGTGAGGTCACAAAGAATTGGAATTGCCAAAAATAGTCCATTTTTTAAGGAGCTGTGGGGTTGGGAATTATATGATGATGATAGAAAGCCTGCGATTATTGGTCTAACAAGAAAATCACTTAGAGAAAGGTTGGATTGAGTGATAATAAGTGATGGAGTCATGGTTGAAATTACTTAGAGAAAGGTTGGATTGAGTGATAATAAGTGATGGAGTCATGGTTGAGGAATCAGAAACAGGGGAAAGAAAACATGGTTAATGACAGCATTAGTCATCAAAATGGGGGGATGATATTTTAGTTTGTGCATGGATAGCAAATTCATGAGCGACCAATTCAAAATGTTTCTGCTTTAGTGATCTAAATAAGTGTAAGATATGATCTTCGTATCTGTCGAAACTTATCAACTTTTATGAAACTTCGACGGTGAAAGTATCCACTCAATTTAATGAGTATAAGCTAGCTTGAAAATGCACAGATATTAAAATAAACAGGCATAATGAAACGGAAGGTACTTGAATGTCGGTGTTGTTTACTGTTGTAGCCTCTAGACTTGTATTATTGAATGTAGACATGAATTCTCATTAAAATTTCATTATCACATTAACCAATCATGAAAGGGAATCATTTGGAAAAAGAAATTGTTTCAGCATATCCATAAATCATTGTTGAATGTAATGGAACCAGAATATTTTGACACGCTAACAATATATATATATATTGGAATCAAATGAGATTTGATATTATTCTTCAGCGTATGTTTTTCCCAACTCCTTTTGGATCTACACAACCCTTACACCTCTCCCTCTCACGTGTTTAGTGGCCACCCCAAAGTGGACAAAAACGATGAGTAGTGAAAAGAACACCAAACATGCAAAGTGCAACAAATCCACAAGCACCGTGAGCGAGGGGAAAAAAGCACAAGGGAGAAAAGAGAGAAACAAAGTTTGCTAAGCCGTCCATACAAAAACTAAGAAATCATTTCTTCTTTATTTTCACTAGCATAACACAGCTTTTTCAAGATACAACATGTTATTGAGGACAGTAGTTAGTTGCAATAAGAAGAAATAGGAACAAACGCAAGCACAAGTAAGAAGACATAGACATGGGATGTAGAGAGGAGGCAGAAACTCTCAAACCATATGGATTCATCCAAACAAACTAGGAAGAGGATCCCTTTAATGCCTCATTTAAGTTCTTTAAAGCCCTGCTGAACGATAAAAACCCCAGGAACCAGAATTCATGTCCATCCTTTGTGACTAAATGAATATCTTTTTCAGACGGGTCGAGAAGATTTGGAGAAGGCCTTAAATTTGCCACCCGATTCAGCTCTATCACCACCTACAAATGGGTAAATACACATGAGATAAACTTCCCCAACTTCCATATTCTACTTGGTTTCCATACTTTTGGTTTTAGTCAAAATGTTTGTTTTAACCCTCTACTTTAAAAAAGTGACCATTTTAATAATTTCATTTCATTTTTATTTCACTTTTAAGGGGCCAAAATGATCCCTTTCTAAAATTACATAGACCAAAATGAAGTAAAAACAAAAAATACATAGACCAAAGCAGCAATTAAACCAAAAACATCTGATAGTTAATTCAATGCCAATATTCCAATTGGTTCAATTTAACAGTATTTAGATACCTAAGGAGATAGAGAGCAGATAAAGTTGTCTTGTGCAATATAATCTGTAGTGTTACTCAAGTAGCTAAGCACGAATCAGGGCTCAAGCGACCTTTTGTAATGATTTGTTTTAGGTTAAAATGTCCTTTTGGTTTGTTGAATTTTAATCCATGCAGTTTTACCAAATCTTAAATTTAATCCCCAAAGCTAGTTTATTGTTTATTTTAATTAAAAAATGTTATCTGTGACATTTTTACACTAAACTTTAAAAACATATTCAACATATTTTATTTTCTTGCATGATTATTATTTAATCAATCTAGGTAAAAAGAATGAACTTTGAGGGACTAAATTAAGCTTGATTAGATTGTACAAGAACTAAAATTAAACAAACTTCAAAGTATGGAGACCACCGTATTTCAAAGTTTTCAACCATTTTTTTATTCATTATTCACTCTGTCCTAGGAGTAGAACACATTTTAATGCTTATAATACAGGAAAACTTTAGAGTATTCCACTCAAGACAATACAAAAAGATGAGAAACTTAATAAATATTTGAGAAATACTTCTATTTCTGTTATATCAAAACCACAACATCCACAATAGTAATGAGTCGAACATACCTTGTAATAGAGCCACTCTGACTGCCCAGGAGGAGATGAAGAACAATAAAGAGGGGATTCACTACAGAAAGCCAATCTTTTTGTGGTTATGTACAGAGTCCCATTCACAGGACCAGTGGGAGTTGCCAAATAGCAAGCATATGAGTGCAAGTATTTTTCTTCAGGAATAACACCAAATGTATGGTGGAATAATCTTTCAGGTCCTCCTTCAGCAAGTAATTTGGTTCCTTGAACAAACCTGGCCTTTGCAACATCACCAATGCTAGGACTAACTTTTACTGTTGATAAAAGTATATTGCATATTAGGAGCCAATATGTCAACATTCAAGGTATTATTCTCGATAAAACTAAAAGCAAACGATATTAGAACATAAGAGGCCCTCCAAAATAAGACTGATCTCATTTTACATGTTATTTATCAGCTTCCCTCAATCACGTACCTCCAATGAATGGAGATGTTAATGTTTGGGCTAAAATACTACTTCGATTCTTGCACTTTCAACATGATTTGTTTTTGGTCCTTATACTTCCAACTTTAGTTTGAAGATTTTCAACTTTGGTTTATTTTAGATCTTGTACTTTCATATAATCCTCATGCTTTAAACTTTGGTTTATGTACTTACAACTTTGGTTGTACTTTTAAAAAGTGATCATTTTATTCAATTCATTTTTTGTTTTATTTAATTTTTGGAAGGACAAATTTTTTCAAAACTACAATAACTGAAATGAACCAAAGTTAAAAGTAAAAATAACCAAATAAACATTTTAAAATTATAAGACCAAATTAGTATTTAAACTATCATTTATTAAAAACATAGTCAATTAGAAACTTGATCCCACATGAACTATTTCACTATTAGGATGTTCATCAATGTAACAAATCATCTTCTATCCGAATACGAAAAATTTGAAACATGTTTGAAAGTGTTTATGAAATGATTAAAATTATTTTTGTCATTTTCAAAATCATCAACCTGCTTTTTTATGATTCAAAACCAAATTTGATGGCATCACAAACTGCACTTAAAAGTAAAATTAAACACTAAATTATATTTCAGCATCTACGGACACACTGCAGATTAGTTTTGAAATGGTTAGTCACTCTTCTCATATTCAAAATCACCAAAATCATAGTTTCAACTATGCAAAACCAATTTTAAGAGTATAGTAACATTTAAAAATATAAATTCGAACACTAAAAACAAAATTAAATTGATAAAGAAAAAAAAAAAAAAAAAAAAACTAACTGTGATGCCAAACGTTTTCAGCAGCTTCCCCTGCCATTTTCCCATAACCTTCCAATATCTTCCCGCAGCGACCCAATGCATCCCACATCCTATCTCCTGAAAAGAAAAAATTAAAGAGAACAGATGAAAACGATAAAGGAAAAGAGAGACAACAATGAAGTGTGGAGTTAAGGGAGACAAACTTTTGGGAGGTTGAGGAGATGAGGATGAGGAAGGAGTGTGTTGAATATAGGGATTAAATTTGGCCATGATGGAGAGATTGAGAGTGGATCCAGAGGGGTTTGAATGGAAGTTTAACCGAGGGGGTGGGGTTGAAATCCCATTTTATGAAGATAAGAATTGGGAATGGGAATTGAGGAAGAGGAGAAGGAATGGAAATGGTATAAAGATGAAGATAATGGAGAATCTGAAGCAGTGTTCATTCTAGAAGATACAAATGGGGATTTGGGGGAGATGAGATTTGAAAGAAAATGAAGAAAAGGTTTCTGATTCCCGCGTGTGCAAAGTAATGTCCATTCGGGTCAGGTCGGGGTGCGATTCCATCCCCATTTCAATCCTCCCAAATTTCTAACGGAAATCCACGCCAACATTCTCCCACCAAATTACACTTCAAAACATTTTCTCAATTTTTCATTCATTTAAATGCCAAATTCTAATTAAATAATTAACCATATCCCTAAATTGTTTATTATGCTTAATTTTACTTTTCAATTTTAATTTGAAGATTAATTATTAACCTTAAAAAATGATTGATTTTTTTAGCAGCACTTCCAAAAGTACAAAAAAAAAAAAAATTAAATCGAATTACAAAAGTAGCAAATTTAAAATCGATAAACATCTGATATCACTAATTACTTGTCATATTTCTCATATTTTCACTATTTTTTTCTAAATATCTGCAATTTTTTTAAATAAAAGATATAAATATAAAGCAAATTATTTGCCTAATCTAAATTTAAATATTTAAGTCAAATATATTCATTGTCTTCCCCCATGAACAATCAAGTTTGAAATTTAAATACGATATTTGTACAATAATAATAACAAGAACCTAATATTAAACAACTATATAAAATATAAGTAAAAGCTATTCAAGGCGGGAGGGGTCAAGGATGATGCATTTCCTTCCCCATTCCTTTTAGCTCTTGGGGTTTTTTTCTTCTACTTCCTTCTTCATTCTTCGCCTGTCTCCATGGAAAAATTGAACACTTTTATATACAACAATTGGTCAGAGTCGAATTTTTCATCAAATCATCACGAATTGGTCAATTTAGTTATTGTTTAAACCAACCTCAACTATAGTGGATTAAAAGGCATTGGTTTTGGTTTGATTGCTCAAGGACAGAATAAGTCGATCTCGCCACATGTCGTTTGCTTCAGCTGTACCATCGGCGTGGTAACGCGAGATAGTTTTCCGATTCACTTTCTTAAGTGGATTGACGTTACACCAAATTATATTGAGCTTGTGAATGACTCTTTATAGGTAAGTTTTAAAATCACGTATACATATATGTTAATTACTTGCATATATATATATATATATATATATATATATATATATATATATATAGAATCCTAATCCATGTGTGCTTTTCTTTTGTAGCAATTATATGTGTTGGATTTCACAAATCCAGCACTTAATTGGTTTGTTGAGCATTAAATGCTTACCACCTTGAAGGAGTTTAGGGGATAGAATCATCATCATTTCAAGAAGTTCAGTGATCCTGGACAGGCACGTGCCAACTCACCCCCTAGATTGAAGACTCGTGTGAAATATTGACACTTCCTGTGCGACCACTACCTTACTCAACAATTTCAAGTTATTTCAAACTCTTAATGTTCTCAAACGTTAGTTCATCTTTTTTTTATGTAACATTTTGATTGTTGGCATGTAGGAGTAATCAACGATGAATAGGGCTGCCAGAGTGAAGCAACCCTACAACCACAGTAGTGGTGCCAAGTCGTTTATACAACAAGCGCACGAGCTCAAAGAAAAACGAAATCATCCAATCAACCGAGTAGAGTTGTTCAAGGAAACACACCGCTTGGGATGACCAATTTATTTCGCCAGTGGTTGTAGATGCTCATGTAAGTTTCTCTTATGCTTTGTCTTAGTTTTTTGTGTACATTTCATTTACACGCTTTACTTAATAAATAAAATTTTTATTGTAGAATCAAATGTTGGCCATCCAGTCCTAGCCCACCCTAAAGGATTCTGAACCACTTTCTAGGACGAGATATGCGAGACAGTTTGTGGTAGACGGTTAGGCTACTAAAAAAGTCTTGGTTGGGGGCATCAGGCCAAAGTCCCAACACACTGCTGACAGTTTTTCCTCTACATCTCACGAGAGAGAGATGCACGCTAGGGAGGTTACCAAGCTAAAAACTCGTCTTCAAGAAGTAAAAGAAGAAAGTACACGGAGGCATGAGGAAAGTGCTCATAAGATGGAAGAAATGAGGAAGATTATTGAAGAACTCACTCGGGCAGCGAGATGACATGACTTCTTCATTTAATGTACGTAATTTTGAACTTTTACGTTATTTCATTTCTTATTGGGGTAATATATATTTAAACTTTAATTTCATGTCACTGTAGATTTGAAGGCATGGGGGGACTATATCTCTATCACTTAGATTAGTTTTTTAGTTTTTAGTTTAGGTTATTCATGTAATTTTTCTACCTACAAACGTGTATGTATATTTGAATTAATTTTAATATATATTCAATTTGATATGTTATTAATTTTTCGTTACCTGTTTTAAAATTTCAATCAATTTAAATCGAATTCGATCCTAATAATAACAATAAATAATTAAATAATAAAAAATAAAAAATTGGTAAAAAGGCTTTTCCAACGCAGTGGAGGCATTGCAAATTGCAGCATCTAACGACGCAACGTCGTTCCAAGTTATGTCGATGTTGCATCGGTCTTACCTTCACAACGACGTACACAACGATGTCGACATTTGCTTATTGCCGATACATTGACTAGACGTCGGTAAAACACTTTTGTCGACGTCGGTTTTAGCATATGTCGTCGTGATGACCTTATCGGTGAATCATGCATAAGACAAAATCCTATGGTGACGTCGTCTCGTTCCAGCGTCTCCATTACCTTTTACGACGTGCCAGTCACGACACCTGTGCCAACATGCCGTTTTGTGTCGATGTAGCCTTCATCGATGCATAATGGAGTTTTTACGATGCAACGCTACGACGACATAACTAATGCTTCTTGTAGTGCTACGTGAGACTCTACCTATTCAACTAATCCTTCATTAGACTTTTCTCTCCCTACTTTCTTTCCTCCAATCCGATCTCTACTTCTTCTGATCCGATACGATCTTGGCATAATCTCTTCGAGCTCTTACCTTGACTTGCGATTGAGATTTTTGTAAATTATTCTAAATGAGCAAGACACCATTGAGAGAAAAAGATCTCAAATGGGGGATGCTAAAGAGAGATGTGAATGATGAAAAGGAGGAGTCGGGACTGGGCTTGGATTCACTTTCACTTACAGAAGTTGTGTGGATCCATCTCACAACTATATAGCTTTACACAACTCAAGACTTATGAACTCACCCTTAGATGCTCATTAGTTGCATCTTGCTCCTCTTGAAACCCTAAAAACCCTAGTTGCATCTTGCTGCTCTTCTCTGTTTTTTTTCTTCTTCTTCCTCCACCACTTGCTTAGACGGAGTCAAGGACCGTCGCCCAGTCGAGAACAATCGTTACCGCTGAATTTTCGTTCAAGATTGCCCGAGCTTAGTGTCTTCGTCTAGTCTGTTCCCTCTCATCATCGATCGATGTCGTCTACGTTGGAGTGCTCTCCATTCATCATCATGTTGTCGTCGCTCCAGGTCCCACCACCACGCCGCGTGAGTTTTCCCTTCGAGCCATCCTTCTCTGCCTGAGCCACTCTTCTCTTGTGTAAGCCGTCCAAACCAAGTCAGTCTCTACTTCACTCGAGCTGCCTCCAAGCCGACCCCTCTTAATCTGAACCGACCTCTCTTTCTTGAGCCGTTTTCGAGCCACTTCCTTGCAGTGAGCCAAGTTGAGTAAATTCCTTAGTTTTTTATAAATTCTTGATTGGATTTGGTACTCTCATCAAATATCTATTTTATCCCAATAATTTAAGTTGGGATATTTTACTTGAAGGTTTGGCTAAACTTATTAGAAGATTGGAACTGTGGAATTTTTCCCATTCAAGTTTGTTTGGTTTCAACCATAGTCTTGGGTATGTTTGGATGCTTAAAGTAAATATTTGGATGATAGGTTGACAAAATTATTAGTTTTAATTTTGTTTATATTTAGGACGGAGTTAATTTGGAAATTGACTGTCAACATGATTTTAGTCAATCTCCAGGTAAGAGACTCTACTATTAGACGCTTGATATTATGTTCTCCCTTATTATGCATTAACCTACCTATGATGCATGATGTGATTGCTAGGGATGTTTGATATTGATAGCTACATAAACAACCGTTTTGTACGACTGAGATATGTGATGACCCAGATATGTTGTGAATGAGATATACTATGGTTGAGGTACAATATGATTGAGATATGATACTTATGTTGTGCTATATGTATAGGCTATGGTGTTTTGTTAGCTTTGTTTATTAAAGTTGTACCTTATGCGTGTCCCTCGGGATCACCACCGCGCGCGTAAATGTTAACGCTTTGTGTATGCTAGCCGCTCGTTCCCTTTTGGAGTACGCTCTATTTATGCCTGTGTGGCTAGCTTTTATGTGTGATTCGACGGGATCACTTACAATCTGACTCTCTTTTAGAATGTTTTCTTCAAGTTCACCGAGAGCCTAGATGTGTTCCTACGGACCACTGGATAGCGTGTGTTTGGAGCACAATAGTTATGTGGTACTTTTTTACCGGATTCTAACGGGAAGCTAACAAATACATAGTGGGACTGGTAATGGGTCCCTTAATGAAGTATAAATTTATATCACTCTTTTCTATGTTTAATTTTTCAGGCAAAGGTAGAAGTAAAAGCAAGCTGGCGAATGACAATAAGTGAACTTAGTTCGCCATATGGGACAATTTATGTTTTCTTTCGCATTTATGTTTTCAGCATTTGATTTACAATATTTTATTTCAGAACTCAAGAGTACTTTTAGATATTTTCTATTTATTTCAAATAGGGCTCGAACTAGTATTTTATTTATGATTTTTCTTTACATACTTTACTTAGATTTCATAAATGCATATTTGAGGTGTTTTCTTTAAAATTTAGTGTTTTTATTTTATTTTAGTAGTAATGACCTCAGCTTAGTATAAAGAGTTGAGTCGTTACAAGAGTGTAGCTCGTTATAAAGCAAGATTAGTAGCAAAAAAACATCACCATAAAGATGGAATCGTATTTGGATGAAACCTTTCGACATGTGGAATTATTTTTCTAAATAATGTTATTTTAAAAAGTAATGTAAAAAAAGGGTATGAGGGAAACTATTGTAAAAAATAGTGTAGTGAGGTTGTGGACAAGGTCCACGACAAAACATTGAAGTCGTGGATCGTAAGACTTGAGTTCAATATATGATAAGACCTTGGTAAATGTAGAACATGTTATTCAACAGACAAAACGACTCAATGTGGTAGACACAGATCGAAGACGTGTTTGACGAAGACACCAACAATAGGACGATGATGTTGTAGAGGAAGATCAAGTTCATACTTAGTTTGTAATTATAAATTTTAATTCACATGAACTTCAATTTTAAATGTAGAATCGTACAAATTTTCATTCTTATTTGCACCAAAATCATGGTCATATTTGAAATTAAAGAAAAAAATAATCCTTGAATGCTCTAAAACAAAAAAGTCAATTTTCAAATAACTTGTATATTAGAGTAAAAATAACTATGAGATTTCACGAAATTAGAAGTAAAAAAGCTAAGAAAATGCAAGTCATTTGTGGTCCTCGGCTTTCTTCTTGAATTGCTTAACACATGCATGATGAGAAAGTTGAAATTGAACTTAAGGATTATAAGGCAGAGGAAGAAGAAAGAATACTAAAGGAATAGACATACATTCAATCTATAGAAAAGATGATTTTATGATTTTAAGATTTTAAATTTAAGGAAGTGTTACACTCGATACACGACATTCTTAACCCTATTTTTTTTACTATAGCAATATGTTTCCAAGGTACTTTATTTTTTACAATTCCTAAAAGTATGTGTACAATAATCTTCACGTCTAATTTTAGAAAAAGAAAATTCTACTAAAACACCTCAATATAGCTCAACTACGCTTAAAATCATGTATATCTTTGAAGCTTCGAGGTTGACATCTCTCACCTTACCAAAAATTCTAGAACAAAACCTTCATATTTACTTCATACCTTTTATGTTCATGAGAGGATTAATCTATCATCGTTATCAACCTGCCTTAATCGATCTCACACAAACAGATGCATTAACGTTTGTCTCCACATTTGTCATATCAAAGCCAATCCACCTACATTTGACTGGCCAACTAGTTGAATTATCTAGTATCGTCGTTGGAGACTTGTCACAAACTGAATTTATAGTTCGACGATACGGTCCCAACCATTTGTTCTTCATGTAAATGCGTTTTCTCCACGGAGGCACTAAGAGATTCCTATGATTTAGTGATACCTTTGCAGCGTCACACATGATCCTCACCATCTTCTTCAACTCCTCTATCGTTCCGATGAAAATTAAAGGCAATGATTTTAATAACTCTTTGTATTGGACTGTGGCCCTTGCAATCTCGAATTGTCCTCGAAAGTTTGTGTCGATCAAGTACCTTGTAAGAGAAACAAATTCAATCAAAATCACCAACTTAAAAGAACGCTTTAGGTTAAACTAAAGTTGAATTCAACAAAATATGGGTTCATAATAAAACCATCCACCTTTAATTTGAAAGAAATAACGTGATTGCTGTCTTATTTATGAAATTATACTCTCATCAATCTATATATGAAACTTTTTTTTAGAATAATGTTTATTTAAATATTTTGTTTATATGTGTTAATTAGTACTTCTTCTTTTAATTTTTTCTCCCTGAGTTCATTAGTTTAATAATTATCTTGAGAAAACTTCAAAACACTCAAATGGTATTGATGCTTAATTAATGAAAAAGAATATAAATATTAAAATGATCGTGGTATGATTGTTAAAAGAATTAAAGATCAAACCTCCAATCTCACGTTTGATTGATAAAAGAAAATTGCCTGAAACGATGTTTAATAAGAAAATACATCATCATTATGGGATGAAAGATGTTGAGCTAATGTGAAACGAGAAAACGAGAAAAGATGTTTCAACATTAAACCTACTAAAGATAGATTGTAGCAAATGTTATTAATAAGAAATCTTAATTTTATTCTATGTATTACTTTATTCTATATGCTAATAAAAAGTTTTAAAAAGAAAACAATTTAAATTTCCATATAATGAATTCATGTAATTAATGAATGTTTTTAGTTTAATATTAAAACATGTGATTGGGAAGTGATTTGTTTATAATTTTCAATAATCCAATAATAATAATAACATTTGAATTTATAATTACCGGATGTTCCCATTCACGATGATGTCCACGAACTCATAGTCCCCGGCGGCCACACCACTAGAGCTTCCCCATTTCGTCTTACAGATCGCCGCATTATAATGAAGCTCACGCAGAATCAACATCAACCTCCGTCGGGATACCACTCCGTCCGACGAAGAACCCGCTGCCAATTCCGCCGCTTCCAGAACATTATCCACAAGCACTTCTCTATAACCCTCCACATTCCCGCCGTTCACACTCACCATTCTCCGAATTTCCCCCACCGCCTCCGTATAATCGGCCTCCGCTCCCGCCATAACATCCATTGCCTCCCCGTCTGTAAAATCATCCTCCCGCCAACTTCTCCGGCAACCGTCGTAGTCTTCAAGAAAATCAACCACCATCTCGGAGAGACATTCTTCAGCCAAGTGTTCGCTTCCGCTGTCGGAGCTCGACGGCGGCTGCTGGCGCTGGTCATTACTCCCGATGAGGCGGTGAAGATCCGCCATTACTACTTATATTATTATTTTGTTTTGTTTTCTTTTGGTGATTTGAGAAGGAGATTTGGGCTATATTATATATATATGTGAGAGGTTTTTATTGAAGGAATAATTTGAGGAATATGTCAAAGAACAGAGGAATTTGGACTCAACTTTTTTTCTTTATGATGGGAAGAAAGGAATTTGAAAATGGAATATTCCTTTATTTGTTTCCTTTAATTTTGAAAAAGGGTTGTTTCAAGTCACTCTCTTCATGTGTAAATTTAGTAATAAAGAGAGAATATGCTTGTGGGATGGCATCTACACCCTAATCCTTGGAAGGGCAAGTTCAGTTTGCATATATTGTTAGCATCAGTTTTGTTTAATATATTGACATAAACTTGGCTAAAGACCTCTTAATCTTAACCTTAATTAAGTTTTAAAAAATACCATATTTCTTCTATATAAAGTTACAAAATTATCATGGATAGTTTATTAAATGTTTTTAAATTATACTTTTACAGTAAAAACATCTTTAGAATTTTGTATGACTAAAAATTTGTGTATGTTAAATTTGGAAGAATAATATTCAAAACATATTTATTATTCATTAAACAATCTTAACAATAATGTTTTCTATTCTAATGGAAATTTGAAACGTTTGTAGAAAGGTGAGGATAAGATATAATACTAACCTTGATCTTTGAATAAACTTCATGTGCTTTTTTTTTTTTTTTGTTAAGTTACAATATTAATATGGTAACCTTTAAAAATAATATATGAATACTTTATATATATAATTTAGTCTCAAGACTTTAAAAATTATCTAACATGCATTTAGAATTATCTTTTGTATATGATGGATGACACTAGAAACTAATTTGTATTCAAAAGTAGTTAAAATATGATCATAAAAGAGATATATCGTTAAAATGTCATCTAAATTTTCTCTACATCAAGGAGATTAGTTCTCTATATTTCATAATCTCTCATCACAAACTAACATTCTCCACCTTTCTTTTGGAGTTGTGTGTTGAATTGATTTCGAAATTTTTAATTTTCATTATTTAGGAGTTTCAATAACCAAAACTTGTATATATAATATATATGATACTCAAATTACTACGGAATTTTGATACATACTTACTTTAACACGAAAAACTTAAAATATAAGTCAAACAGACTTAGTGAGTGATGAGTTTTTGAGAAAATCTTTTTGGGGAAAACATATAGAAATCACAAGTAATAAGGTCAAACCACATTAGATAAAACACATCGCATCAAACCACATTAAATAACGCACATCGCATAAATCTCAATAAGTCAAACAACCACAGAGTGAGTGCTACACCGCCATATGGTGGAATCATTTCGACCAGCTCAACTCTAAAACCTATTCATGTTGTGTGATCTTGAATATGATGCTTCGTGTTTATTGTGTAATCTGGGATGAGATACTCAATTCATGTTGTGTGATCTTGAATAGGATGCCCTATACTTGCTGTGTGATCTGTCATTGGGAGACACGTTAAGCGTAGTGGGATTGATGGAACTCGCCAAATGTGTTGAGACCACTCCACAATGGCTATAACTCAACAAAAGAGTGTGATAAACGCTTAAGTTAGGGGAAGAGACACAAAGACAATGGAACTTGTAAGATGACCCTATGAGTTGGCAAGGCAAAAATGCTGAGGGCATACGACGCGAAGAAGCATAGGGTGAGACTAAAAAAGGAATAGTTTTCTTATGATTGTAATGTATATATCAAGAAAGAACCAAGATAAATAGAGTACCTACGTGAATGAGAGTAATTCTCGCTTTGTTCACCAAACTTCACCAACAAATTTTAGTTGAACAATGAAGTAGAATTTTGAGGATGAAATTCCAAAAAGGAGGGACTAGTTGTGAGGCTTTGATCGCGTACCACCAACACGATAAAGACCTTGTGGTAAAGATGCCGAAAGAAGAGACTTCTGACAACAGAAAATGTATTTCGCAAAAGGGAATATGCGTGACGACTAATCCAAACGAAGGAAGTTCAGTTGAGAAAAATTAATGTGAAGAAATTATTCAAATAATAGTATTGTGCGTCCACAAGAAAACACACAAAAAGGGGAAAACAAGTGATGCAAAAAGAAATACTTGTCTAAGTTTCTTCGTGCAGATGTAAGCAAAGCGATAAGGATGAATGGTGAAAAGAGGTCTATAATGAATGCCAAGAGTTGGGCGTTTAGCAAAGTAACGAGAGAATAAGTGCCTACGCCTAAGGAAGGAGATGAGGAAATGTCTCGTCAAGATGACTTGACCACTCGCTGAGAGGAAGTAAATGTTTGTGGCTTTTCAAGAAGATAAAGAGAATCAGGTTATTTAAGAAATTTTGGCTTTCCAAGAAGATGAGGTGTGTGTGTCTCAACAAGAGGTCAAATCGTCACCAATATTCGAATCAGTGTGGGTTAGAAGCATGATGCGGCAAAATGGTGAAGAGACACGTGTAAAGCCTGAACCTTTAGACGAGGTCACTAGCTAAAAATCAAAGGAAAAAGTAGTCGACTAAGAAGAAATGAGTGAGATTTTATGAGAAAATGAACAAGAGGAAGTCTGAAGTATGGAACAACAAAATGAGAGAGTTGCTGAGAAAAAGAAGTGTCAGGAACAGAGAAGAAAGAGATTGGAATTGAGCATATATATGTTCTTAGGCATTAAAGTCATGGGAAGGTTAGTTTTGAGGTTATTGTGTAGCCAAGCTAAGGAAGGGAAGCAAATTTACTTTGTAGTCTTATGTGGCATGATAGCCTTGTTATCTTATCTCCTGTTTAAGAAGTCGGTTGAGAAGGTTGTTACTCCTTAATTCACAAATCTCAGCCATCAGGAAAGAGAGGCATGAGGACCCTGGTTAGTTGAGGCAGGGTAAGGCAGCTCTGAAGGTTGACGTTTAGTTCGAGGTTGTGGGGCAAAAGAGGAAAAAGAGAGAAGGAAAAAGCTTCACTCCTCTGTGCGCCTGCCTCGAGGAGGCAATTGAAGAGGCAAAGAAGAGAAAGAGGTGGTAATGGTTATTCAAAATCACCTTAAAATAACTCTAAACTAATCTTACATTAAGCGGCAGATCTGAATGGAGAAGGGATATGAATAGCGGTTGAGTTTATTTCCAGCTCGGTGGCTGAAGGAGTGGGTGTTGGAGAGCGACTCATGGCTAGTGCGAAAGGTTGGACGCAAAACAGCAGGTTTGACCCAAGCTATGTAACTACGACGCACTTCCACCTTTAGATTTGCAAAGGACAATGACTGTGGGGCTCATTGGCCGTCGTCGGACGGTGGGTGTCGTTGGCTATTGTCGGACGGTGGGACTCGCTGGTTGGACAACGTGAAGGAGAGAAAAAGGGAGATGAGGTGAAGAGAAAATTGGAGAAAAAGAAGAAGAATTTCCTTTTTTTTTTTTAAGAAGACTTTCTTTTTTCTTCTTTACTTAAAAAAATGAATATTAATAATATTTAAAACATGACCAAAATGCCCCTTACTTCAAAATAACATACCTTTTGCCCCTAATTTCATTCTTTCAAAGACTTGAAAAAATTTCAAGTCTTTCTATGAACAAACTTCGTTTCAAATCCTAAAAAACAAAACCAAATCGACTTTAGAGAAGTATAAAATGTAGACCAACTTGTGTTTTCTCAGTTATGAGATATTAAAAAAATAAAATAAATAAAGGAGAGTAGAACGAGAGCTTACATAAACATACTCAAGTTGTTCAAACTAGTACTACATAGTTCAAACATTTGTTTTTTCCTATTTGGCTGTTTTAGTAATTAGTTCTCGAATTTTAATTTTAAAATGAATACAGATTTAATCGTTTATTTTGGTTTTGATTTGGAATAAAATCTTATTATCTAAAATATCTCATGGTAAATAATTAAATTATCTTAAAAAAACACCATGCATAAAAAAAAATTCTCTACCAAGTATATATTTCCCTATTTATTTTATTGTTAACCCATCTATATCATCTAAAAGTATTGGCTAGAGCATTTATAGATTCTTAGATAATCTAACAAATTTGTAGATTCCTTGATAATATAAGTAAGTTCTTTTAATTCATTCACTTGAACTTCACACTTTATGTTAGGGTTATATTGTTAACCCATCTATTTAAATAAAAAATATAACTACAACTTAATTATTTGTTTAGCGATTGAAAAGATGTAACAGTTTTTTCTAAGTGGATTGTGTAATGGGACAAGATTCCCCTGCGACTTGCACGCTTAACTTTGAAGTTTTTATGATCGAGCCACCGAAAAGAAAGGTGTACCTTGTTGATATAAGTATAAACTTTTAATTCTTTTAAGTCTTTCTTAACATAACTTTCATGTTCTCACGATCCCTCTCATTTAGATGTGATATCGGTTCATTCATGTCTCCCTTCTATTCTCGAGCGTTACAAAATGACAATGGATATCCATTCAAGTTCAATAAAAAACAATCCTCCATTTGTCTATGCTTTGCAATGACAATTAACAAAGCACAAGGACAAACAATTCTTAACATTGGAATATATTTTCAAAGTGTATTTTCTCATAGACAACTTTATATTACACTATCTAGAGGAATTTCAATAAAGACAACAAAAGTTTGGATCAAGCTCATAGGTAACAGTAAGTTACCTTCAAATTGTACAAAAGATATTGTTTATAGAAAAAAAAAATACTTCTATGCAAGTCTTACATTTAAATTTTTAAATTTTAATCTTTTCATTGTAATTTCTTTTCATGTACATCTTATTCTATTACTTTTTGAATTTTCGTACTTTTAAATTTAGCACAACCAAACATAAGACGTAGTGCAATGTTTACTATAATTTGTATTATACGTGTCTCTTACTATTATGAAAAGTGTAGAATTAGTTAACTCAACCTAATGGATTAATGTTTTTATATCAATATTAATGATTTGTTTTAGATCCATGGTGTAGTAATGAATTAAGAAAAAAAATCATCACAAGTTTATTTGGAATAAATAATATTAATGATTAATTGAGGAAATATATTGGGTTGAATTGATGTGTTTTTAGATCTGACTTCTCTACCACCCAAATTGATTTTCTTAGAAAGAACCCACCCCATAATAAATAGTCAATTCTAAAATTAACAATTTACTAAAGGTACGCATTTTGACTCAAATTTAATTTTGAAAAGGCTTATAAATAAGGAGATCAGAACACACACAAAAAAAAACAACACATCATCCACAAATCATCTAAAAAATTATTGTAAAGAAAAGAAAAGAAGAAGAGAAATTTTCTTGAAAAGAAATAAGATGAGGTCGTGGATGATATGTGTGGTTTTCATTAGCATGGTGGTGATGTTCCAAAATGTTGAAGCAGACAGAAAATATCTTAAATTTGTAGATTGTAATCAACCGAAGCCACCTCCATTTTGCGGACTTTTGAAATCAACCCAGCTAGTAGAACGTGGATGCTCGGCTCTCCCCAGTATCTGTCGTGGAAGTGGATCAGCAGCACGCCGACCCAATCCATAGGTTTTTGAAACAATTACCTTCTTCATGCATCCTAGTTGTTCCTTTTGGATTTTTGAGAAGTATATACAGAAAATGAATCTTCTAGGATGTACCAACTATTTCCCTTATTCATTTACCATAACTCATATGCAATCCCACCCTGATATTTATTTATCATGGAAGCAGAGACCAAAACAATGTATCACTTTCAAAGGTTAAATTGCAAATTTACTTCCACCCTCACATTTGTATCAATTTAGTTCTTCAAAACTAAAATTTACAATTCTACTACTCTAACTATCAAATTTCAACTTATCTAATTTATTTTTTCTTTCATTCAAAATTGTCAGGTCGGCATTAGAGGACAACCAAAATTTGATTGCCATATATTTCACTCCTACCTTTTTATTAATTCTCTCCAAATATATGTGTACATGTAATGTATATAATCTTCAACTATAGAAGCCCACAGCTATTAAATTACATTATTGAAAAGCATATCAAATGTAAATCAAAATTTGTCAAATAAATATATTTTTATGGGTAGCTCCAAAATTCTATAGAATTCAAATGATATAAGAATATGAATAAAAAGTAATAGTACGATAGAAATTAGTAATGTGAAAGGAAGATAAATAAATTGCAAAAGAATGGCTAAATTTGGCATTGGATATTTGGATGTTGGGTTTTGCATTTTATCTCCCTTTTACCTTTTACTTGTGGGTGGAGATTGAAATTGAAGTGTTGAAGAAGGCAGCACATCCAAGTTTTTGTATGGTATCCTTTTTGTTTTAATCTAATTTGTTTTGTATTTGATTGATTTTTAGTTTGATGTAGAGAGAGACAAGAAATAGATTGTTCATGTTTAGGTAAAAAATAATGATATTAATTTGCCAAACAAAATACATAATAATTAAAAGAGAAAAGAGTAAAAGAGAAAAGAAAAGTAGCCGTTAGGTGTAGCATAAATAAAAACGGGCGTTGAAAAAGTGGACCACGCGTTGATGAAAAAGACAGAGCAAAAAGGAGGGTGGAATTACTGAATCATATTTGGCGATGCTATTGCTGGTTTGGGCACCCCATTTCAATTCTCACCATCAAATTAAAATTATCAATAAAAAAACCCCCACTTTTCCATTTTGGTCCTTCCTTGATTAATATTTAAAATTAAAAACAAAAAGAGAAGGAAATGGGATGCCCAAACCACCTTTCTTATAATTCACCCATCAAATTCATAACTTATGATGCTTGCAATGTCACACTTGGGAACTTGCACTTTCCATAACCTGCAAGAAATTAATTGTTTTTCTTTAGTTCACCAATACCACTAATTAAATTCTACTCTCAAAAAACAATAAATTTCAAACAACCCCAATGGTTTGAAATGCAAAGAAAATAAAAACGTGTTACTAAATCTTGTAAAGAATAATTGATATGTGTTTTAGTTAAGAAAAAAATAATAACAAAAACAAAAACTTACTTGGGTCTTTGATGGTTTGAGTTGCTAAGCCATTGAAGTAACAGGTTCCACCGACCTTTCTAAACTGGGCCCAGTACGAACTAAACGCAAAACTTGCATGTCGTTTTAAGGAATCCGGTTCATAACACGGACCGCCCTTTCGTATCGGTTCACACGTTTTATTTCCCTGGGAGCATGCGTACGATAAAGCCCCAACAACATCACTCATATTCACGCCCTTCCCAACTACGCACCAAATCTTCCCCTTGTACGGTTCATTCCTCTCCGCCTCTGGCAGCGGCTTAAACTTTGTCTCCGCTCTCGACCCACTCAAATCCATCTCATAAACCGCCTTTCCCTTCGGATACAACAGTCCGAAATGCCTCTCCGTACCCGGACCCGGTTTCTGATTCTCATTATACAAAGAGAATATTATCGTTGGCAACATCCGTCCCGGTCGAGCCGGTGTACCAACTGGCGGTTTCGAAGTGACTCGTTTCACGATGTTCCGGTTGTACACGGCGGCATTATGGATGCTGGCGCCGATTTGGTCGTAATCGCCGCCGTTTGGCCATCCGGTTTCGGCGATGAATACTCGGATATCGGGGAAGCCGAGACGTTTCATAGCGAAAATCACTGAATCCACCATTTGATCGAAGAGATTCGTGTAAACCAAGCCCGAAACCGGATCCGAATACGTAATGTTCTTCGATTCAAACAGAGCATAATCGAGTTTGATGTTAACTGAATCGGAAGACCAAGGGAAATAGGGATACACATCAAGGAAGAAGAACGATTTCGTCCGGTTAAGAAACTGCAACATCGGTCTCATGACACGATCCGCAATATCCGCCCGGAATGTCCCATTCGAGGGCGGAAAAGACGACTGAAGAACATCCATAGCAGAGGGTGTTCCGACTTTCACTTTATGAATCCCGTAAGTTTTCAAAGAATGTTTGATTCGGCGCATCGCCGGTACTAAACTGAACCAGGTTTGATTTCCAGTGGAGGAGATGATTTCGTTTCCGACGAGAAGGTAACGGATTTTGGTTTGGGGGTAAAAGGGGAGGATATTGGTCCGAACCCATTGGTCGGCGAGGTTCTGGCTAGAAGAAATGTTGATGATGAGTTCGTTAGGAACCATGACGGAGACCCGTAGATCGGTGTTTTTGAGAGCTTTGAGGATTTGGGGATTTGCGTCGTAGATTTTGACGATTTGAGCGTTTAGGGATTTGATTAAATTGACGGAATGGGAGGGGGGAGGGAGGTTGTTGCCGAGCTGACCGTAGTTGATTCCGACGAGGGTTGAGATTTCTGCACCTGCAAGAAATGAGGAGGAGAAGGTTAGAGAGAAATACAAAAACGTAGAAGAAGAAGAAGAAGAAGAAGAAGAAGGATATTGGAGTTTACTTGAGAGTGAGAGGAAAAAGAGAAAGAAGAGTAGAGAAAGGAAGGGAATGGGCATTGTTGCAGAAGAAGAAGAAGAGGAAGAGGAAGAATGGGAGGAAATGGAGA
The DNA here is from genome assembly GCF_000004075.3 of Cucumis sativus. Classification (NCBI taxonomy): domain Eukaryota; kingdom Viridiplantae; phylum Streptophyta; class Magnoliopsida; order Cucurbitales; family Cucurbitaceae; genus Cucumis; species Cucumis sativus. Next base: position 25,907,906 of record NC_026657.2, read on the forward strand.
GAGTGGGGATTAATGGAGGATGATGGTGATGGTGATATAGGAGACCGAGACGTAGATGTGGGACTTGAGAGTCAATGACTCGTGGAGGACAAAATTGGAATAATTTACTTTATTTTTGATAAGCAAACCCTAACTAAAAAAATAAAATAAAAAACCTCCGTTGGATTAATTGACAGATATTAGGGCTTTATGTTCCACATCAAAATTGTAAAAATATCATATCAAATTTAATACACTATACCCTTTTAAATTTATAATTATATTTATGTCTTAAATGGTTAAATTCAAGAAAGGTTCTTTTTTTTATTATTATTTAGAAAAAATAAAAATTATTGTTAAAAGGAAGAGAGAAGGAAATTGGGGTCATGTGCAGTTTCAAAAAGAGAGTGAGGGAATCTATGCTGAGTGAGATGAAATAAAAGCACAAAAGTTAAATTGCCCATATTGGATTTTTATTTATACTCTTTCCATTTTCTTTAAAATAAAAATTATTGATTTTTAAAAGTTAAAATTGAAACCATAATTGGTTAAAAGTTTATATTTATATAAGTCAATATAATTTATGTTATTCTTGTTATTGTTTGAATTGTATCTTTGCATTTTAATGTTAAATGTTAAGTTTTGATTTTATTTTTACTTTACTTTCTTATCTTGAATTAATTTTCAATTTACATGGGATAATTTAATTATGTAAGTCTTATTTAACAACAATTTGATTTTTTTTATATATATATTTTCTTTGTTTTTTAAAATAAAGTCTCTAAACATTATACTTCAACTCATAAGTTAAACTTATGAGTTGCTTTTGTTTCTAGACTTTAGCTACAGTGCTTGACTTTTTGAAAAGTTAAAATGAAACGTGGAAACACAAATAAGAAAAATAAATTGTTGTTTAACAAAGTGACAGAGATGTAACTTTTAATAATTATTCATTAGTTGTTAACATATTAATTAAGGTTTAAAGGGTAATGTGATGACAAATCTCCAAATTATTTAAATTGGTTGTTATAACTAATTGATATTACGAAGCCTATAAATACAAAAGTTAGAAACCTTATATTGTAAAAGTGACAACTAAATATTTCGTCATCCTTTAAAAATAATTTTCCTCCACGGCATCTTTTAGAATTATTCAAAAAAATAATTGTGTTTAGAATTATTCAAAAAATAATTGTGTTGTTCAAGTAATTAGGTCACATTTATTCAAGTGAAAACACGTAATGGATCGATGGGAATAAAAAAAACATGAATCCCGTTTGATTACTTTTGATGTTGTTTTTTTGTGTTATATTTTGACTCATGAGACACACATTTAAGTTTGTAACAAAATAACACAATTAAATTGATGGATTGAGAGTGCTCAATTGAAATGTGTTTGAGAGTTACATTGCATTGTTACCATTATAATTATCGTTAGTGTTAAAAGGGGTGAAATAAAGTAGACATTGAGTTACATGAAAACCAGAGTATCGAAAGAAAAAAAAAAAACCACGATTGACTTTCTTATTAATTTCTCATATTAATAAAAGATACAAGAAGGAAAATAAATAGGTTACAACTTATGATAAAAAAAAAAAAGGAAAGGATGTTAGGATAAATCCTTTATTGGACCAAGCCCACTAATTCTAACACTCCCTCTCAAGTTGGAATGAGACCCAACTTGCTAACACAAAAGTCAAAGCTTTGTTTGAGACGTCCCTTAGTGAGAACCTTGATTTTAAGGAGGTTGAGTCTTGGATCGGAGATGGCTGATCAGCAGGGGACTCAATTTCCTTTTTGAGATTTCCTCTATAATAAGTTTTCCAGGGAACTTGGTTTGTGGGTAGGATCATGAGATGAAGATTGGAGTTAGGTAAGGTACTAGGAGTAGAATTGGTAGACTCTAATGTACAGTTAGACTCTACACTCACACTCTCTCCCTAAAGATGGCTAACGAAAAGAAAGAGTTGGTTCTCACAAGGTTGGAGGGTTAAAAAATTCGGTTAAACCCAACCCAACCCAAATTAATATATATATATATATAATAAAAAAAACAAATTAGGGTTTTCTTTTTGCGCAACGCAGACGCACAATTCGCCTCTCCCTCACACAACGTCGCACAGTCAGCCTCTTCCTCGCACAACCTCGCGTTTCTCATCCAGCGTCTCAGCTCTCCAATGTCTCCTCCTCCTTCTTAGCTCTCCGACGTCTCCTCCTCCATCTCAGATCCAATCCAAGACACATTTGTTATCGTCTGAACCCGAGACGACAAAACCTGTATGTTTCGTTCATCTTCGATCTCAACCTCTGTAGGCCGATCTCATATCTTAATCCCTCCTCCTTCTCCTATCTGACTCTTCTTCGTCTTCAAGACTTGTCCGTCCGTCTCCTCCGCAAGTCGATCTCATACAACCCGACAACCATTAGAAACTAAAAACAACTATACAATCTGACCATGCAAAACCCAACCCAACCCATATTTTACAAGTTGGGTTAAAAACTAAATTCGGGTTATTCGGATTGCCAACCCAAATAACCCAAAAATATGGGTTGGGTTGAGAATGTCTCCCAACCCAACCTAACCCGATTTCACCCCTAGTCACTATGGATAAGAGTGAACGACTGAGTTAGTTTATGTGGTTGTGAGGGAAATGAGATCTGATGTTGTTTGGCCTGAATACACACATTACAAGATAAAGAGGAGACATCAACTTTAGAGAAAAGATGGAAAAATAAATACTTCATATATTTAGAGTTTGGCTTGCCCAACTGAAAGTGCCATAACATTCAATCTTGTTATAAAATAATAATATGTGAAGACAATAAACTAGTCCTAGAGATACTGCTATCAACAATATCATCATCAAGGAGATAAAGTCTCCTACTATGTCGGATAGTGTTGATAATTCTCCCCAAGCTCAAGTTCGAAAAAGAAACAGATTCAAGTAAGAAAGTAGCTTTGCAGTTTTAATTCACAAGTGATAGCTTTGCAGTTTTAATTCACAAGTGATAGCTTTGTAGTTTTAATTCACAAGTGATCTTGCTTATGGATAGCAAATTATAGAAAGTCTTAGACACATGCAAAACATTTCGGAGAACTTGGCGATTGGGACTAAAGAACCATCAACTATCCATAAGCAAGATTAATTTTTCCCTTCTTTCCGCCAAGCCCTTCATAAGGAAAATTTTGTCCCTTTCCAACAATTGGGCTAAAGAACCATCCACTATATTTTGATCTTTTCATTACCAGCACACAGAATATAAGAGATATTCATGTTGTGTTAAAAGTAGTGAACTACAGTAGACACTGAGTTACGTGGAAACCCAAGTACCGGAAGAAAAACCACGATCGACTTTCTTATTAATATCTCATATTCACAAAAGATACAAAAGGAAAGATAAATAGATTACAAGTTATGATAAAAAGAAAAAAAAGAAAAAAATATTAGGGTAAATTCTTGGACCAAACCCATTAATTCAAACAATTACGACTATAAATATTGTTGTTCTTATAGTTGAAAAAAGTTATAAAAAATTTGACATCTTCATTGTTACTATTATCGCTTGACCCTAAAAAGTAAAGGTTGAACATTAGTAGTATATTTGATAAAAATTCATAAGTTAAATAAATGCGAACAAAATGAAACCATTTATGTTTATGATTCATGCCCATTAAAATGGTCATTATAGCTATTACTATTGTTATCCATGTTCGTAGAACTTACGAAATTTATAGATTTCTTTTATATACAAATAACCCATTTTTTATTACCAAAAATTATGTTATTTGACCCCTATTTCGAAAAAAAATCAATACATGTACTTTTCTTTCCGAAATTAGAATTGAGGAAAATCTCAGTAATAATAATTAAGCATATAATAACATTTATAAAAAAATTGTAAATATAGCATAATCAATTATGGATAGATTCTTATGATATATGACTGATAGACCAATATTACTACATTTGTAACATGATCTATTAGTGATAGATCACAATATTTTTATTCCACCTAAGCATCCGGTCACCAATTATCGATTGACAAAAGAAAACTAAAAAAAAAAAGAAAAAAACTTTTTAAGTAATATTTTGTTTGCAATTGAAAGGAAGGTATGTAGGAAAGTAATGGTGAAAATAAGAGGGTACAAACTATTGTTTGTATCCGAGGGACCCACTGTCACATTCAGACTTCCTCTTCGTTTCAGCCCATCCTCTCTTACTCTCTCCTCAATGCACTTGCTTCTTCCAAAAAAAGAAAAACAGTTTGGAACATGAGTGAAAGGTTATTATCTTCATCATTTTCAAAACTTGAGTCAAACAGCATTGAAAAATTTTGTAAGAGAAAAAGGGCTTTTCCCTTGTGTGCAGTGACAGACTTTGCCTTCTTCACCTTTCTTACCTACCTTTTCAGTATCCAAACCTTTTTTTTCTTTTCTTTTCTTTCTTTCAATATATAAAACACAAGTCTATAAGTTTTGTCTACATTATTTTACTTTCTTAAATATCTAAATTTCCTATTACGTCTTAACAAACACTTCTCTTCATCTTTTTCTTTTCATTAAAAAATTTGTTTTCTCCCTTCCCTTGGATATTCTCCTCCTCTGCCTCCATTTTAAATATATAATTGATATTACTTGGAGCCAACGCATACCCACTCAATTTTAAAATATGTTACTCCAAATTAAACAAATTTAGTTTAATGGTTTTTACTATCATTTATAATTTGTCCTCTATTTTATAAATACTTGGGTTCTTCCTAACAATTTACCTATTATAAAACCAATCTCTTTTTATCTTTTACGTATGATTCTTTTTCCAATCTTAAGTATATTGTTAGAGAAAACTTTAGATATATTATAGCTAACTTATCACAACTTAGTTGGAAACAAATACATTTAAGGTAGATGATATAATAAGGCTTGGATATGAATACAATCAAATACTTAAATAAAGCATCAAAACTTTTTTTTGGATACTATACTAAATAAGCAAACTTCAAGATCACTCCCATTCAAATGTGATGCCGATTCATTCATGTTCTCCTCCTAAACTCGAGGCATTACATATAGACTAGTTGTTGGATACTATACTAAATCTACCTTCACTTATCAACATAAGATTTTAGGTTGAATTGGTAATTTAAAATGATATCGGAGAAGGTGGTATAAGGAGGTTCTATGTTCAAGCCCTTGTAACGTTATTTCCTCTCCATTTAATATAAATTTCCACTTGTTGGGTATTGCTTGATATTTCAAGCCCATATGTGAGAGGAGTGCCAAATTTCTTTCACTATAGAAATATATACACACATATATCCAACATTTCTTACCCAGTTTTATAAAACTAAATTATTTAAAAGAAGAAATGAATCATTTATGGTCTTTACTCGTATAAAGTAAGTGATTCGTTCTTTCCTTTTCAAAATGAAAACATACGTAAATAAAATTCAATACATTAAAGCTACACTAAAGCTATAGAGGCGTATTTATGTGAGAAATACATACAGATTAGACTCAAATTAATAAAATAAAATCTCATCATCAACCCTTTAGTTAAAGCTTTTGTTATAGTGTTTCACTTCAATTTTTTAAAAAAAAAGTTTGTTATTTGTTTGGGTAAGTTTAATTTTATGACATTTGAGCTTCTTATTTCATTAACAGTTTTATGTAGATTATTCAACCCTTTTCTGACTTGTGGAGATTTGACTATTTCTCTAGATTTTGTATGTGATTACAACATGCATGTGTCTTCACATATATACGATCAACTGGACCGGTATGGGGGTGATTTTTGTGTCGAAGACCTAGAGTTGATTTAAGTCATATAGTCAGAGAGTCCTTAAAGAAAACCTTTGTGCTTGTAGAATGTATGTTGTACCTCAGGTTGTTGATTGAGGAGTGGATGAGAGTGTGGACATCACAACTATTAGGGGAGCCCAACAAGACAAGTAAACTTGGTAGAATCACACTTAGGGGAGTTTGTTTGTTGTGATGCAGGGTTCAGCACAATCGGTTGATCTTGGTATCGGACTTTTGCTAAAAATGCAACTAGTAGGACATCCTTAGTTGTTCATGTAAGTGTTAATTCTTTAGAATGGTTTTCTACTGTTGTTAGTAGTGTATGAAAATAAGGTAATATAATGTTAAATGTAGGTTCTTCTTCTGCTTTAAATGAGAAAAATGTATTTGAGAAAGTAAAGAAATGCTTTCAAAGTAATTTTAGATAATAATAGTCAAGAACAATTTTCAATTTACACTACTACAAAAATTGGTTTACTTGACGTGAATACATTGTCAAGTAAACGTATACTTGACGTTTTTAAAAGCGTCAAGTAATCGACTGTCAAGTATAGTCGCGTTACTTGACACTAAAAAAATGTTAAGTATACATTTACTTGACATTGTATTAACGTCAAGTAATCTATCGCATTTGATGCTTATTATGTGTCAAGTAAGGTCATATAAATGACGCATTTTACGTGTCAAATAAAGTCCTATAATTGACGGTTTTTGCACGTCAAGTAAGATTATATACTTGACACTATTTACATGTCAAATAAGATAATATACTTGACACTATTTACCCATCAAGTAAGATAGTATACTTGACACTATTTATCCATCAAGTAAATTTTTATATTTAATTCAAGTGAAATAGTATATTTGACATGTATTTAATGTTAAGTATATCATTTATTAATATATTTAATACACAATTTTTCATTTCTTGCATTAGGTACATTCATTTCAATAAAACACCAAACCATCAACAAAATAAATTATTCAACTAGTAGATTTACAACAAAAAAATGATGAATAATTTAGTATAATTAATAAACCAACAATAATTTCATTAATCTCAACAATGTCATCAACAATTACACAATTTCAATCCAATATAGTTAGCTAAAATTTACTATATGTGGCATGTTCTAAATCAATAATAATAGCTATCTTCATAATATGTCGTTGGATGGTCGATAGAGATGTCGCAAGAGAGGAATAAACAAAATATTTCCCTGTGCATATCTTCATAATAAGTCGTTGGATGGTCGGTAAAGATATTAAAGAGAGGATTGTTTTTCAAGTTCTCCCACACAACTGCTCTTGCACCTCTGTAGGTTCAATTAAATTGTCAAAACACAACAAAGTCAAACTTCTATACCCTATTAGTGTTGTATTCAAACCTGTTCTATTCTAGGAATGTAAAAAACTAATAATGACATAACCAACATGCACCTTATGTAATAACCACCTTCTGGGTCATTGTTAACATCATAAAACAATCCACGAAAATAGACGATGATAGAGCAAGGAGTTTCAAGGGGGATTAGGTGGGTTTTCATTTTCTAGGGAGGACAGTATGGAGGAACAATGATGGACCCTCGTTCAAGCAAACATGGTTCCTTTGTCCAAAAGTTTGAACCAAAGTTGCAGGTTGGAGCAAGGAAAGAATTCCACGGTCAATAGCCTTCTCTTCCTACAACAATACAACAATCAAGATTCAAGAGAAAGGATCATTGCATTTTTCTCTCAGCCACAACAAGTGATGATAATTCACATACTTGAACACAAATCTAGTCTAAACACTATTAATTTCATGGCTCAAATATTGGATCACCACTAAATCAACAAGTTTAATTAGTTAAATAATATATATAACCATTTATAAAAATTCTTAATGCACTTATTTTATGGATTTGAAAATGAGCACAAACCAAAAAATGAGCACAAATCCTCGTAGTCTTAAGCCAAATTTATCATTAATGCCATTACAAAAACAATTCATATAAGAAACAAAATGATTAGAAAAAATCACGTACCTTCTCTCTTTTATGCATGAGCATTGCTAAGCGTAGACGTAGAAATCCTAACAAAATATGCAACACATAATCTCTAAGAAACCTAGGGCTCACATAACTACACACTAAACTAAGTGAATGAGTTGATGACCATAATGAAACTCCAAGTATCGAGGCAAAGATGAGAAGCAAAAATACTAGATTAACATCGTAATTACATAACGATTATATTGTATTCCCATACTTTGAATTTTTTGTATGGGAGAGAGAAAAGTGGGAGGGAAATGTTGGAGGGAAAAAGTAAAAAATGAGGAAGAAGTAAAAAAGAAATTATGTTTTTTTTAAAAAAAAAAACATAAAAAAATGATTATGTTTTTTTTTTTAAAGAACATAAAAAACTGAAATTCTATATTTTTTTTTAAAAAAAACATATGCTCATGTTATTTTCGTTGTCATATGTATAAATTTTGAGTCGTCATAAATGCATATAAAAAATTTAGGGTCTTTCGTCACGTAAATTACGTTGGCATAAATATGTCTAAAAGGCGTGGGATCTTTCGCCACGTAAATTAAGTCGACAAATGTTTAAAATATTTATCCACACATGATACTTGACCATAAATTAAAATAAACGTTGGTAGAAATCCAACTAAAAAAATTTAAAAGAGGGAAATAAAAAGTATTTTTATATTTTTATACTTGACAAAATAAAAATGTTAACTATACTTGACATGAAAAAGATGTCAAGTAAAAGTTGCATTATACTTGACACTAAAAGACTGTCAAGTAAATTATGCACTATACTTGACGTGGAAAAAAACGTCAAGTAAAAGCTATCGTAAAATAATTCAAAATTTCATGAAATTTTGCTGTATTCAAACTATACTTGATATTTTGTTCGCGTCAAGTAAAAGTTCGTTATATTTGACGTTTTGTTCATGTCAAGTAAAAGTTCGTTATACTTGACATTTTGTTCTCGTCAAGTAAAAGTTCGTTATACTTGATGCGAATAAAACGTCAAGTAAAATCTCTCTTATACTTGACGCGAAAACAACGTCAAGTAAAAACTAATGTAAAATAGTTTGAAAACTTTCGTGAAAGTTTCCCCTTTTTTAAACTATACTTGACGCTTTTCTTTTGAAATGATCATTACTTGACGTTTTTTTAATAAAAATGTCAAGTATGTAAAAGTACATAGTGTCAAGTAAAGTAGATTTTGTAGTAGTGTTAGAACTACAATATCAAATTTGAGGTCTGTTTAGTTCAGATGTTTGCATAAGGCTGCAAATGGTAAGTTAGGGCATCTCGTTATTATTGGGTTTTATGTTCTAAAACTCGTAGATAGTAAATGAAATTCATTGATTGTTATTAATCAGGTGTTATTATTATAATTTCAATATAACGTTATTGATTATATTATTAGTTTTGATTTAATAACCTAAATCCAATAAACTAACATCTTAAGCTATTTGATGAGTTTTGAATAGTATGTAGAGACATACAGGAATCGATGTTTGATATACAACTTAAAGGGTCTATAATATAGGGATAAAGTTGAATACCTTTATTTTGGTAACACTATGGATACGATCTACTTTGTGTTTGATACAAACGCAATGATCTAACGCGTTCGTGTAGGTAACATGCGAGTGACGGTATCCTATGCAATGAGTTTGCATAAGATCAGACCACAAAATAGTAACCACTAGATGTAACTCCATTAACTATATAGATTTCCATTTCATTAGATGACCTAGGTAACTTAATCTTAATCTTGAGTGAATTATGAATTTCTATTCGCGAGAAATTATCTTTTGATTTGTATGGGTGAAAGTGGCCAGATCTCTGACTTAATATGCTTAATTATCATTTAGAGGATAAGACTGAGTGAGGAGTTGAGAACATAATCACACAAGATGTAATTCACTCATTTTTTTATTTTAGGAAAAGTAGATGAGTGTTCCCTCAAAATGGTGTCTGTGGAACTTGAACAAAGAGTCATACTCTCTTAATAGCACGAGAGGGGTTATGTTTAGTGGTTGGACCATAAACATGTTGTTCATTAGAGACTCATTGGTATTTAATTAATAATTAGAACTAACCTAAGGGTAAAACGGTAATTTGACCTAACTAGTGTTACGAACCCTTGTGAAAGACTAACTTACTGTTATTGGTCTAGATCTGTGGATGCAAAAATATGTGAATAGTGAGAAGAGTTAAGCTATGAATCTTTAGTGAAGTGTAACACGGTTAACGAATATTAATTGGTTAATGAGTTTAGCCAATTAATCTCAAATCGTTGTACCTTTTGATATGTAGGTCCATTAGGTCCCCTTCCTAGCTCATAAAGTATAATGATATTTATTTATATTTGTTATAATTTGAAATGTTCAAATTTACTTTTGAAATTAATATAATGTATGGTGATACATTATAATATAAAGTTTATATTTTAATTAAACTTTATTATATAAATTTAATTTTGGATATAATTCAAAATTAATTTATGAGAGAATAAAATGTTTAAATGAGTTCAAATATTAATATGAATTAGTTTCATACAAAAACTATAGGTTAAAATTTAATATATATAATACACATTAAACCTATAGGTGATGAGAGAAATTTATATTTGAATATGATTCAATTTTGGACTAAACTAAAGGTAAGATATTTAATTTAGAAATTAATTATACTTTAGTTTAATTTGATTTAATTAAATTAATTAAATTAAAATATAGGTTATATCATAGCTATTCATTTAAATATGATTTAAGTGAAATATTATTAAATATAATTTAATTAATTTTTATAAATATAAAAAAAACAAGAAAAATATTTACAGCCCGTACAATAAAATGAAAAAACCTATGAAACTAGCCATTTTTTTTTATAAATATTTTAGATTTGTCATTCATTTTCATCGTCTTTCTTCCGCAGTTTTTCTTTTATTTTTTTCAAACTGTTATTTGGTTCAAGATTGTATACCAAATCTAAACTATCATTTTTCAAATCTAAACTACCATTTTTCAAATCCAAACGATCATTTTTCAAATCTAAACAATCATGTACCAAAAAATTGTTTAGATTTAGATACCCAAATTTAAACAATCGTACACCAATTTTTTTTTGAAAAAATTGATTTAGATTTAACTCCAAATCAAAACGACCGTGTAGAAAATAATAGTTAAATTTAAACAACCATTTTCTAAATAGATTATGCAGGCTAAATGCTAATTAATCACGAACATATGGTCTTTTTCTGTTTTTGAAATTGTTCTATAGACTAAAAAATATTTTGTAGCTTTGTTATATTTTTGTAAAGAAACTCATTAATTTAGATTAAATAAATTAATTTAATATTTATTTAATTTTAAATAAAATAAAATAAATGAAAAATGTGGGTGGTTGTCCCAGGTAACACCTTCTTCTTTCTAATTGTGTTTTGAAACATCAATTTCATTTTCTTCCCAACCGACTCCTAAAAATTATGAAGGTTTAATGTTTAAAATGCAATTGATTTTAATTTAATTAAATGTCTTTAATGTTTAAAAGCTTGATCATATATCAATCACATGGTAATAAGACGATTGATTGAATTTTGGTAGAATAGTTTATGACATTATTTATTGAGCTTATCTCAAATAAACGTAGAATAGCAATTAGATAACACAATCAATATCAAATAGCAATTAGGCTTCGGTCTCGACCTTCGAGGTCGAGTGGCCTAATTGATTTGCTTTCTCATCTTTAATATTATCAAAATGAGAAGGGAGAGTTGGCTTTAGCCTTCGAGGTCAATGAAGGCCAACTAGGTCACAACTTAATTTGAATATTAGCATCTATGTTGGGCTAGTTTCATATTGGTATATTTGGTATGAGACAATTTTGAGTTCCTTTCTTAATCTTTCCTTATCGAGACATTTTCTATAATTTAATCCACTTTTTATCTTTCTAAATATTCAAAATTTGGTTAAAATATTTTAAGAAAATCTTAAATTTGTTTCTTTCGTATTAGTTTATTGATATATTTTTTTTCTTTTTGAAAAATAATTAAATTTGCAGATATGATTGTTTTTATTATTCTTATTCTTATCCCTTATTATTATTATTTAATAGATGTGAACAACGAGTAACTTCACAAAATTTAGAACATTAAAAATAAAAATAGAATAATATTAGAGGCAAATAAAATGATATTTTAAACAAAAAGTTATCAACTAACTTTATGAAGTAAAAGTGATTGTTTGGAAAAGAAAAGTTGGAATTAAAAAGCACCCACACCAACACCCACCTATTGTATCTTTGCATTTCTATTTTCCAAAGTCATTTTCTTTTCATTCCCAAGGAAAGAAAAAGTTGGAAATTTAAAACTAAAATTGAATGAAAGAAGAAAAGAAAAGGTAATTTCTTTTTTAAAAATGACATACTTTGTCTAGTAAAGAAGAAAAAGAAAAAAGTTAGAAAAAAAAAAAAGAAGAAGAGATTCTTCCTCACTTAATTATTGTTATTATTTACTATCTCTAAAGATAATAATATGGTGTTACTTTTTTTTCTTTTCTTTTTGAGATACATAATTATGGTGTCACTTTTCTCTCTTTCAACTCCCATATAATTTGATGTCCACAATCAATTCCCACGCCCAAATATGTTTCTTTCTTTTTTTAGTTAAAATTTCATTTTCCACCTCTCACTAAATTATCTTAAATTTACTTACCATCCTATTTCTATTTTCAATTTCAAAACACCCCTAAAATAAATTTACAAAAATCATTTTATAAAATAATATGATTTAGGATAAACGTTTAAACTCAACTTTTACAAAAATGAATGAATTTTAAGTAATTAATATTTTCCTAATTTGTATGAAACACTCCACCTACCACCTTTTACAATTATCACCTCCCAATCTCTCCCGATCGTTGAAATATTTTTCTACCATTTTCACCACAACTGTTTCCAACCAAGCTCCGATGATTGCTTTCCAACAATCGTTGTTAGCCAAACTCTGGATGACCATTTTTTTGGAGATCGTCATAGGATAACTACCAACCACTATTCACCTTTGTTGACAAACCTCTTATCATCATCTTTCTAGCTACTGTTTTTTGTTGACCACTGGCGATTAACTTTCATTTACTGTTTTTTTATAATTGTTGTCGACAAACCTCCTACAATTTCTTTCGGATAACCATCGTCGATCAACTTCTAAAAAACAATTTTTGAAGTTTTTGCCCCTGCCAACTTTCAATGATCGTTTTTTAACAATTGCCTGCCACATCCTTTTGTCATTGCATTTCGATGACCACTTTTCGAAAATCATTGCCAACCAACTTTTGACGACATTTTTTATGACCATATGTAGTGAAAGTAATTTGATCAAATATTACCCTAGATGCGTTAATTATAAGGATTAAATATTCTTTGCAAATTTATAAAAACTTTAGTTTTAGAGTTCATACCTTTGTAGCTTAGATCCTTCCTAAAAAATATAACTACTTTTTAGTGATTATCATGCACCAACTTTTGAGTACTATTTTGTAATAGTCGTCGTCCAACCACATTTCGACAATCGTTTTCTAGTGACAACTGTTTGCCAACCTCTAACAGATACTATTGTCAACCTTCGATCGTCATTTCTGGCATTGCATCAACCAACCTCCAATGATAGCTTTTCAGAAACCGTGTTTGACCCAGAAAGATACTCTATGCTCAACCAACTTTCATCTACCGTTTTTCGACCAATATTGTTGGTCAACTTTTGTCGACCATTTTCAATGATCATTTTTTACCAATTTCTGTCAATGGGTTTTAGTGAGTCTTGCCAACTTTCTTTTGTTGAACAATTTTCAATGGCCAATTTTTGTCAACTTTTATAGACCATTTTTAGTGACCATTGTTGGCCAACTTTTGTCGATTTTTTTCTATGACCATTGTCGGCTAACTTTTGTCGAATATTTTCTAGTGACCGTTGCAAGCCAACTTTTGTTGATCATTTTTTGTCAACCTTTGTTAATCGTTGTTTGATGACAGTTGTTGGTGAACTTTTATTGATTGTTAATTGGTGATTGTTGTCAACCAATTTTCATCGATCGCTTTTAGTGACCTTTGTCAACCAACTTTTGTTGATTGTTGCTTGGTGATTGTTATCGATCAACTTGTTTTTCTATCTTTGGTAAGTGACCGTTGTCGGCCAACTTTTGTTGATTGTTTTTTATGACCGTTTTTGGTAAACTTTCGTCGACCATTTTTTGTGACAATTGATGGCTAACTTTTATCGACCATTTTTTATAACGGTTGCTGGCCAACTATCGATGACTTTTTTTGGTGACTATTCTCAGCCAACATTCGTTGATGGTTGTTCGGTGACCTTTGTCAGCCAACTTTTGTCGATCGTTTCTTATGTGACCATTGTCGAACAACTTTCATTGATATTTTTTCAATAACATTTAATTTGTTGGCCAACTACTAACGACCATTTTTCAATGATTATTGCTTACCAACTTTTTATCGACTGTTGTTTGGTGACCATGTCGGTCAACTTTCATTGACCATTTTTCGGTAAGTATTGCTTGTCAACTTTTGTTGACCCTCTTTTGGTGATCGTTGTCGGTTTACTTTTATCTACTATTTTTCTATGACTTTTGTAGGCCAACTTTCGTCTACCAGTTTCTAGTGACCATTACTGGCCTATTGTCAACAATCGTGTTTTGGTGATAATTGTCTATTGACTTTCAACGATCATTGTTGCCAACATGATTGTCGTTTTACAGTGGTCGGAAGTGGGTGGTCGTCGTTCACCTCTTCCAACCACCATTGTCGATGCTTGTTAGCCAACTCCTATGAAAACTTCAAACGGACAAATTCTTTTTATATTAACTTGAAATTATAAAAACATTTTTAAAATCAAACAAATCTTTACCTAAAAATACTTTGGGAAAAAATTGTCAGTTTTTATTTTGAAAAACTTTTTTTTAAGTCATTCGAAATAGATTTTTTAAAAAGGAACATTGTGTTATTTAGTAGCTAAAATTTGGAAGCAAATCCACATATTATATTTTTACATGAAAATTATTTTTACTATTTGGTCAATTTTAATAAAAAATAATTTTGATGGACCAAATTTAAGACTGGTTTAACATTGAATATCTAAAGATACACTGTGAAAGTATAGGGACCAAAATGATGTTCTTCTTAACTTAACTTAATGTTAGAAATTTTTTAATTGGGTTTAAAGAAGAATGAAAAAAGAGTTTATGCCCCTCAAAAATACAACTTTAAATTGCTTTCTTTGTTTTTTTTTTCTTTTTCTTTTTATGTGTTAGTTTGTAGCTTAATTGGTTAATAATATGTTTTTGACAAAATGTTAGAGATTGAAGAACTCACCTTGATACATTCAATAAAACAAACACATATCTTGATTCAAACAATTTGTTAGACCACATATCTTGATTCAAACAATTTACTTTGAGTATGTAGCAAAATTTAATTTAAATTGATAAAATAGTAAAATAAAAAAATATGAAAAAAAAAAAAAAAAAAAAAACTAGCATCTCAAATACAATTATCTCACTAACCACAAATACCCTATAATTAACTCAAACTCCCAAAAAGCAATGATTACATTTATCTCCTAATTTACCCTTATCAACACAATCAAATCAATTAAAACTTATCAAAATATTAATTTCCTCACAAAAGCCAAAATTCATATCTATCAAAACAAAAAGTTTAAAACATAATTTGGGCAGTCGTTTCATATTTACTTTAACGTGTGTGCAAAAAAGCCTCATCATACGTTACAAACCCTCAAATCCTTCACACCTTTCAAATCCTTCAAACTCTTCAAACGCGAAACGATTCTAGCTTCGTTCTCTACAGAAATGATTCCAACTTCTAGCTTCGTCCTCTTCAAACTCTTCATAAATTCAGCGCAAGGCAAGGAAGTATTCAGGTTGTTCTTCTTGAGAGGAGCTTCTTCATCAAAACGATTCCAGTTTCGTTCGCTTGAGCATTTTTTCTACTTAATGAAATTGATGCTTGATAACACCCCTAAAAAACAACATTTAGAATAATAAAAACAAATAACATGAATAATGATATTTCAAAATATTATAAAAAAAATGATTTTCATATACATTTTAATATATATATATATATATATATATTTATATTTATTTATTTATTTATATATTTATGTATTATTTGTTTTATTAAAATAAATATAACTACCATCAAAATATACATTCTAAAATAAAAATAGAAATAGAAAATATTAATGAATGTATTCTGGATACTAAATGTGCACTGATTTTTTGGAATCTAATCTAAAATAGATCTTATGTATTTATTTAACCAAACAATTCCAAATTATTATTAAAAATATATATTATGTATTATTTAAATATAAATTACCAAAATTGTTAATAAACAGTTATGATATAACAAATCGAGGATCTGAAAGATATATTTGCCATTGTTATAAGGAGAAGTTGCTGCAATCTCGTCTAAAAACAAAATCTCATATTTAGTTATAATTTACTAAAGTTGAAGGTTGTTTGTAAAATGCACTTTCTTTATCAAATAATGTGTGATATCTTGCCTCATGGTGGATCCACTAAAATACACAGTACTTTGAGTCTATGAATTATCCTATAAGGGGCAGAGTCAGGATTAATAGAATTAAATCATGCCCATGACAAGTCGTTCTTAGAACTACACTGTATTTTTGTACTACACGAACTACATTGTAATTAGAAGCATATCCCAACTTATTTGAGATAATGAGGATGTATTTAACAGTGTTAAATTCCAACACATTGCTTAGGTACCAACATATAATCTTTCCCTTCGAAGTAACCAATATGTTAGATTTACAATAATCAGACGCACAAATACAAAAAAGATAAATACTCCGTAAGGCAACTACGGTTACAAACTATACATAATATATCCTGACCCTAAATGATAATTATATGACATGAATTTCTGATTATGACAACCTGAATGTATCTAATTTTAAGAAAAAAAAAGATACTTGAGTTTAATATGGATAATCTACATTAGAGTATAATTGCAAAGTCAATATACGTAGGTGGTTGTAAAATATATGAAATACATGTATTTTAGTGAACATAAGCATATATTTTTTTCCACGCAAACAAGCAACTCTGTGTACCTATACCAGGAAGATTCAATCTATCTACCATCCAAAACAGTCTTTACTTGTTATAAAGCTATAACAAAAACTTGTTACAAATTGTTATTAAAAATATATATTATGTATTATTTAATTCTAATTATCGGTATTGTTCATAAATGGTTAAAAATATAACAAATTGAGAATCTTGTAGATATATTTGTATTATAGGAGAGGTTGTTGCAATTTTACCACCAACAAAATCCCAAATTTAGTTAGGATTTACTAAAATTGGACGTTGTTTGTAAAATAGACTGTTTTTGTAAAATCGGCAACATCATGCCTTAGGTTGGAGCTATTAAAGTAAAGTGTACTTTGAATCTATGAATTATCGTATAACCAGAGGTAGATTCATGATTAATATAATTAAATAAATGGGCACGCCCAACTTTTGCTATTTTTCCTATAACTAGGAGTAGATTTAGGATTAGTATAATTAAATAAATTGGTACCATTTTTCAAGTTGCTACCTACAATTTTGCTATCTCTACAATTATCTATAAGTTTTAAATGTGTTATTGGCTGAGTAGTTTTTTCCCATACACCCACATAAATTTATTTGTTTTCTTTTTATATATAACTTATTTAGTAAAAGAAAAACAAACAAACCTTGAAGGAATTTAACCCAAGATGTAAGATGGGGCACTCACCCTGTTAATGGAAAAAAACCACAAAGCCATGGGCACCTTTCAAACTTTTTAAGTAACAAAATTTATAAATCATATATGAAAATCATGCATCTAGTCACGAGTTCCAAAAGTCGTAGACTAAGTCCACGAGTTCCTTCCTTTGATGTGACGATTAGGGTGGAATGTGAGTTATGTTAGGTGGTTCATCATTTCCACATCTATTTTTGTCAATATTTTTCACTTTACCTTATTTTTGTCATTTATTTATAGTTTCACGTTACTTTTAGAATAAATTTGATCACGACTTTCTTTTTGTCATTTTTTTAAACAACTATATTATTTTTAGAGTTAACCCTCCATGTCAACATTAACTAACAAAAACAATGGAATTGAGATAACTATCTCAAATATTAAAATTTCCTTACTTTAGGAAAACTTACACAACTGATCATTACACCAATTTCCATTAACCAAATAATAGACAACTTCTAGAAAGCTTGTTGAATGAAAAATTATTTACCCGCGATAACACTAGGCGATGCGATAAGCGATAGAACTAAGCTATGTGAATGATAGTCTTAAGAGTCATTCGCGATATAGTTTTCAATTATGTGATATTGATCATAACTATGCGATAATACTAACTATGTGAAATGCTAGAATATCTCATCTCACATGTTGACATCTTAGACAAGATGGACAAGCGAGATGAGATGAAATGAATGATATGCTTTTTATCGCATAATTAAATAATCACACGTTTTATTACCATAATTAAAGAATCAAACGTTTTAATGTTGTAGTAATCTTTCCATAACTACAAATGTTTTTAAAATTAATTTCCAACGTCTCTATTTATTTTCTCACACTGTATAAACACCTCTACCTCTTTATCCCTCTTTATCTTGGGTGTGAGAAAAATAAGCAAAAACTCTCTTTCAAATTTTCTTTATGTAAATTTTTCGAGCAAACAAAGTGTTCATTTGAGTGTTGAGATTTTGATTAGTTGGGATGCAAAACTAATTGAAGAACAAAACTATTTTATCCTTAATACGACGAGGCAATAACAATCTATTTGCACAAAGGAGCAAAGTCGTGAAACATATTAAAAAGAGCAAGGTCTGCGACTCAGCCATGATATTCTAACTTTTTTTCTATTTTGTAGAAAGCATTATTTTTTACTAGGCAAGTTAACAAATACACGAATTAATCATTAGGCATTTGGACTAGTAGGTGTTTTGACATGTTCACAAGCTAAATAAAGAAGGCGTTCTGACTAAGCAAAATACCTACACACTAGGGGTGAAATCGAATTGGGTTGGATTGAAAAACATTTTCAACCCAACTCATATTTTTGAATTATTTGGTTTAGCAACGTGAGTAACCCGAATCTAGTTTCTAACCCAACCCAATCCAATCCAACCCATGGTTATAAAAAAGTGATTCCATTATGAATTGGGTTGGGTTGGATTTAGAGTTGTATAGTTTTTTTTTTCCTTCTGTTTTTAGTTTATAATGGTTATAAAAGTTGAAACGGTTACATTTAAATTTGAAAGCCACCTAATTCAAAATTTCATATAGCAGGTAACTTCTCCTCCATGCAAACACATGCATGATATCTATAACTCTTCCACCACCCATAAAAAAGAGTACCTCAATGATCCCAAACCACCCATCCAATTGGGCCACAGCCCAACAAAACCCAAAGCCCAACATTGGCAATGGTTCAAAACCCATATTTTCAATTTCATCCCTCTAAATCTCTCAATTAACACATAACCCACCCTCCACCATCCATTTTTCCCGTCATCTTCCACCGCCGTCACACCATGCTCAGCAAATTTCTCCGCCCGATTCTCTCATCTTGCCGCAGACCTCATCTCTTTTCATCACCATTTCAATCACTTCTCAACCCCATTCTTCCATCCCATCTCCACCACCGTTTTCTCTGCTCCCTGTCCCCACCTTCATCCGCTCTTCTTCCTCCTCAAAACTCCGACAACCTCAATCTCCCTATCCCAAAAGTTCGAACCCAAACTCCTCTC
Organism: Cucumis sativus; assembly: GCF_000004075.3. Classification (NCBI taxonomy): domain Eukaryota; kingdom Viridiplantae; phylum Streptophyta; class Magnoliopsida; order Cucurbitales; family Cucurbitaceae; genus Cucumis; species Cucumis sativus. Next base: position 25,927,561 of record NC_026657.2, read on the forward strand.
GAGAAGCAATTCGAATCATGGGTTCAGAAGCTCAAGCCCGGTTTCTCCCCTTCCGACGTCAACGAGGCTCTACAAGCCCAATCCGACCCCGATCTCGCCCTCGACCTTTTCCGGTGGACGGCGCAGCAGCGCGGCTACAAACACAACCATTTAACCTATCTAACAATCATTAAGATCCTAATTTACCGCCGGAGATGCCACCTCGCTGAAACCCTAGTTGAAGAGGTAATTGCTGGTGCTTGTGAAATGAGTGTGCCGCTTTACAATTCCGTGATTAGGTTCTGCTGTGCCCGGAAATGTCGGTTTAATCGAGCTTTTGATGTGTACAAAAAGATGTGGAAATCTGATGACTGTAAACCCACGCTTGAAACTTATGCAATGCTGTTCAATTCACTGCTTAGGAGGTTCAATAAGTTGAGTGTTTCTTATGTTTATTTACATTCGGTTCGTTCGTTAACGAAGCAAATGAAATCGTCGGGTGTGATTCCCGATACTTTTGTGTTGAACATGATCATTAAAGCATATTCTAAGTGTCTTGAAGTTGATGAAGCGATTCGGGTTTTTCGAGAAATGGGGTTGTATGCTTGCCAACCGAATTCGTATACTTATGGCTACATTGCAAAAGGGTTGTGTGAGAAAGGACGAGTTGAACAAGGGTTGGAATTTTACAAGGAAATGAGAGTTAGAGGCTTGATTCCTAGCAGCAGTACTTATATGATTTTGATTTGTAGTCTAGCAATGGAACGCAGATTTGAGGAAGCTATTGAGATTTGTTTTGATATGTTGTGTAATTCCATGGCACCGGATTTGCTTACTTACAGAACCTTGTTAGAAGGATTATGTCGGGAAGGACGGGATAGTGAAGCATTTGATTTGCTTGATGAATTGAGGAAGAGGGATAAACTGATGAATGAGAAAACATTCAAGACTCTATTAAATGGACTGCACACTGTTGGTAGAGATTAGTTTATGAGGATTGTCCTCAGCATATTCCATTGAATTTCTTTGCTTGGTTCTATGCATGTTAACCATTTAGGATTAGATCTTGAGTAAGTCTTCTGAATACTGGAATGAATTTTGTTACTGAACCTTTAAGATTTCACTATCTATTTAGCTTGATTAGAAGTGAAATGTTGAAGAGAGGATTCCATTATTCTGACTTCTTGTGGTTCTAGCTCAAATGGACTACGCGTTAAATTGACTGGTTATGGATGCTTGTAGAACCCTCAAGCTCTAGTAGGTGGAGGTTTGGTAATGGAAGGCTCACACCCTACACTGCTGCAACTCTTGGGCGTTTGGATTATGCGTGCTTTCTTCTGAACTGAATCAATCGACATTCGGAATCCAAAAGAAGCAAGAAGCCACTGGGAAAGCGTTATAGGGACATCAATTTTGATTCTGTGCTCTTGTTATTACGAAGTATTGGATTTGATGTATGGTGGTGCATGTACAACCAAATTCTCACATTGGATCTTTGGTGTTTTGCAGCGTCTTTAGAGTAAGGAAGGGCAGGATCTAAGGTGGAAGTAGAGCGCCTTTTAATACCAGTGCGAGCACGGTTTGAGGCAGCCGAAGATGGGTTTCTTCAAGAAAAGATTTCCTGAACGGGGAGGTAGCTACAGCGTAACCATTTTAGATCATCTTCAAGGAATAAGGCCTCCATTGTTATTGCCTGGTTTTCACCAACCATCTTAATAATGGTAAGAGAGATTTAGAGAAAGGACCTAAATCTAGATGAAATTTTAAGGATAATTATAACTTATCTATATTATTAATTATATAAGATTTTTGAAATTTGAATTATATAGGATTTTTTAAATTAAATTCAAATTGTTTCCATAATTAAATTATCTAAATGATAGCTTTTTTATTTATGTTATTAATTAATGTATAGCTTAAATAGTTTATTAATTCAATATAACATAAAATATTTTCTAATATAGAATAATTTAATATAATTGCATATTATTATTTTCATCATTAATGTGTGAAATTTATTCTGATACCGGCGACCACTTTCTCTTTCTCTTCCTTCAATTTTGTTATTTTCTTTCGTGTTGGCTTTCTTCTTCGATTTGTATTTCAAAAAATTGCTTTGTTTTTCTCTTTACATTTCCTATAGAATATATATGGTTAGTCTTTTTTTTCCTTTCGTTTTGTATATTCTTTCTTTTTCTATTTCGTAGCGTATATATGTATATTTAAAATTTGTCATTCCGTTTCGTAGCATATATATTAATCATGTTTTTCTATTTTGTTTAATTTTTTATTATTTAGTTCATTTTACTGTCGTGTTTGACATAGAATTTTTTATAAAACGTCCAAATCATTTGTATATACTATGGTTTACCATTGAATAATAAATTTATATTTTGTGATTTGTAACGTAAATACTAATGCATATATTCAATAATACATATATTTTTCTTTTCATGTTGTTTTTTTTATTACGTATATATATCAATATATACACAGATTATATATTCATTTAATCATTTAATTTTTTTTTCTTATGTTATTGAGTAATTCATTTATGTTTTGTGATTTGTTACATATATAGTCGTGCATATATTCAATAATGTTTTGTGATTTTTTCTTACTACGTTTATATTCTACTGTATATATAGTATTTGATCAATTTTTTTAAATTCTTATATATATACTACTGGATAATGCATATGTTTTCTGTGATTTGTTACATATATACTTCATATATTCGATAATACATAAATGATGTTATTTTGAATATACTCAATATAATCTAATATATTTCGACTATTAAATATAAAATTATTACCAACTTTAAATTTTCTTCAATTATTTCGAAAGATCACTGTATCAGTTGATCGTCGATGTTATTTTTTTTATCGCTTATATTCCTCTCAATTTTCTATTATTTGACGTCTTTTGGAAAGAAAATATAATCAATATTCAACATATTTGAAGAAGAATTTTTTTTTTTTTAATTTTCTAAATCGTAACCTATTCATTTTCTTGTCGGTCCATCTTTTATGAACAAATTGATATTAAAATATGAACAAATTAATATATTAAAATATAGATCGTATTATTCAATATATACTATAATCAGATGAAATAAATAAAAATAATGCAAAACAAAAAGAAAGAATGGAGAGAGAGAGATGGAGAGGGAAGATTGAGTATGTTTGCATAGAAGTTTATAAAAGAATTGAAGATTAAGAGAGTTTGATGAGAAGCTTTTTGAATGGGGAGAATATGTTACGTTTGCTTATGTATAATATGTATATAAGATAATACAATGTATATCTTATGTTTAGGGATAGTGTAGTTACAGATGAAATAATAGAAGTTGTATACATGAAGAAACATATTGATGGGAATGTATTTTTTTTGGTATATATGTGAATTATATGGAAGTAAATTATGAAAAATATTTGAAATATGAATATTTGAAATAAAGGTATGAAAGGATGTAATAAAAATCTAAAAAGAAAAAGAAAAACTAGTTCAAATAAGAAAATCTTGCATCTCTATCAGTTATGGCCAAAACGTCTATAATGACCACATCTAACACGTCTCTTGAATTTCATTTTAGATCAAATTCTAATCATTTTAGATCAATCAACTGATGTAGTTATCAAAACTATTGAAAAAAACCATAAAAAAATATAGCAATTTTGGTCATACCTGACAAGAAATAATAGAACCATATGTGACAAAACTTATTTATGACGGTAAATATACAGGTGTATATATCTAGTAAATCATATAACAAAATTATAATATGGAGTGGTATATAATAGTAATGAAACTAATATGCAATTAAAGGAATTGTTTAAAATGCACCGAGAATATGCTACATTTTTGTCCATACATAATAGAAAATGATCAAAAGATATGTGTCACCGTTATTGTAATATTCTATATATGAAATAGTATATATTGTCAAATGATTGGATATTGGATAGCCAAATGATCGTATACCAAAATAGCCAAATCTAAACGTAAAACTAATCTTTAAAAAATTGTTTAAATTTGGGTAGCCAAATAAAAACAATCATGTTCCAAATCTAAAAGATCGTTTTTCAAATCAAAACGATTATTTTTCAAACATAAACTATTGTTTTTCAAATATAAATGATTGTGTTTCAAATATAAACAATCGTGTACAAAAAAAATATTGAAAAAATCATTGAGATTTGGTTAACCAAATTTAAACATTCAAATCGATGGTGTATTAAAAAATTATGAAAAAAGTCATTTAGATTTAGCTACTCAAATTTAAGCGATCAAATCTAAAGGACTGTGAACAAAAATATCTTTAAAAAATCGCAAATATATTATGCACTAGATGCCAATTAATCACATACATTTTTAGTATTTCTCATGGTGAGTGTTTTCCATTTTTGAAATTATTTTATATCGTCTAAATATTTTGTCGATTTGTTATATTTTTAAAAAAACTCGTAAAATATTAGTATTTTAGTCCTTTTTCAAGTGAACGATTACGAATAAAATGTGATTTTCTTTTTCATAAAATTAAGATATGTTTTTATAAAATAGAAAATTATGCGTGTATGAATAAAAATAAGGGTAGATGGTTTTTTTTTTCCAAAAAATATTTTAAATTTAGATAGTTGAAACATTTTTAAATATAATAAAATAAACTAAAATATTTACAAATAATATCAAAATTTTAGATCCTATCAACTATAGAAATGAATAATTTTTATCAATGTCTATCAATATAAATATAGAAGAATATCAGTGTCTATTATTGATAAAATCTAAAATTTTGATATATCTTATAAATATTTTTATCAAATTTGCTATTTTTTACTATTCTTCTCTATATATTTATTTTCAAAAATCTAGAATTAGATAGTATGTATTTTTTTCCAAGAAGATTTTTTTTGGACAAAAAAAATAGGAGCTAAAAATTAGAAAAAAGAGAAAGAAATTAACCTACCTTATAAAAATTGAAAGCAATTTGTAAGCCCTAAAATGTTATTATTTTATTAATAGTTTGTATTTACAGCTTAACTTATTGACCTACATTTATATTTAATAAAATTTAAAAGTGAAAAAAAAAAAAAAACTTATAGAAAACTACTAACTACTTGAAACTCAAGAGCACATGGTCTGTTTTTCTTCTTCATCGTCCTCAACATGTGGGGATCAGTAGGATCAATACCCTTGTAAAATCATTTTAAAAAGAGAGAGAGAGAAATAAAGAAACTGCATTGAAAGTAAAAAATTTATATTCAATCATCATTTAGAGAAACAAATAATAATAATTGCAAAATCTTATGCCATGGATTTGCTTGAGGTGAGATATGGATTTGCATAAATGAAGGGAGTGAGGAAAAAGATGGAGTTCTTGGGAATTCATGCACCGATAAGGATATGGCTGTTGTAATGTTATGGGATGTGAATGGTTCCTACTATTTTCTATTACTAGAAGAACAAAAGCAACTCAAGAATTTGTTTTGGAGAAACACTTTAGGAGCAAAAACCATACCCACTCATCTAAGTAAAATCCTCCATCTTTCATATCTCTTCACACAAACAACATATGTTAGCAGAAGAAATCCAAACCTCAGACAAGGAACACATAAAACTAGGCAATAAACAAAACACCTTAAGAATTGGTCTCTGATTTTTTAGACATATCATCAAACACCTTGCGAGCTTAAATCAAATACTCACCATCTGAAGTCTCTCATTTTTCAAATCCCTTAGGAGCAAAAACCAAATGCCCAGCATCTAAGTAAAATTCCCCATTTTGCACGTAAACACGATAGAGGATAGTAGCAGAAATCCAAACCCAAGGAAGACAAAAAGTAGAGAAAATATCTTTTAAGAAATAACCTCAAATTTTATAGACATATCATCAAACACCTTGTGAGCATAAACCAAATACCCACCATCCGAGTCCCCATTCTTTAAATCTCTTCACACAAAAACACAATATACCAACTCACAGAAATTCAAACCATAGCACAGAAAACAGAAAACAAAAAACAAAAGAACGTCTAGAAAAATTAGCCCCAAGCAGAAGAATAAATTGAAAGAGGCTAAATAAACCAAATACCCACCATCCGAGTCCCCATTCTTTAAATCTCTTCACACAAAAACACAATATTGACCACAGAAATTCAAACCACAACACAGAAAACAGAAAACAAAAAACGTCTAGAAAAATTAGCCCCAAGCAGAAGAATAAATTGAAAGAGGCTAAAAAATTGTTTTTAGTCTGTCAGACCACCTTGTGGCCATCCCAGCAAGTTGAAGCCTGCCAAGAACGATCCTCTACAGTCGCCAGACCAAGATCTGTTGAACCGTTAATCACGCTCTAGCCACAGGGTAGCTATTCATCCACCAGACTTTGGTTCTTGTCTCCCTAGAACTCAAGGACACAGATGTACAACCTATAGAACAGATCCTGTTCAAGTAAGGTCGTGCCCCTTCACCATCATCTTTTCGTTTAAATAGTGCATAGTCTTATCCTATATTTTCAATATGGGACATTCTTATGGTATAGGCACTTGCAATTAGGCCGAAAGAGAGTTCTTTTTCATTATTGTTATTAAATCTAATTCAATTATTAGAATCGTAATTCTCTTGGACTTGAATAAAATGATAAAAAAAAAATGTTATACTAAGAAAAAAAAAAAAGAAAATAAGGGTAAATTTATATCAATTCAACTAATGAATACTTGTGAAGTTACTCTAACTATTAGTTTCAAATTTATATGAAGAATTATTCTCTAAATAATTTAAAATTTTGTTTTATGGAGTATAATTGGAAAGAAGTTATGGAGTGAATTTAATTCAAACAAGCGCATGAGATGTAATTTCAATTTTTTATTAGAACCATACATTTCAATTGATAGAAGTTAGAAAAACTATTAATCAATTCAATTTCGGACAATTGTAAATATAGTTCAAAGTGTTAGATGATAGAATTTGGATATGGATAAACTATATCTTTGATAGGATTTGTGTTCAATCTTAAAATTAATTGACATATATTAGACAATCAACTGATGTTACAGTAAGTCACAAAAACACAAAAATGTTGTAACAATTTTCTTCTTCAAATATATTACATAAATGTTATTAAACGAATCATTAATGTCTTAATTTTTTTACGTCACAATTACAAATGTATGATTTAAATAGTCTAACCGTGCACGAATTAAAAATTAAGTTTGGTTAAATTACGTGGTGGACAAAATATCATATTTAAGAAACCGTATATAATAAAAATAGGAAGAGAAAAACCTAAAGTTGAAATAAAATAATAGTCTCAAACGTAACCAAACACAATTATTATGTTGATATCCACTTTGATAAATGTTTATCTCCAACATGGTGACTACAAATCATTTAGGACTAACACGTTTGTATGCGATTGAATTTGTAATAAAGGAAATAATTCAATTTTGACAAATTCAAACACAAACTCTATTCATTTTCATTTCTATTAAATATTTAAACCAGAAGCTAGTTGGGTAAGAAACTCATCAACATTTCGATCTGAACTTCCACCTTGATTCACCGCCTGTCTTGCTAATGCTCCCCATTTAGCAGCATTTTTTCTAATCTCCTTTCCTCCAACGTTATCATCCATTATCTTCAATATACAATTGGCGATCGTCATTCGTCGCACGATTCCAGTAGGGTCAGGAAAAGCTCTAAGTCCCGTCTTCCAAACATCCATTACAAACTTGGCATTAACAGTTTGATCTGTCCACTGTGGCATTGCAACCATTGGAACGCCAATGGTTAGAGCCTCGAGTGTTGAATTCCAACCGCTATGTGTGACAAAACAACCTATTGATTCATGAGATAAAACTTCTAATTGAAGACACCAAGGAACTATTAGCCCTTTCTCCATTGTTGCCTCTACAAACTTTATTGGAACCTTCGCCACCTCTGGATCCCTTACCTGTCCCAATTCTACCATTAACTTTGTCCTACTTTTATTTATATATACTAAGACAAACAAACACAAATCGATTCACATACGTGAGTTCGATTGATGTACATGTGTGCTAATAACACAATGTTTGCAGGTCTAGGGTAGTTTAAGAAAATTGTTCACAATCACTTTTTTTTCAATCTTTTCATAATAAATAAAAATTATTTGTTATAAAAACAGTTTTTAGATTTAGTTCAAACCTATAATTTGTATCCATTAAATTTTAAAATTTAAAAGAAATTTAATTTTACACTTCACTTTTTCGGGTTTAGGATTTAGGGTTTAGTATGCTCAATCTAAATTGGCTTCCAATCTAATTGTCACACAACATAATTACCATCCTTATTCTTACATCATTTTTCTCAATCCAAATGACCTTAAACAAACAAGAAAGATAAAGTTTTCAAGTACTAAAGGAGAAAATTTTAGCATTATTATGGTACCTACTACCTTTATTGATTATTTAACATGTTATTAGATAATTATTAAATATTTATTGTAGAAATCTTACAATAGTTTTTAGAACGAATATCGACTCATATATTTAAACTAGTAATAATATCAATTTAAACCTAAACTTTAAGTATTGTATTCATTTAACCCTAAACTAATAGTTGCATCAATTCATACCTTAAACTTTCATAAAATAAAAGTCTCAATTTTCATAAGTGTATCCAAGTAAAACACAAAAAGAATTTAAATTGTCACCATATAAATTTAAAGTTTAAATTAAAACATTTGTAAAAATTTAGAGTTTAAATTGATACAATTACTAGTTTAAGTTTAGAGTCTATACAAATTTATTAGTTCAAAATTTAAATTAATATACTTAAAGATAAAAACTACAAAATTAAGAGATAGGATTGAAAGTTTCCCAAAATATTTTAGTGCTTTTAAAATAAATAAAAATAGAAATAGAAATAATAATGAAGTTTGTTTTTTATTAAAAAGGAAAAAAGATTCCCAAGGACAAGCTAAGCCTTGGGAAGGCGAAGAGCGCAACCCTTTTCTTTTGTCTCCTCTCTTTGGGATATATGAGTTGAGGGTAACGATGTGTTTCTGACGGTGGTTTATATTATGTTTCACCAACTTGTAAGGAATTTTATTTGTTTAAACAATTGGATATTTGTAATTGATGATCATTTAATGAATAATAATTTAAAATATATTGATATTTTAAAAAATTTGTAAATATAGCAAAACTATCGTTGATAGACTTGTATGGTCTATCAGTTATCTACCGGTGATAGATTTCTTTCATTAATAGAATTTGATAAATTTGTCTATATCTACAAATTCTTTAAAATGCTCTTATATACTTAATTATTTCAAATCTAATTGCTAAATTTACAACTATCCCTAAACAATTTCCTAAACTCCACCCCATGACCTTCCAAAACTATCCACTTATTTTATTTGAGGAAACATGTAAATTTGTAATGTACTCTTATACTTTAAGTTACCATTTTGGGATATATTTTAAATAACTTTAATAAAAAAATTTAATTAAAATAATTATTTTTAATTATAGTGTGAATGATAAAATATTAAAATTATTTACAAAATATAAAATAAAAACTTAAACAAGATATAGAGATTTGCTATTTTTGAAAATCTTTATATATAGTTTTTTTTTTCTCAAATCAATTCATATAAACTATTTATTTGACAAAAAATTTAACTAGATACAATATTCAATTTTTATCAAAGAAAAATAAAATGTTTATAAGCTTATTAAAAGCTTCCTTAACGTAAAACTAAAAATCTATAAAATCCACGCTTTCAATTATTTAAGTAGGATGAGATGAACCAAAATATTTATAATATAGCAAAATTTTATTATTATCTATATAGTGATATTGTCTATATAAACTGATAAATATAAATATTAGTTTTACCATTTAAAAAATTAGATTATTTTTCTTTCACACCAAACTTCATTTTTAGAAAACTATTATAAAAGATATGACTGAATAAATTTGCATAAGGTTTAGGATAAAGCTTACCACCCACAGGAAGAAACAATTGGTTTGTGCCAAACCCCAAGCCAATTCCTCCATCTGCTCAATGCTCAAAGTTGAAAAACTCCCAAATGCCACGAACACCACCGACGCTTTCTGACGATTGTCGAGCCATTTTCGACAAGCCTCGTCAATGGGTTTGAAGAAGTTGAATCCATACTCCCTATCATCGTGAATTTGCCTATCGGCATACATTGACGGTATGTTTGGTCCGACCGTCTTCATCCTCCATTCCTTCTCCATCCACTCTAACACCTGAACATTGTCCCCAGAAAATGAAAAGATAGAAAAAGGAGATTGAGCCAAGTGAACTAAGTGAGGAAAAGAGAAGACATTTGTAGAAAAAGCTATATATGTTTTACAATTGTTGGTTTGTTTAAAAAAACAAAAAACCAACTTCATGAATTGTTATTTTACCATGCTTACAAACTAATCCTCCACACAATTCAATTCTTAAATTAATCCACCTACGTATTACTATTTATATAGGTTGAGAAATCAATTTTCACCTTTAAAATTAAAACTCAACTAAGATGGTATTTTTGTAAAGACGAAAGATTTTGATTTCAAATTCTTTCTCAAACTGTACTTATCTTTTCAAAAGAGAAATTACCATCAAATGTTACTATTATTACAATTTTAAAAATAGCTTTTACAATTTGAAGTATATTTTGTAATAAAAAGATATGGTTATATTTTCAAAAGAAAACACCCAAAAAAAATTATGACATATTTAAAAAATTTAAAAAAGAACTATATACTTTAAACATTACAAACTTATTCCTAACTTTCATAAATGTTTTGAAAAAGTAGATTAATAGTTTTTTTTTTCTTCAAAATATTGAAGAAAAACAAGTATATAAAATGATGTAGAACAAAAATTTGATTAACCACTTATCCTTTTGTAGTTTAAAAGTTTTGAAAATGTAAAATAGGAAGTAATTAATGCACAAAAAGGAGAAAGAATTAGAGAATAAAATGGAGTCTAAAAGAATATTGGATGTTAGATGTTACAATCAAAACGTTCCATCAAACGTATTTTCACTCTAAATTAAACATATTCTAAAAAGGATATCGAAAATAGAGTGGTATTATTGTAATTTTAAAAATATAATTTTAAAAGAAAAAGAAAAAGGGCAAAAGGAAAGAGATAAATATAAGTTAGGCAGAGAGATAACCTGTTGTTCTTGTTCATAGAAACTATTGCAAAGTAACCAATCGGCTTCCTCAATGTTCCGAAACTGATTAACCACCGTAGCCAAAAACCCCGGACACGATTTCACATCTTTTACAAACGACGGCATTTCCTCCGCCCTCAGTGCCGGCATTCCCCCCATCCTAATCTCCTCCTCCACTCCCAATGGAAGCTTAATTTCCCCTTTGTAAATATGGAAGTAAATGTTGTTGACGCCGCACATCTGTGTGAAATAAACCGCCGTCTTCAGCCCCCATTCCTTCGCCACCTCCAATACCCACGGCATAAATCCGTCATACATCACCGCGTCGATGCGCCGCCCTCCCTCCTCCAGTCGCCTGATCAGATCTCGGACTGTCTCCGACCCGACGCGCTCCAGCCGTTGGTGGTAGTCAGGGACGGAAACGGCGGAGAGAAATCCTCCGTCGTCATGATCGTCGGAGAAGGTCTCCACGGGGAAGGGCGGAGGGTTGTCGGCGGCGGGGCTGTTGTTGTAAAGGTATTTAGTGATTACGAAGGTGACGGCGGCGCCTTTGTGGTGGAGGCGTTTGGAGAATTGTAAAAGAGGATTTATGTGGCCTTGAGCTGGGTATGTTACCACTAGAATATGAACTCTTTTACCATTGTCGACCATTTTACTGTCTCCGTCAGCCATGGAAATGGTCCTCAAGCTTTATTCTTTCCAACGCTCTGGATATTTGATAGTTTATAGGATAAAATGTGGTTTCTCTTTCTTGGTAATAAATACAAACACGTATAATTGACGTGATAACATGGAAAAGATAATCTCAAAGAAAAATAAAAATAAAATGAGTAACATTCACAATGATCAAATAATATATTAATTTATGGTACTCCAAATTTGGCACTACTTTTCTGAGTTTTCTTTGTGTTCTTTAAATTTGAATTTGAAGTTCCGTAGGACACTTGGTGACTATGGAAGTTAGATGGTCTCTTTTTATTTTGTGCATCACCAATAAGACAAACCATTACCAAAAAGAAAAGAAGAAAAAATAACTCAATTATTCAAAAAGGTGTCTACTACTTTTATAAATTTCATATTTCCTCTTGCATCAAACGTTTTTTCACTTCTTTTTATTTTTATTTGCTATTTATTTTTCTTCTTTTCGTATTATTAATTTCTTCTTTAATTACAATATTATGATTATTTAGGTAAATATTTACCAATTTTTCATTTTCTCTTCCACAATTTCTTCCTTCTTCTTCATTTCTCATCTTTGTTTTTCTTCTTGGAATTAGATTTAAATAATATTGCTACATGATCTAATAAACGATCGCGTACCAATATCTAAACAATCGGTTGTCTATTCCAAATAGACAGAGACAGATCACTATCATTAATAAATCGTTTTGATTTGGTACAAAATCATTTAAATTTGATATAAAATCATTTAGACTATGTACAATGGTACAAAATTGTTTAGACTTGATATAAGGGTACAAGATCATATACAACTAGTACAAGATCATTTAGACCGGTGACCGATTAATAGTAGGAATATTTTTGTTATTTCACGTTGTGGATCTTGACCTTTTTCTTTTTTTAAAATTGTTCTATAAGGTATAGTTTTTGTGCTTTGTTTTATTTTTGAAGAACCCTTAAAATATATTAAACTTTTAAAATGCAAAAGAAAAAAATATCTCATTAGTTTTAATGAAAACTACTAATATTTATTTTAAAAATAACTTTCGAAACGTAAAAAAAAAAAAACAAAATCATTACAATATATAGGGATACACAAATGGTTAAAAAGATTGTGGAAAAGTGGTGAAACTCAAACATATTAAGTGAAAGGGGTTTAATTTTTAGCACTAAGGTCCTTTACTTTTTACGTTAGATATCGGAAATAGAGGGTCGTACCTCAGGAAATGGAAGGGTAGAGTCAATTTTAAAATTCACGTGAGATAAGGGTTAGAATTAGGGAAATTACATGGGATAGCATTTTGAGAATATGATATAGCAATTTTAGTACATTGTTTTAGAATTTTGCAAATATGGCAAAATTTTCATTTCTCCATCTTAAATTTGTTATTATTCCTAAACTACTCGTCAATCACTTATTTATCTTTCTATTCTTAATGTTCTACTCATTATTTATTTATTTTATCACTTTTAAGGTCATAATTATTTGTTTATTCTTATGCTAGAAAAATTATTTATTCTTTTTGTCTTAATCTTAATTTTAAAATATAAATAGTACAATAATTGCAATATGAAATATAATATAATGATTGTTGATCGAAGTAATTTAATTTCATTTGTGATTGTTTTTTTTTTTTTACTTTCTTCGATGTGTATTTTGAGTTGAATATGATTCCAAATGATTTTGTTTTATTTTTTTACATTAATTTTTTGGTTTTACTTTGTCTCAATTTCGTATATCAGTGTTGTGATACACTTATATTATATGTATTAGTTGGTTAATATACTTATTACGTGATTTTTCATTTTTTCAAATTTTATGCAATTCATTAGAATATTATTAAGTATATGAATGATGTAACTCAGTGTATCATTATCAAGTATATCAACACAATATATTGTTAAAGTATATCAGTAAAGTGAATCATTATCAAGTATATGAATCAAGTTTATAAGTGTATATCAATAGTATATCAATTATATAAGTAGAGCTTCAAGCATATCAAGTGCACTTAATCAATCAATTGTATAAGTGAAGAATACTAAATGTATCTATAGTATATCAGGTGTATCAAACATATATTAGGTAGTGTTTCAGGTGTGTATCAAAAGGTATCGAGTGTATAAAAAAATATCAAGTGCATCAAGTGTATCAATAATATGTATCAGGTGTATTAAGAAGTATCATGTGTATCAGAGGGTATATTAGGTGTATCAGACGTATATTAGTAACGAGGGCATTTGTGGCATTTTACCTCTTGATGTGTGGACTGAGCTTCATTTTTACCATTTTTGCAAATAATAAAAGTGTGTGCTATGAACTTAATCATTATAATTTGTTTTGCTATTTTTGCAAGTGCCTCTAGGAAAAAATGTCAAACAAGATGAACAAATTATTGTAGAACAAATCACAAATCAAACGACAAAATTGAAGTAAGCGAAGATCATATATTGTACGATAAACTATGATAGAAATATAACCACATTAGATCATTTTAATATAATTTATCAATTCAACACGAAAGAATTTTTCTAGTCGAGATCATATATTAATTCAAACGTAAATCTAAAGTTGAACATATTTTCGAGCACTAATGAAAAACTTGAATTGATGAAGGAAAGAAAATTGAATTCAAATATAAAATATCGATCCATTGATCAAAATCCCCAAAGCACAGAACACTCAAAATGAATGAATTACCAACATCTGAAAAATCAATAAAATACACAAAAATGAAATGAAGTATTTTTCAGAAGAAAAAAAAAAACTTATCATTGGCATCACAAAAACAACAAATGGCAGAAAATATAACAACAGAGAAAAATAAATTTCACAAATTATCGACCTCATCATCGATAATTGTTTGGGATACAAACTAAGAAGTGATGGACCTTGCATTCCTACCGTGCTCGCTTCCCCTAAACCCTGCTTAAACCAAAGCCAAAACCCTACCATTCTTTGAATCCACCATGGTATGAACACCAACGATAGAAATTTCAAAAATTAACAATCGTTTTGGGGTTTCCATAGGAGCAGCAAGAGGGAGGTATAAAATAGCCAACGATTTGGCCAACGATTCAAGATGGAGATGAACGATTCGAAGAAGCGAAAGACAGAAAGTAAACAGAAAAAAATAGAGGGAGATAAGCAATTCGAAGAAGGAAAAGATGGAGAAAGTAGAGAGAATAAAAGAGGGGGGAGTGAGGAACAATGACAAAGGAGAAATGGAGAATGAAGAACAATGATAAAGGAAATGAGTGGAGAATAAGTACAATTGTCTGTAGCAAGAAAAGAGAAAGATGAGTGAGATAAATTAGGGAAACCATAATCCTAGTATTAGATTAGTTTACCTCCAGCTAATTTGAGGGGCAAACAACCCCTTAAATATCTTGACATATTTTTAGCAGTATAAGTAATATATCAATGGTATCAAGAATATCGAGTGTAAAAGGTATATATTAGTAGTATACCATGTATATCAAGTGAGTCTTTTAGGAGGTACAGGTCTACATGGTTCGGTTCAATCTAATTTTGGGCCAAACCATGGAACAAACTGAAAAGACAGTTCTTAATAGGGTTGAACCACAGAAACCGAAAATGTTTTGGTTTCAAATTTGGAACCAAACCATTTGTGGGAGACCCTTTACTAAAACAGTTTATCCTTTGTTAGTTTTAACTTTTAATTTAACTAGAGTTTTAACTAAGAGTCATAGAAAAGTTTACAAATACCATATATCACTATGATATTTGATGATAACAAAAAAAAAAAAACTGAAATAATATCTTACTCTCAAGCACAGTAGACATAGGCACTTGCTGAACCACTCTAAAATCCTGTGTGTTCATCTTCTCCTTCTTCCTCTCTTCATCTTCTCTTCATCTCACCATCTTCTAAAAGAAAGCTCCAAAGAACAGAACCCAGAAAAATATAATAAAGAAAGAAATAAGAAGAAAGTCCTGGAGACGAATTCTTTAATCTTATGTTATCAATATCTACACGCAAAGTGAAAAGAAAGGGAAACTAAAAGACAAATGGAGAGAAAACCTACCATTGCATGCAAATAGGTGGTTTCTTTGTGTCCATACACGTAGCTTCCCTTACAAATTGGTATCAGAGCCTACAGAAAGATTCAAGACAACTCCATGAATCACATTCTTGATTTCAAGAAACTCAAAGATGGCATTAGCAAGGTATGATATTAAAAAGTTTGATGGTAAGGGAGATTTTACCTTATGGAAAGCCAAGATCAAAGCCATAGTTGACCAACAAAAGACATTGAAAGCCCTCAAGGATCCAAAAAAGCTACCTAAAACAATGACTCAAGAAGACAAAGAAACTATGGAGAATGTAGCCTATGGTGCCATAGTTTTAAACATAAGTGACAAATGTTTTTAGGGAAGTCATTGATGAAGAAACAACTTATGAAATGTAGACAAAATTGGATAAAATTTATAAGTCCAAAGATCTACCTAACCATGTATACGTAAGGGAGATGTTCTTTACCTTCAAGATGGATGGCAACAAATCTTTGATAGAAAATCTTGGAGAATTCAAGAAGTTGTCTTCAGATTTCAAAGAATTGGGAGACAAGATTAATGATGAAAATGAATCATTTATTCTACTCAACTCACTTCCATAAACATACAAAGAAGTAAAGATGGTTCTCAAATATGGAAGGCAAACAATCACCACAGACGATGTTATTATAGCAATAAAAACTAGAAAACTAGAGCTCAATTCACAGAAAATAGATCAAGCAAATGGTGAAGGTTTGTTCTAAAAAAGGAAAAGCAAAAGCAACTATCGCGTATATGGTGAAGTTTTATCTAATTTCAACCTATTCTGTTATGCACTATCCTTCTTTATATCGTGTATATGCTTCACTATTCTTTATAAAAACCTATAATAACTCGTATTTCTACAAGTTATCAATAACTTCGCAGTTTATTCCATGGGATATTTTTTGCATTTCATGGGACTTAAACTCCACTAATCTGTAATTCGTCATGTGAAATCTCAGGTAACGGCCAACAATGTATTTGTTTGATCTAGCCTCCTCGATGTCATTTTTTCATTGGGCATCACAAAGTATTTTCACTGTCTTCATTGTGCTATAATAATCATATAGCTCACGAATGAATCCATTTAATATAATTTTTTCATAAAAAATATGTCTTCTAGTTGATAGTCACCTTGGTTTGTTCGTTGGTGGGATTTTTCTCTAGAACCTCATTTTTTATATGTTACAAGCATCAATAACCTTCTTGACAGTTAGAAAGAAGAAGAAAAATCTTTTTATCTCCATCTTTTGAAATTCACCCATTCAAAACAAAATGAACGGTTGAGTTTAGAAAATATAATGTGAAGTGAATTGTAGCCATTAAGTCAAAGAAAAAGGAAAAATTTCTCCACCTTTTGAAATTCGCCCCTTCAAAATAAAATGGGTGGTTGAGTTTGAAAAACATAACATCGAATCAAAGTAGATGAATTCGTCTTAAAATTGTTGTTGTAAGAATCTATAATCGTCAACAATTGGAAGCAACAACTAACTGTCAATAATGAAAAACTGGAAAACAAAAATTTGTTAACGGATAAGTGTCGAAGGTCGCTCTCTTTAAGACGTTTTGCAACTCTACCCATGTTTGAGCAAGCAGTTTTAAAGGTACCACGATGTCCTCAGGATAAAACAACAAAAAATTGTATACGATTAGCTGTACACAAAAATTGATAGGCTAGACTAAACACATTTTCACTAATATATGATATTGCACGAAAATATGAGCTTGAAGGAAAACGTAAAGTTGAAACAAGTCTACTTAAGTTTAAGTTTATTTAGTATAGTAGTTTCCATGATATTTTCACTTAGCATACAAACTAATGTTATGGATACATCAATTTTCATACTACTGGTGTGGAAGAATGATGGTGACATATTTTCCAATTATATGAAAATTTCTTTGAATAAGAATATGATGAGTTTCTTGAAAAATTTTTTTTGTAGATTCAGACTCGTTCCAATAAAGACGCAAGTTCTTTTTGTTGGATTTTATGTTCTAAAACTCGTAGTTTGTAACCATATTCTGTTTTTCAAATATAGTGGTTATATTAAAGAGTTGTAAGTGAAAATTTTATATTCTTGAATCCAATAAACTAAGGTCTCAAGGTTATCTTGTGTAAACTTGAACTTTATGTATAGATATAACCATGGGTTAAGTTCGAGTATATAGTCTAAACAGTTTGTAGTACGAATACGACTGGACACCTTATTCTGGTAACACTTTGGATACAGTTCGCTTTGTAATTTGTACAAATGATGTAATTATGAATTTGTTCATGAAGACGCGGGGCATCATATTTAAAGAGTTTACATAAGACTAAACCATGAAATAGTCATTTTACTGTCTAAAAGTGACTATATCTTTCTATTGATTACCTAGATAACTTGATCTGAATCCTAAGCTAACTATGAACTCTTATTCACACGTGATTATCTTTAAATCTTCATAGGCGAGGGCAGCTCATTAGCACTGGATCTATAACCTTCCCAACTTAGGGGTGAGATTGAGTGGACAGTCAGAGACATATGGTGCAAGATGGAATTCACTCATGCCCTTTATAGGTTCAGTAGATAGGTTGTTCTCTTAAGTACTAAATCCAAGTCTTGAACAAGGGCCCCACCCTCTTGTTGGTTTAAGAGGGATATAATTTATAGGTTTAACCAAAAACCAATTGTTCATTAGAGGATCAATGAGACTTAAGGAACAAGATGTGATCTTTAGAGTAAAACAATATTTTGACTTAGTAGCCAAGATAACGAATAACTGGTGAATGATTAACTTACCAATCATGGTTATATCAGATGGACATAATTATATCTATGGTGAGAGGGAGTGCAACTACGAGACTTTAATGGAATGATCCGTCAGTTAACGAATGTTGATAGACTCAATTTAAAGAGTCTAGCCAACTAATTTTAGATCGTTTGAATTCATGATCTATAGGTCCATTAGGTTCCTCTACTAGCTTATATGGAATAATTAGAACAATATATATGATTAATTCGAATTGGTTGATATAGCTATCAGTTATTTGGATAAGATACAGAGCTTTCTATTAAAGTATGATTTGTATATCAAGAATATGAAAACAAATTCATATTTGAAAGCTCATAAATGATGAAAATTGTCAAAGTTATAAAAAGTCAAATTGATGACTTTTGATTTGCTTAATATTCAAATGTGATTTGAATTTTGGAAAAAAAGAACATGAATTCATGTTCAAAAGGTCAAAATTAGCAAGAAGGAAAAAAAATTCAAAATGTTGACTTTTTGGTTTGAAAAGTCAAAGTTTAACTTTAACTAAATTAACAAAAGACCATTTTACCCTTTAACTAAAATTAGTGAAAAAAACCAACATTTTGTTGGATAATCCCACTAACACTAGTGAGTTTAAGTGGACGCTTGAGATAATCACACCTAACCCACTAAGAGATAGTGCTTAATGAGGTGTTACATAATGTGATAAATTACAAAACATCGTACTATGCAACAAACGGCACAATGTCACATAATGCAATGTTCCTTATTCGTCACATGAATATGCGACGTTTATCAATTCGTTGCACGGTGAAAAATTTACGATAAATCGTTGCAGAAAACTATCACCGACCCCTTGGGAGACAAGTGCATATGATAGAATATTTTTTATGCTAAAAATTGTTTGCTACGAAAAAGTAGAATTTGCAAGGAATATTTTGTGTTACCAAAGCTCATATTTATTGCGGTGTTTATAGAATAAATTTATTGAGTCCATAATGAAAATAAGTTTTTAAGATTGTGTTTAAAAAGGTCTCGAACAAGCAAAACTATAAAATTTAAACAAAAGTTAGACTAAATGGGTGTGGTGGCAAGCTAATTTGGAAACAAAATATAGGTGTGCTTAAGTAAATTTTAGATTTTGGTACATTTTCATCCTCCTATTTTCAAAAATGAAAATAATTAGTACAAGGATAAAAAAAAGAAAAGAACATTTCATCTAACCATTTTAGCAAGAAATTCATCGACAACTCCGTTGAAGCTTCCGCCAGACTCAAATGTGTTTTGGGTCATCGTCTTCCATATGGTGGCATTTTGTCTAATCTCACTGCCTCTTTCTCCAACCATCACTTCCTCGATGCACTGCAATAGAACTTCTCGTTTCACAACTCCGTCGCTGTTAGCAAGAGCTTTGAGACCTACTTTCCAGACATCGGTGATGAACTTAGCGTTTGTTGTTTGGTCAGTCCATCCAGGCACTGTGACCATCGGAACTCCCAAACTAACTCCCTCCAATGTGGAGTTCCAACCACAGTGTGTCACGAAACATCCAATTGCTTCGTGCGTTAGAACCTCCAATTGTTGACACCACGAAACCACTAGTCCTTTTTCCTCCGTTTCTACCATAAAATTCTTTGGAAGTTTCACCACCTCTGATGGTCTCACCTGCAATTTGAAACCCCGCCTTCAAAAGTCTCAAATCAAAAGAATTCAATGGTTCGTATAGTATTTGATTGACATAATACATGAATTCAAAAAGATTCCAAAAGTCTATATAATTAATGGTTTTTTTTTTTAAATTTTGTTTTAGTTATATTTAACACATGTGTTGTATGCAGAATACTCATAATATATAGATTTGAAGTTCCAGAGCTCACTATTATTCAATATCATTGATATTATTCTTTCTCTTAGAGTCCAAATTTCAAATCTAAAAAGTATCATATGGGTTAATTTAGAGAATTAGTTTTGTTTTAAACTATTACACTTCACATGGCTGAAGACTGTCAAACTAGTCAAAATATTTGTGACTACATAAATGGAAGTTGTGTTCTATATACCATTTTCTTCCAAATCTCAAACTAATCTATTTTTTAAAAATAGTTTTGTACACCCAATTTGTATATTTTCTTTTCTAACTACCTTCATTTTGTCGTTACTTTCCAAAAAAAAACATTATTCCTAAAGTCTTAGTAAACGTTATAAAATAGAAACAAAAAGTTTACTACTAAAATTAATTGTAGCTATAAATAATCGTTTGAAATATCAATCATTACAATTCAATTATAACTTGTTTGTGTTAAAAGTGCATAGTTGTTTTGTCTAATTTCATATGTCTTTGTTTGAACTATACACAGTTGAATTCATATGTGAGAGATTTTGTGTAATTTTAAAATTTTAAATAATCTGCTTTCATACCATTTTTTTAAAAAAATATTATAACCAATAATCATTCCTAGAATAAATGTGGACATTTTTTTCTTTTATTTTTTTAGAATAACAATTAAAAGAAGACATTCTTTGGAGTAGTATAGATAAATAAAATGTAAATAAAAATAAAAAGTATTCCTAATTGTTGTTCATGAATTTGATCACGATCTAAAATTTGATAAATAAAAGATATATCATACTAACTCAACTCATTTTAAGATTGAGTTATCAATTGAAATGGAAACAAAATATGATAATTGTATTAAATTATATTTTGTGATGTGAATAAAAAATTAAAAAATGTGGGGTTAAGTATGTGTTGGAATACCAAATTCTATTTTAATAAAGAAATAATATTACTTTTAGAAAAAAGGGGGAAATAGAATAATAATTTTGAGATTACCACCCATAGAAATTGCCGATCAATGCTCTTTAAACATCCGGCCATCTCCTCCATTTGCTCCGCCGCTACCTTCCCTATACTCCCAAACGACACATAAACCACCGACCCTTTCCGGCGGCCCTCAAGCCACTTCCGACTAACATCGCCATCCAGATCTAAGATACTCATCCCGTACTCTCTGTCCCCTTCAATCCTCCCGTCCAAGTATCCTGAAGGAATGCTCGGTCCGATCGCTCTAATCGACGGCCATATTTTCTTCAAATACTCCAAAACCTACAAATCAATCATCATTTCAACCAAATTACTCCAATATTCGAACTCGATTTCGCCCATTTCAGTAACCAACTTCTTCTTACCTCTCGCTCCAACTCCTCAAACGTATTGCACAGAATCCAATCGGCTTTATCAACATTCGCATACTGATTCACAAGCAGATCGTAATATGCAGGATATGTTCCTAGTTGATAAATAAACGACGGAAATTCCGCCGGTTTCATTAACGGCAACCCAGGAATCTCTATTTCTCTATTCGGAAGTGGTAAATCGATTAATCCTTTATGAACGTGGTAATAAATGTTAGCGACAGCGCACGATTGGGTGAAGAACACCGCCGTAGCAATCTGGAGCTCGTTTGCAACATCCAGAACCCAAGGGAGGAAGCTGTCGTAGATGAGACAATCGGCAGGGGAAGCAGAGGAGGAAAGGTGGCGGAGAAGCTCCCGCAGCGACTGAGAACCGAATCGGCGGAAGGAATCGAGGTAGGTTTGGGCGGACTCGGCAGAGGCGAAACCGCCGTGGTCGTAACCATCGGAGATGGTGAGGATGGGGAAAGGAGGAAGGGAGTGAGAAACGCGAGCGATGAAATTGGTTAAGATGAGGGTGATTTTGAGACCTCGTTTGTATAGGTGCTTTGAGAATTGAAGCATTGGATTGATGTGGCCCTGCGATGGGTAGGTGACGATGAGGATATGAGGTGTAGGGTGGTCTCTGTCAGTGGCGTCCCCCATTGGAATGGAAACACTTATCTCTCTCTCTCTCTCTCTCTCTCTGAGTGAAGGGAGAAAATGGAGAGCAGCTAAAGACTTAATATAGCTATGGATTATATTTGTTGGTTTTTGTTGTTGACAATTAGGATGGAGCAATCTAAACTCTAACTTCAACTTCATATTTTATATTAGGATGGAGCAATCTTTTCATTTTTGTTTTTGTTGAGAATCATCATTTTATTCACCATAATAGTTAGACTTATGTTTGTTTGGTCCTACATCCATATTCATCTCAAATGTATTCATCCACTATTTAATATAAATTTATTAAAGAATATGGAAAGGAATGACAAACCTGCAATATTTTAAAAAAATGGTTGGTTGTTAACATTTTGATATTTTTATTATATTTATGAAAATAAACCATAAATAAATGTCAATTAACATCTAAAAGAGACTTTCATCGAAAAAATAACAAAAATCAATTAACATCGCCACCCCTCCCCTCTCTTCTTTTCTTCTCTGTTCGATTACCTCTGTCAACTGCCCACGCACGTCACATTTTGTTCAACATCAAGTCGAACCTCAAGCTTCATTCGCGCACAGTCTCCCTGCCGAAGGTCACGTCGCATCGTTGTTCTGCCGTGCGACTCTTCGTCTCCCAGCCGCGAATCGCAAGCCGACTCACACTTTGATCTGTTTCTACGATCTTTTTCGTTTAGGTTTGTGTGCCGCTGCCTCTGTCTTGCTTGAATCGTCGAAGTTTTTGTTGTTAAAATTTAAGTTGGGTTCATAGTAGTTTCATAACTAATTCAAGTGTTTTGGATTAATTATTTGAATTGTTGTTCGATCATTGAAGGTATTGAAAGTAGTGCTTGAATTCCACGAGTTCACAGCAAATTTAAATTTAGTTGGAGCTCAATTCGCTAATACTTGGATAAGTGTAGAAGTTTTTTTTGAGGAAATTAAATGGAAGAAAGTATTGTGAAAATAATCGAATTTCCTATCCTTATTTTTATGTTTTTTCGTTGGACTTTAGTTCGATTAAGGATCTCAGGTAATGATAAGGTAAAGGGTTTCTACTACTAGACTCCTTAATAAGTTTGAAATGTGTTGACTTATGAATACCTCTAAAGTTGATTGGTGTATATAAAAGTAAGATATAATGATAAATGTATACTATGGTTGACCGATATATATAGGTATAGATATGATGACAAATGTAGAGTGTGGTTGTCGAATATGTGGTTGTCAAATATGAACAATGTACTTGTATAAATAGCTTGATTGTCTAACTAGTTGTTATACGTTCAACTGATATTGTGATAGATTGAGTAAATTGACTGGAAGTGTGTTATACTAGAATGTTTTCATGGTGGATGGTTGATTGACGGGTGACTATAGGATTTATTATTGTAAATATTTTGAATACGATGTAACCCGCTCCTCTTTTTTAACCCTAATTCCATATAACATTCCCCTATTGCATAGACAATTAATAATACAACTATGGATTAATAAAGCCTTATTGTAATGAAAAAACATTTACTTTTATAATTTCGTCAAATTTCCACTTTTCAAAGTAAATATTGTGTTTTAATCTATTTAATTGGTAGTATAAATAGATTAAAAGAAGATTGAAAAGATGTAACTAATGAGAAAGTTGGTTATATATAATATTAACACCAAACACAATGAATGGAATAAAGAAAACAAGTCAACCAACAACAATACCCTTTAGGTTATTAAAACTTGGGCCAAAGTTTTCCTCAGATGAAAAACATAAGGTTTTATATTATTAAATTCCAAAACCAAAGTTTATCCAAGATCGCCCAAGATGAAAAACTTGGCTTTAGGTTATTAAAATTTGAGTCTAAATTTTCTCATGATCATTCGGGATGAAAAACATAAGGGTTTAGGTTAATTAAAACTTAAGCCAAAATTCCATCGAGATGAAAAATAGAAGGCATTGATTATTAAAATTCGAGCCAAAGTTTCCTCGAGATCACCTAAGATGAAAAACATAGAAGGCTTTAGGTTATTAAAACTCAGGCCAAACTTCTCTCGAAATCCACTATAACGAAAAACACATGATTTTATGTTTAAATCTCGATGGAAGGTGACCTTGAGTTAGACCGAGTTTTATGACAAAATTTATCTCCATGTTAAAATCTCGTTTGGTCTAGGGATAAAGTTTGCCCAAAATTTAAACAGAAACACATATAAAACATATTGAAAGAGATTTCAATGTATTCTCGCCAGTGATCATCTGGAAAATGTATATGAATGAAGTGAAAAACAGATAATCGATCGACTACATGTGCATCATGATATAAATTTTATTTACAAAAACACACGTAAACGTATTGAATGTAGATTTATTTACAAAAATTCAAAATCCAAACAATATAACTATGCATTATCCACAAGTTCAACTCTAAATGTTTTTCGATTGTGACCTACAGCCTTTCAACGAGAACATCAGTGAATCTCTTTCTCTATGTCACCAGTCGATAGAATTCGCACCGTTTGACGATGACCAACTATTTGTCATGGTAAGATGACTCTATCGACAAATCTTATGTAGTTTTCCATTCAGAAGCATGGTAAATCGAAAAGATAGGTTCGGTGTAACTGGTCAACCAACTATTTATGGAGTGCATGTGAACACGAGATTTCATAGTAACCAAACTTCCCTCACATGCAAGTTATTTCGTGTAAATTAATGTGAGGGTTTAGACTACCGTTTATAATCTCTAACTCGGGTGGTCAATAGGTCGAACTACATAGCCTCTGGTAGGGGTGTTCATAAAATATTTGAAAATCCGAACCGAATTAACATAGAACCAAAATCGATTGAATGTCGTTGGGTGCGGGTTGTGTTATGTTGAAACTGCTTCTTATGCGGTTCGGTTCGGTTTAATATTTTAAACTGATTTTAAAACTGAATCGAACCGCTTCATTTAAAAAAATTAAATAAATTTAAAGAAACGTTCATAAAAGTTTTGTTTCTAAAGCTTGGTTAAATATGTTGACCCGATATCCACTAAGATCTAAAATAGAAAAGGAAATCTTATAAAACTCAATGTTTTGGTGGCCCAAGATTTTTTGGAATTTAAAATAAAAAGACAAATTTTATCGAATTCAATGTTTTGGTGGCCTAAGATTCTATGGGATTTAAACCAAACCATATACATGATTTGGTTTTGATTCGGTTTGACACAAATATGCGGTTCAGATTGGTTTCGTATGAGATTTATTTGCATTTTGCGGTTTCGTGCGTTTTAGCTTGAAACTAAACCGTGAACACCCCTACCCTCTAGACTTTAAATCAACTAGCTTAATCAGGGCTCCTCGTAGTCAGACAATAATGAATCTCATTTTGATGCTATTTTCCTACATTCAGAGAACTATTTTTCGTGCATACCTTTAATGTGGTCAAAGAAAGTGGTGTGACAAGTAGTGCTTGCGAGTCCTTTAAAACTGTATTAAAACACTCTACGATATTAGTAGTCATATGATCGTACCACATACCACACTAGTTACAAGCCTACCTCGACAACCCTACTTTGGTCAGATGTCTTTGAACTCCCTGACAGAGCCAACTTGTTCTAGTAAGACTAAAACACTGACTCATGAAATGCTTTGACGACTAACATAAAATTTGCACACATGTTATCATTATTGAATTTCGGCATCAGGTTCAAGCTCAAATCATGGATACGCAATGCATGAAAATTATTCAGAAAGACTAACGTGATGGATTTAGCAATATTCTTGTGGCGATCGAATAAAAACACTAGCTCATTGATAGCATCGATAATTGTTCGTAATCTTCTCATGAACGACGTCTAAGATTCATCATTTTTCTTATCATCCAACCCAAAAGCCATCAGATATACCTGCTTATTAGCATCAATAGATACCACTACGAGCATGATACCCTTATACTTCTCCTTGCAATGTTCAATGTCAACCACGATGACTGACCTACTGCAATTTAAAAAACCTTTAATAGATGCCCCAAGTGCCATATACATGTACTTAAATGATCATTGGGCTCTGTCTCCAAATCATTGTAAGTACTAGGGTAACAAATCTTCAATACCTCCCCATATTGAGCTAATAAAGTGTAAAAGTCTTTAGGGAAACCTCTGATCATGGACAATGCAACTTCCCGAGTCCTCCATGCCTTCACATAAGTAATGTCTATCTCGTATTCCTTTCAAAAATCTTGAATTATTTTCTTTGGCATATAACCATGACTAACATCTTTGTACTTCAACTTATAATTAAAGTGGCTATTATCCAACTCTTGGCTTACTTGTGATTCTGCTTTCGTAAAATCTTTTGACATGTAAGTACTATCATACTTAGAAACTTTAAACATATCACAATCTTTCATTTTAGTGGCCCTTAGTTAATATAAATAAACTGAATCAATGGATCTTACAATATATAACTTCTTATTCGATCTATGAACACAATACCTAAAATTTTTCCTAATGGAAAATACAAACTGTTTATTCGCTAAGTCATTCTTACTTAGAAACAAATAACCAGCTTGGATATCTTTGAGGTATCAATAGTGCAATCCATCAATTTTTCAATATGTTTCCACTTCTTAACAATGACTGATTATTTGTCGTCACTGTCCACTAGACACTCTCGCTGATGATCACAAGCCAAGTTTCTATCACCCACATGTCGTCTTTCTTCACTTGATTTACATCAAATGTACGTTCAACCTCTGTTGCAAACTATCAATTGAATATGATTTGCAGGATGAGTACGTATCCACCTCAGATACCTTAAATGCTTCAGCATCCACGTCAACATCATAATCGTCTAATGACTCTACTTGTACCATGCTAGCTAATCCATATGTATCTTCTCCCAACTCTAAAGGACGCACGTTAATACTCAATAGACTCAAATCCCAAACCTCATTCAAGACACCATTGTACTTTGAAATTAATAGAACGTTGGGCTCAAGTGACGATAATTTAATGTTTTTTGCCATTGGAATCGTAAATGATATTGAAGTAGTCATAGATTTTTGCCACTAATTAATTGTATAAATTTCTCTTAAAAACTCTTCAAATTTTATACTTACGTTGAAATTCAACTCTTTCATTTGACATTTAACATATTATTTCTCAATCTTTTTCCACTCCACCAAAAAAAGCAAATACACGAGACGTTCTGCAAATATGTAAAGAAAAATAACAAATACAATTACCAAAATCTTGAGGTGAAATCACTTAAACTAGGTCAAGATTGGAAACCTCTATATTAATCTAGGGGTAAATATAAAACAACTCAATCGAAATCTTTAATTAAGAACCGAGATAACGTATGAAAATACCTAAAAGAAATTATTGCTAGGCTAATCAGTATGAAAATAAGAATAAAAACGTAATTTGTAAACAAAAGTAAGCTATATTCACCCTATTTTCCTTGATGGCTTCCAAATATATGAAATGTGGGAGGAGAGAAATGAGAGAAAGCTCAAACAATTGTAAAAAGTTTCTTGGGAGTTGGTGGCAAAACTTCTTGAGCAAGTCATTTGATTTTTAATATAATAATATATTTGGTTACGAGAGTCTTTTCGTCATAACTGAAAAATTAACCTGAGATGCATTTTACTATGTTCACAAAATATTGAGACAAATATCCAACACACAAAATTACATTATATCTTGGGTTGATTTTAGCTGAGATTGTTTGACAAAAAAAAAAATGTAAGTTTTTTAAAGTGCGCTACTTTTGAAATGTAAACCTAAATTGTGTTGTTTTTGTCATTTTCCCATTTTCATCATTACAAGAAACAACTTAAGCATACCAAAATAAATCAATTCAAATAAACATGTAATTCTAAGTTATGTGATAAATCTCTTAGATACCGAAAATACTCACAATTCAAAGCTTAAATTAGTGTCACGTGGTTATATTTTCAAGCTAACCCAACGTGCGACACTTGACTAATTTATAACATCTGCATAGCCAAGTAAGCCTTTAAGAAGGTTAGTGTACTAAGCACTGTGAGAAAATATAGATTAGAATGGCAGCGGAAGTAGTTAAGTGCAACAAAGGCACTTAGGAGTTATGAAAAAGTTGGCAAGTGACTAAGTGAGAGTTGAGAGAATGAGAGAGTTTGGGTGTATAAGGTTTATGCCTTGATTATGCAAAGTTAAGGTGAATAAAAATGAGGTCCATTACAAGTGTTTATAGACTTGCATAATCGACCTAGGGCCTTAGAATTAGAAGGTCGGCCATGGGACATTCTAGAGATTACATGGTGATTTACCCTTATACAATTAATTCACACAAAACTCCCGTAGCAAAAAGCCAAAGAGGAGTCCAACATGCCCATTTGACAGTCCAACATGGCCATGTGATAGCCCACATGTGCCCGTGACACATACCCATGCCACTAGCATGTGCCCACAGAAGGCAGTGCCCGAGCCACGTATGCATGTCACGACACGTGCCCATGATAATCTTATGTGCATGTACGGACGCACAATCCATGGGCACCACTAGACAAGCACTAGGCACTAAACCACCTAGACAGCCCATGCGCACGGACTGTGCGCATGTCTCGACAGCCAGCCCACCATGCACCCACACGCACACATACTCCTTTTGAACATACACAGTCAGCCCACCATCTCACCAGATGGTCGCCACAACATGCCAAAGCACGACACATGCGACACCATGTGCGTGCGGCCTACGCAGGCCACGCCTCATAAACATACTCCTCCTTGGCGCAAAAATTGGAAACGTTTCTCGGGACGTGACATTAGACCTTGAATATACTCCTTAATGCTTTCACAAGGCATTGCTCTCTTAATTTTCATAGACCAATGGCATAAATATGTATCCTGGTATGTAATCTTAGGGCCTAAGTTAAAGTTTGAAAATTTTGGTTTCAAAGTGACTTGTTTTCAAAATTACATTTGAAAAGTTAAAAATTAAATGCATCCTTATGTTGTAAATTTTTGAAGCTTTTAATTTTAAAAATAAGTGAATTTGAAATATTTGGGACCCAATTAAATTAAGTTTTGAAAGACTTTAAAGTGTATTTTATATAGGATTTTTTTAAAAACAGAGAAAAACAAATTAAATTAGTTACATAAGTTTAATGAGTTTTTGTCTATTTTTCTATTTTTGATAATTCCCTTTATTTTTTATTTAAAAAAGGTTTAAAATAAAAATGTATGATTAAAGAAGATTGTTTCTCTATTCAATCCAAAACCATTATTTGATTGGTATGATGTTTGAAATCGTCAAGAAAGGAACAAAGTAATATGATGGAAGAAAAGAAAAATGCAGTTGCAATTTTTGCTGTCATTATTGACCATGTAAATGGAAAATGGGAAGAAAAAGGAAGAGAGGAAGATGGTGAATAAAATAAAAATCCAAATTTACTAATTTTTTTTTTTTTTGTCATGTCAAAGATAACTCTCTAACACTAAAATTGCAACAAAGGAAGAATTAAGCTTAAGAACCTCAACATGAAGTTATGAAAGTTGAAGTTTGGTTATCTAATAATGTTAGATAGTATGTGATCTTATCCTAATCATATGATAATCATAGCAACTTATTTTTGGATTAAATAAAGGTTAAATAAGCTCAAGAATTTCAACCTATTATCATGCAAAATTCAAAACCCTTGTATAATTATCAAAGAAACCAAATATTATATAATTTAATTGTTCCCTTTTTTTTTTACATAAAAGAAACCAAATATTGTTGAAAGTGATCATTTGTGGAACATACTCAAATTTGCACATGATGGGTTGGACTACAAAGAAGGAGGAGAGTTCTAATGGAAATTGGATTCCAAATAGGTGAAATAGAAAATATGATTGAAATTGGGGCAAACATAAGAATAACTTTAATTTTCCACTTAAAACCTATATATATATATATCATTGCTTTTGTCATTGTGTATAACAAAAGGGATTATAAATGCTTGAATAATGAAAAACAAATCTTGAGTTTAAATTATCACTAAATTTTTATAATAATTAACAATACTAGTCAAATAATATGAGATATGTAACAACTCTAATACAATTTGTAAAATATGATTGAAGTGATACATTTAAAACTATAGAAACTAACTTCAAAGTAATTTTTTATTTAAATGAATTTTAATTATCTTCCTTCATATTTCTCTTGAAAATTAAAAGTAAAAAAAATTAAAAGTTAGACCAAAGCATTTTAAAAAAATCTTTTTTGGTACATTTAATTGTAGCTTCATGGAAAATACACTAAATATCATCGAAAAAGCTATGATTTGATCTACTGAACTAAAGAAAACATACATAACTAAAAATATTTGCCAAAAATAATTTTGAGTGAAGTGTAAACTTTTGATCCAAATTTTCAAATAGACATTTTAAGCTATTAGATTTAGGTTTGGTAGCATTGTAATGCATGTCGACATTTTTAGTTGTAGTTATCTTCTACACTCATTGCATTAGACATAAATTTGAGCTTAATACTATTTTCCTCTTTGTGCATTACACGTAAATTTGTGAAGATGACACATAAAAAAACGTATAGTTTGGAAGATGGCTCAAAGGACAAAAGAAAATGTACATATATTGTGTAGGAAGTGTTGTCAAGAGTGCAGTGCATTAGAATTCATTCTGTCAATCTTTGTCAAACATGCAGACTTCTTAAGGAGATATTCAACTCAATTTGGGGGCAATTTTACAATTTTAGCTTTGTATTTTAACTTCTCAATTAATGTGCAACTTAGTTTCAGTTTCCCAAGTCTTATTTTCTGTCCTTTTCATTTGCTAATTTTTTTAATCACTTTTGAGTTCTTACACCTTTGAAAGTTCCTTCAAAATGGCATGTATTGCTGTTGAAAACTCGTATTGATTTGACCAAAACTGTGTTTCTTCAACCCCTTTCATATTGGTTTTTTCATATCTTTCTTTTGGTTCAATGATTCAATTTATTATTGGATTAGTATTTGATCACACTTAGTAATTAACCTTGTTTTTGTAAGGATTATAAAAAGACCTCTAGATTTGTGTAAATCCAACAAGTTGAGCACTTGTCAATATCCAACCTAAATGTGAAGGAAGGGCAAATAGGAACTTGGTATTATATCATTTCTTTATATATATCTTCTACAAATAACTCAGTTCAAAATCTTTTACATTATGCATTTATACAAGTAGAAATTGAGGAGAAAGTGGAATTTTACTCAAACCACCAACTTCCACACAATTTTCTAGAAAACAGGATACAGCTAAAAGAAGAAGAAAAAGCTATCTGATCTTCATATTTTACCTCCCCTTACAGCTCCTCTTATGGGGATCGTTCACTTTCTTCATCAGAAGAATGGTATTTCTGCACTCTATGAAGAGCTTGAAATGCTTGTGGTAATGTTGGATTCACTGGAACTGGAAATTTATGCGCCAAACTTACAATTGTCCGCTCGTTTATCATCCCGACTTCTTTGCAGACACCATCAAGAATTGTAAGGAAATCTCTCACAACCATGAAAATTCTAAATGGATGAGCTTCTTCTTTGGCAGAGTTGCCATGGAAGTACTCTGTGATCTCCTTTACTAGAGACAAAGCAACACTTTCATGGGCTTGGACTCTGATGATATCCTCTTCTGCCATTTTCAAGAATCTGCTCATTGAATCCGAGAACTTGACCGTGTTTTCGTTTGGCCCACCGGCCTCGTTTAGACGTAAAGCCTCTCTGATGTTGTCGAGTCCTCTTGAAAGCTTCATGACCTCGCCACTAAGCACATCGGAATCCATTGAAGCTGCCTTCTTTACGTTGGCGAGCTCCGAGCTGAGACCTGAAACAACTTGCAGGCCGAGTTTCCGACATTTGGCATCATCAATCGGGTTGGAGTTTGGAATTTGACTTGTAACACAAAGACGAGCTCCTTCACTTCTTATGATTTCTTGTACAACAAAATGCAGAAGAGTGGTTTTTCCATCTGCACCCTTGACATCGACAAGCTTCAAAAGTGTGTCGAGTTTGAAGGCATGGGCATCGCCACGGTTGGTGCCAACATTCATGCGATTCCCGGTCTTGAGCACAGCTTCCAAAAGTTTCAAGAACATCCTGCTATTCCTCAATTCCTCGCAAGCAGTCTACAATTTGAGATAACGAATTGACATCAAAATCTAAAAGTAAAACACGTTAAGGACATCAAAGTATTTCACAAGGAAGAGAGAAGTCGCCCTTTTTATAACTATAGGACCCAGAAGAGATGTCAGAGTACATTTTAGATATGCGTCCAACAATCATAGGAGTGACCATCATAATTTCTCAAGAGGCTATGGGATTAAAACGACGTGATGATACTTTATTTACCTCGAGATTTTCGAATGATTTCTTTAGGTACTCAATCTCAGACTCAAAATTTGCAATGTAAAGCAATGCATCCACCCTTTTAAACGCAAAAGGAACATCAAGAACTGCCTTCAAAAATTTCTCAGCGGGGCCGAATTTTGTAGGCGAGACATCCTTGGATGCCTTTAATTTACGTTCTTCTTCTTTTGTTGGAGCCATCTTCAATAAACTTTCAAGCAGCTCTGCTCCAAGTGCTTCTGCATTACCTGCATCCATATCACTCAAGTTTTAATCCTCACTATCCGATTGGAAGTGTTGTTTCATGGTGTTGATCGTTAATGCAAAATCAGATACTCCGAAAAGCAAAAATTAGAAATCGAGAGTTGGCTTGTTCTTTTTCTAGAAGCTGACTTCTATTTGGATCTGAGAAACTTGTAGATTTCCTATCGGCTGTTACTAACCAGAACATTTACTATAGAAAAGAAAGATTTTTTTTCTCTTCAAGTTCAGAAATCAGAAACAATAATCCATCTTCTAAGGCTCCATTTGGTAATCAGGATTTTGGTTCATAGTTTCTGAAAAATAAATTTATTTCTTCTCAATTTTTTACAGTTTTCATCTTTCCTGAGTAAAAAAGTTGAATTCTTAGTGAAATTCCAAAAACAAATAAAAGTTTTCAAAAACTAAAAGCATTTTTAAAAAGTAGATAACAAAGCAAGAAATGAAGAAGTGGAATGGAGGTTTATAAGCTTTGAGTTTCAGAAACTAAATGGTTTCTTAAATGATTAAGTCAACAGACATGCAACTTACTCTTAGCATGCCCATAACATCTAGTATGTACAACAGCACACTTTCTTAAAGCAAAATGAAAGATGCAAAACCTTTAGCATGGTGTCAAGAAATCTTTATCATACCTTCTAAAAGGGCATCACAAACTTCTTCTATGGTCACATTAATCGCCCGTAATGCAATTGCAATGTTCTGAGACTTTTTGGGATCGAGAACTCCGATCTCTTGGTTAGGTGGAGGAAGAACAGTGCGTGGAGTTGTCTCCTTTGAGTTGGAAGTGTTCACAATAAACAAACTTTCAATCATTTCCTCATTTACTCTGCAACAAAACCAATTCTAGTAAGCTCAAGATCAACAATAAAAGACACTATTTCATCGAACAAAGCAAAGCCATAAAAAAAAGCTATTGGAAGACAGAGAATATGAAAAAACTTACTTAAAAGAGCTTGATCTAAGTTGGTCCCACACCATCTCACGATCAGAACTAGCCCTTACTTTGTCCCAATGTAATGGCTTCAACTTGGGCTTAGGGGTGTCTTCAGACGATTCACCATTGCTTTTGCAGGATGACAACTGAATTGGTGAGACATTATTCACATTCTCCATTATAAATGGCCTTAATGGAGGCATTAATGGAGGAGGAGTCTTTGAAATGGATTGGTCCATTGGTGTTGAAGGAGAAACAGGTATGTCCCGTCGTTCTGGCAGAGGAGCTACCAGTGGCGGGGGTGGCGGGGGTGGTGGAGGCGGAGGCGGAGGCGGTGGAGGTGGTGGAGGAGCCGCGGATGAACCCGAAGGCAATTGTAGACGACCCAAATCAGTGGTGTTGATGTTAGGAGAAGATTCCACATCATCAAGATGGTCTAAAGTTTTCTTTGATGAATCTGAATCAGTCAACACAATTCTCTCTGGTGATAGTGGAGTAGACCTGTTTTGATCTGAAATAATGGACGCTCTTGACGGAGATGAGTCCATAACAACTCTCTCCGGTGATGATGTAGGTGAAGATGAAGTAAAAGAGTAAGGAAGTTGCTTAAGTTTTGCATCAGAATCCGAATCGGGAATGTTTGAAACTGTGGGCAATTGAATCTGAATTTGCCCTAAAACTCCATCTGAAAGAGGAAATAAGCAAGGAGAAAAGGGAAATGGCTCGTCTGGATCTGAATTATCGGATTGTCTTGGAGATTCTTCGTGACTATTGTTCGTATCAGCATGATTAACCAAATCCCTATCGGTTGTTAAAATTGGGAACATCACACTGTGAATAGAAACATTAGAATATCTCCGGGATGAAGATGCGGTGGAATTCTTCTCCGGAACTTTGTCCGTCGATAAACGCATTGGAGATGGGCAATGGGATTTAACGCCATCGTCTGATTCCACTTCGCCGTGAGAAAGGGGCGGCGTTAATGGTGGCGAATGCTGCTCCGTCGCTACAGTAGCAGAAACAGAGAAATTAGAAGATTCATTTTGAACAGATCTTCTAGGGCTCAAGCTCGCCGGTGGAGATAAAGAGAGACTCTTAGAACGTGATCTAGCCGGAGAAACGGAACCGCTGGATGTGGAATACGAAGTGGTACTCGAGTCGCTGGATTTACCAAGCAACTCTTCAGCCGCCATTGTTGCAAGAACTCTTCGAGATCCCGAGCCAATTGCGCCAAGAGAACCTTTAGGCGAGTAAAATTCTTCTTCCTCCTCATCTCCCATCGATCTCTCCTCTCCATTTCCACCATTTTGCTTCTCACTCGACCGACCAAAATTTAACGGCGGAAGCGGATGAAGCTCCGGCGAATCCAACGGTCTAGGATCAGCAACACGAGCTCCTCCAACAGAACGCTCATCGATCGCTCGCGAGTTCACAAGAGTACCCAAATACAGAAACTCAGAGCTAGTAGCAGAGGGATGTCTCAACTTAGGTATTCCATTACCGACTTCAACATTCGTAACCGGACACAACCGGCTACTATTTTCCGATCTGTACGTCTTGTCATCGCTCGACCCACGAGCACGCCGTCTCCGCCTGTACAAAAACCCAGCAATGCAGAGAACCAAAACAGCAGAAACAACCCCCGCAATAACCAAAGGAACAACCTTCTTTGAACTTGAACCAGACTGAGACGAATGAGGTAAAATCAAAGAAGAGATATTAGCCGGAAAGGATGCGAAACTCGCCGGTGCCGGAGGAGGTGGGGTTCCGGGATAAGTGGGAAAAAATGGAGAGCCATCAGGATTAGTAGGTGGGGTAGTGGAAAATGGGTATTTGGGATTGGGGGGCGGGGGTGTCGGAGTGGACGGTGGCTCCGCCGGAGGAACAGAATCAAGGGGGAAAAATGGTTGGTGAAGCAATCTACGAGGAGTTTCAGAAGATTTACATTGAAAAAACAGAATGAAGAAGAAGAAGAAGAAGAAGAAGAAGAAGGAATTAAACATATTGTGAGACAAATTGTTTGAGAAATGGAAGAAGAAAGGAAGGTTTTGCAGTAATGGTTCAGTGATTTGTGTGGGACACTTTTTCTTTTCTTTTTCTTTGCTTCATTTTCTCTCTTACCAGACAGAAAGAGAGATAGTGAGTGATAATATTTTGTGAAAAGGTGGAATCATAGAGTGTGAGAAGAAGAAAAAAAAGTTATAATAGAGTAATTTTTTTTTTTTTTTTCTGAGTGGGTGTATGGGTGTGGGGGAGATGCATCCAGCTAAGATTCTGCTGGTCTCGTCTCTAATGCCTTCTCTTCTCTCCTTCTTCCATCATCTTTAACCTCCATTGTTTTTCAACATCAATCTTCATCATCTTCTTTCTTTTCCCTCTTTTTCTTTTCTCTTTTCCTTCTTTTTCTATACCCTTTTCACTTTCTTCTCCTCCATTTTTCCTTTATTCAAATCCCTACAACAGATGGATAATTACTTTCATTATCCTTAATTACTTCAATTCATTCTTTATTAAACATTCATCAACAACAAATCAGTACGTATATCATTATGCTTCCTAACTATATTCACCCACTAAAAAGAGAATATCATCTTAAGCACTGATACACTACAATTTTTGTCCGAGTTTATACACACCATCTCTCTTAGACCCTAAACATAACATACCTATAATAAAAGTCCAAATCCAAAATGAACAATAATTTGTTTACTGATTTTTAATTGTTAAATAAATAGTTACATCAAATGACGAATACATTTAAAAAAGAAGTGCTCATACCACTTTTCTTCTATATTGAAAATATGAAAAAATTAATGATATAAAACACTATCAAATGATAATCTTATGACTTTTTGTTTTTAAATTTGCTATTTTTTGTAATATAAAAAATATGTCACATGAGTCTATTATCATAAACTATTTTACTATTTTTGCAATGGGCTCTAAAAAAAATAATCGTTTCAACGGTTATCTTGAAAAAATTATTTCAACATAATCTAACTTAACCAAATTAAATTAGTACAACGTAGATTCAAACTTGAATTATATTTAACTTGTGTGAAAAATGATTAGACTACAAATTAGGATTGAAGATTGAAAGATTAAGAAAGAAAATGATTAGAGTACAAATACGAGCTTAAATTTGGAGGTAATTAGTATGAGAACCAATAAAAGTAAAGTTCCAATAGTGAAGCGGATGTAAATGAATAAAGTGTTAAAAAAACATAAAAAGAAAGAAAAAAACGTAACTTGAGTAGTGAGTGTTAAATCACCTTTTAAAATGGCAATGCCATGATTACTACTAATTGTTTAAGACTCAAATTAAAAATAAAATAAAATAAATCTCATATGCCCCTTTTTAGGGGAAAAAAAAAAAATCAATACGTTTTCAAAAAGAGTGTATTTATTATATAGGTTGCTTTCAACCTTTTCTTTTTATCCTTTTCATGGAAACAAAAATATATAATTCCTATAATAAAATTCCCCTTCCATTATTTTACGTATATAGTAATAGACCTTTTTTTTTAATTTTTTTCTTGCAATGTTTCGACCAATATTTCTTTGTTTTTGAATCTTAACCAACTTTTTGAGAAGGTTATAATCACTTTAGTTATATTAATTCATTAATTATCCTAAACATTATTCTTAATTTACTACTGTCTTATAATTCGATATTTTTTTATTTTTTATTATTTACTACGGTTTCTTCTAACCAACACTTAAATACAAACAATTATAATAACTCAGACTCCTTGTTAAAATTTAATATATGTTTAATGTTTTCCTGTGATGAAAAAAATTATATATATACATTTTGGTACTTTGAAGAGAGTGCACCGACGAAAATGTCTTCTCCTCGGCAATCGACGCCGGCAGATGACCGCACCAGCCACCGCCATTGAATTCACTTTTCTGTGTTCTAAATTTTTTAACAATATATATATTTTAGTGCAAAATATTACTTTGATGGTTTGATTGCTATATTCATTTAAGGTTGGTTTTAATTTTTGTATTTTTAAAGATGATTGATTTTAGCAGTAAAAAAAAAACTGTTATTTTCAAAAGTAAATAAAAAAGGATTAAAATAGTTACCTTTTAAATTGCACATTATTATTTTTAGAGTATAAAAAACAAAACTTAAATTAAATTTAAAAGTAGTATTAGGTTGTATAATAATCTATAATTGTTATGATATAAAAAGAGAGTACCAAGAAGAAGTTTTGTCATTCAAAATTTGTGTTAAAAATGATGGTATAGAATGGGCAATTAATTAGGAGAGTGATAATGAATTGATTTTACACTGTAATGATTTTGTTGCTCCCACCTTGATGGTATATGTGTATATTTGGTAGTGTGTGTCTTGAAAAATGGTTGAATAATAGTTAGATGATTTGAGATTGGTAGTATTATGAATTCAAAGATGTCCTAATTATGAGTATGCTACGTGACACCTAAAGTATAATAATATGTATAAAAAGAAATAATAATAATAAGAATAAGAATAAAGTGTTAGCGAGAGAGAGAGTTGAAAAGGAAGGTGAGTGGTGGTGTTACTGTTTTCTTTTATTGGACATTGACGTTTGTAAGTCTTTGATTTTTCTATAACTATATAATATTCCCCTTTCTTTTCCTATTTATTCTTTCCCCATCCATTAAATTATATAAATTGTTCAACAAATATGTTTCTTTCACCACCATCTCAAATTTTCCTTTTATTTCCCTCTAATTTCCACCACCATTATTTGTTGTTTTTATTTTTCGAACTCCTAAAACTCTATTATTTTCAAATTTTTCTGGATTAGGATTCTACCATTATTCATATTTTTTTCAAATCATATTTATTCTTTTATTCAAAAAAAATTATTCAACTCTTCTCAAATGTTACACCTAACTTTAACTATTTTTTTTTTTATCTTTTCAAAAAATTGTAGATCTCGATTCGTCTAAGTAAAATTGTACCGAAAAAGCCTAGAAACTTGATAATCTCGAGCAAAATTATATCGAGAAAGTAAGTGCAATTTTATTTGAGATGAATTTAGATCAACCAAATCTTTTACCTAACGTTCGCCAAATTTTCTATTATAACCTTACTAGATTTTATATAAAATTGTGGTTGTATATAAGATTTTTACTATAATCTTGTCAACGTAATGGTAGAAAATATAAATTTGAGAATCCTATAAAATTAGATAATTAGATTAGGTATAAAATTAGAGAGAGAAAACTGGTCATTTTCAAATGTAAAAAGTTCACATAAATTTATATTTTCAAATTTTATGTATAAAAGAGGTAGTTAAGATTTTGGGAAATTTGAATAAAATTTTGAGATTAATAATTTTTTAAATCTTAATTTTTTTTTATCGGTAAACTAATCAACTTTGTTTAGGCTTTCTAAGTATAATTCAAGATAAGAAAAAATAAGTTAAGATTTGGTGTAAGATTTGGGAAGATTTGAATCATTTTTTAAAAAAGATTAAAAGAAATTGGAAATATTTGAAAAATGGTAGAACCTCGTTCTAATGTCTATCGGGATGCATTAAGAAAACCTAAAAGTAAATTGAAATATTTAATATTTTAGGAAAATCTTGCTAGTCGATCTCGCCTGAGATGGATCGAGAAAAATAGTCTTACGAATTTTTTAAAAAATTGTGCTACTTCTGGAAACGAAAACCAAAAGTGTGCTACTTTAGAACAATTCAAGTTTTTAAATTTTATGGTTTTGATTGCATACAATTCTATAATTTTACACACAAATACTACAAGAATTTTTGGTCTCTATCGATGCAAAGAAACGTGGACAAAGCCTTTGTCGACATTATTTTTGCGTGGACATGCATCATGGCCAAATTTTTGTGTCTTGTTCTCTTCCCATGTTGTGGCCGTCTTTTTTAGAAAGGACCATGCAAAATAAACTCCTGCCCCACGAAAACATCGTCTCGTTGACAAAACTTGCATTTCTACTCACTTTTTTATGGGTAAAAACTGTTTCTACCGATGCAAATGTTTTTGTTGGCAAAAGAAGACTTCTCTCCACACTAAATTCGTAAGCAAAAATAAATATATGCCTACATAAAATAATTTATTTTAGAAATTGCATATTTTTTCCACGAATAATGATGTGTTGGACAGACAATATTTGTTTCCTTTTTGCCCATGTACAAAATCATTCGAGTTTTCTAACTACCAACTATGAGGTCAAAGTCTGGAATAGAAAGTTCATTTTGAATAAATATGAAAAGTGGGTATTTTAAGAAGAAGTATGAGTTTTGAGAGTTGGCGTTGAATTGAGACGATGCGATGAGAAGAAGTATGCATCCAAGTAATGACGTGGGGAAGTAGGCATTTTGATGCCAGAAGAGTTAATCGTTTTGGTGTAACACAATACAAAAGTCGGTGTTGAGGATTTAGCATTTCAAGAAAATGTCTAATCTTGATTTGACAGTTGTTTACGTGTTGAGTTTAAGTTTAAGCATGGGTTGATGAGTTATAAGATGACACATTTAAAATGTTAAACATAAGCTGGCGAGCTATGAAAAGTTAAAGAATATGACTAATTCGATTTTGGAGTAGTATAAATAAGATTGAAAAGATTAAAGTTAGGCGTTCTAAAAAGAAGGAAACTAAGGCTAAGTATTTTGTGAGTGATTTTCTAAATGAAAGAATTATTTTGAAAACATTCTTTCTGAGTCTTTGTGTTGTTGTAAATACTTTATATTATATATAGTTGATGTTGATGTTGTTATTTGAAAAGAAAACTAAAGTTTCTATATGATGATTGTGATGATTGTATGCGAGTAAACCATTAGCCTTATTTCTATTAACGAGCTAACTATTATGATAAGGCGTTTGAGTCAACAACCTAAGCAACGGAAAATGAATCAGAAAAATTCTTCAAATGATGCTGTGAAAAGAATCCTAGGTCTAAGCTTAGGATGCTAGTGAAGTAGTGAATTCCGGGTCTATACACCTTGATGCTGGTGAAATGAATCTCAGGACTACATGTAGGAATGATTCATGTTCTTGGTAAAAAGGAATAAGTAGAGGCCATTGTGTGATTTATGTTTTATTGAAATAAGGTTCTGAGAGCTTGTTTATGAAAATGGAAATGAATTCTTTTACTAAATTGTATTCGCCAAAAAAATTTCAAAATCATCACTCACTAAGTATTTGACTTATGTGTTAAGTTTTCCTTCCCCGGGTATCAAGACGTTGAGGCCAAGTAAAGAAGGGTAAGACGAGCTACTAAGCGTTGAGGCGAGAAAACTAAGCATTTAGAAGTTGTGCTAGGCGTTGAAGGCCTAAAGTAGTTTATGTTTTAAGCTTTGTTGTAAAGAGAGCATGTCTATTGTATTATAGGATGCAAGTAGTTAAGTTAATAAAGAGAGTTTGTTTGTTAATTTTCATTGTGTTGAGTTATTCTTATTGCTTAGTATAGCTAAAAGAGTTAAATTGAACTAGGCGATAAAGCTAAGGTTCAAGTTGCGTTGAGATTGGTTGATGAAGTAATTCCACTTATTAGACGTTTAGCGTGCTATCTCGTGGAAAGATACGTGTTGAGTATCTAGACAGTCACGTCCACTTGGTTGCGTAGAGTGACATTTGGGGCGGGGCATGACACCAACATATTTCTAGCATAACACAAAAAAAAAAGTGGACAAAAACTATTTTAATTTGTTTCACATGTATTTATTAGTATTATATGCTTCTAGATTAATTTTCAAATAGAGAATGAATTTTCTATAACAAAATATATCGAACATTGCAACAACAAATTAAAAAAATATATATTTTCAATCATTAATATGGTTATCAAAATATACCAAACTACAATTCTTTAGTTTCCATTTCATTTTGGTATACCAAAATGAACAAAAAAATATTAGTCACACAAAAAAAAAAAATGGTTAGCCCAATCAGGTTGTATTCACTCACAAAAACGTCATTCCTGACATCTTCAAAATACATAAACTTGAAAAAGGTATACTAAAATGAATAAGAACCAGAGATACTAAATCTTAATTACTTGTTTCAAACGAATAAAGTATCAAATCTAGAACTATGTACCTAAAAAGTAAAATGGATTTCAAAGTGCAAGCGAAAAGAGAAGTTTCCTAGATAAGTTAGGGTCGAACACAAGGATTTCAGATTAAATTGGTTTATAACGTCCATTGAGAACTATGTTGTATTTGTATAGTATTAAGTACTTTACAATATCAAATATCTATATTTAGTATTCACAATATCAATTATCTAACTATTATTATGATCAACATGACTGCTAGTGTGATGTGAGATGTGGTATGGTTATGGAGGATTATGGATGTTGTTAGAACTTACTTTGCTTAGCAACCGAAAGTAATAAAGGAAAGTTAACTATATACTACTAGACGATATAAAAAGAATATATATTTCTTTGAGACGACAATATACATAATAAATTCAAATCTGAATTAAAACTCAACTTGAATTTTGTTTATTATTATTTATTCTCAGGTTAGGTTGGGTTGGATTGTTGGTTTATTTATTTATTTTATTTTCTTTTTGAAGTATATTATTTTATTAACTTAAAATACTTAAATTTGTATACAACACATTTTAATAACTAAAATTTCATAAAATAACTGAAATGAAACATGTTAAATATCAAAATTCAACATATTTATTACAAACTTTAAAAAAGTTCGTA
The DNA here is from genome assembly GCF_000004075.3 of Cucumis sativus. Lineage (NCBI taxonomy): Eukaryota > Viridiplantae > Streptophyta > Magnoliopsida > Cucurbitales > Cucurbitaceae > Cucumis > Cucumis sativus. The sequence goes on from NC_026657.2 coordinate 25,970,296, forward strand.
ATAATATGTATGAAGTATAATATTTATAAGTTGTAATATATATTTTAATAATACTAAAAATTCGGGTTGGGTTGGGTCAACCCGAATTTTAAAAAATGTAGCATGAACTTCAATTCAACCTAAAATAAAAACTAACCAAACCCAACCCTTACAATTTTGATTGGATAGTTTGGATTGTTCGAGTCGTTGGGTTATTGGTATTAATATAATAAAATCAACAATTTGAACACTCATACTTTCTACTTTCTTACTCTAAGCTCGAAGCTCTCACCTAAAGATACAAAGAAGAAAAGTTGAGGATGACAATGGCAGATGGGCAAGGATTAAAAATGAGAGGTGAGAGGCTCAATAGATTCTTTTGATGCTCTGAGACACTGCAACGCTTCTCTACTTCTAATTTGTGTCATTTTGAATGCCACGTGTACTTTGCTAACATCCTCACCAACTCGTTTGTCATCTAACGATTTGCATCACCTGGTATCTCCGTGTTTATCGCATGGTTAAGTGATGCGAAGAGCTTCTATCGCCTAAGACAACTTCTTTATTTCGCTTTTATATTCTTCATGCTAAAATCATGCGTTAAGACAAAGAAAAGTGGTGATAAACAGACGTTGCATTTTTTGCGGTTCATGGATCTCATAGTTTTACATTTTCACAAGAATTATCACGTACTATCTCATTTCTACTTCATTATTCTATATAAAGATTATTATAACTTATATTTCTACGTGTGATCAATATATATGACAAGAATTCAAATGATAATAAGGTTGATTGAAATTAAAAGTAGGCTCAATTCAAATATGACTTTTGTTTGAATAGGTTTAATGGATGGGTACATCCTTTTTTGGTTTAATAGTTTAGCAACAAATATGAGCAACTTTTAATATTGTTATTATTACTACTTTAGGTGGGTATGGACGATGAGAAATGAAGATAAATTGTCTAGAAAATGAAAAGTAAAAAAAAAAGTGTGTTGACAAAACAAGGTGCAAGCCATGTGTAAATTACATAATTATGAACTACCATTGGATGTTCCTTTTCTTTTTTTTCCAAAGCACATCAAAAGCATGGAATTTTATTAAAAGCACACATTTAAAAGTAAAACATCCTACCTCACAAAAGTATATATCCCTTTATCTACTATTTTCCTCCCACCACCAACCAAAAATAATACTATATATTAATAACAATAAGAAGTAATTTGACGATACATATTCACATTTTTCTAAATATTTTTCTTTACTTGGACAATCTGATATCATACATGTAAGAATCTAAACTATACACTTTATGCTTGTTTTAGTCACAATTTGAATAGATTTGGAGTACATACAATCACTACAAAAAAAAAAAATTGGTTTTTTGCCTAAACCATTCATTAGACTTTGAATAAATTGCCTAAAAAATGGTTTTAGTCACAATTTGAATAAATTGTCTTATGCGTCGATTTAGGGTTGTCGGAATAGGCTATCTCGATAGTTAGGGATTTAAGTTTCAGGTCTTTTTTGAGGTCATCATCTGTGTCGGTATGCACCCAATCTATCTTAACACCTATTGTACGATGTCAATATACTACTTATTCCGACTCTTTCAAACTAATGTATTGAGAAAGACCCTTTAAGTCAACACCCTTTGTGTCGTTAGCATTTATTCCTCTCGACACATTTTTTAGGGTTGCTAGTGTTGACTTTAACAAAACCTTTTTTTTTAATAGTGAATCGATCATCAAAAATAAGTATTAATCGTTTTAACTTTTTGTTTTAAAAGAATTGGATAGGATAGGTTAAAATCATTCTTAAAATTACATTTATTTCACATTTTTCTAAAAATTAATTTTCGTCTAGCTTTATATTTTAAAATTATGTACATTTTAAAATTATTGTTATTGTTTTTGTCATCTATTCAAATCTATTTTAAACTTTCATGAGTTGAATGTGTCCATTGTTTTTTAAATTCATATTGATGTTTTTTTTTTTATATTCAAAATAACTATATATTTTGCATATTTTATAATTAATATGGAGAGGACACAATATATTATTTTAAATTATAAATTATAAAATCTAATGATAGGTTTATTTTGCTTATTATAACTAAAATAATATAATTGAGTTTTTATTTACTAGACCCTAACTATCAATTTTGGCATTGCTAATCACACTGATTTAGCATTCATTATCTATCAAACCTTATATTCCATTTTTCAAGTTTAAAGTTTAAATTTAATTAGTTTCAAAATTTGTTTAAAAGTTACAACCAATCCCTACTTAATTAACCCTTTTATTCATTCAAATTATTTTCATATTCTCCTTTCTCCCACCTTAAAATAACTTCATGTGTCTTAACATGTCCTAATTAATTGTCATAAAATTGGAAGTTTATTAGAAACTAAAATTTAAAGATTAAATTATTATTGTAGTAGCTTATGATATCTTAACAGATATAATAAAAATGGATTTTTGTAAATTGTTTTTATTTAAAGTAATGGGATTATATGAAAAACAAAAGAAACATGGCAGTGTAATCAAAATGGTATGATTATAAAATCAAATGAATGTGATTAATTTGTGTAGGTATGTATTTTGGTGAATAATTAGGGATGTAAAAGAGTGTGAGATAATATTAAATAATAAAATTAATGCAATTATGAAAGAAAGTACATGAAGACACGTGCACCGACACATTTATTTGTACTTCACCAATACTCTTAAAGCAGCATTAGTCGTTGCAATAAATAGTAATTTAATTAAAGCTTAGTTTCTAAAATATCCACAATGACATTGACCATTCATTTAAATTACACCAAAACCTCCCATGTATATTTTTAAGTCGTCAGTGTCCTTCTGTTCATATAAATTTGTAATATCAATTTCATGCTTACATCCATCTTCTTTTAGCGTTTGTATCGTTGAAAAGATTAGTGGAATAATTGATTAAGAATTAATTGAAAACTGGAGTTCCATAGGATGATATGTTTATCTTGGTCTATGATTTTTTAAACTTTGGGTCAACCAAGCGGTCAAATTTTTTTTTAATTTGATCGGTTTAATCCCGAGTGGAGGATGATCAAATGAACACTACTCAACATCTTCGTGGACTTTCTATTTTCTTTGAAAATTGTTGTTGTCTTTAGTGCTTTTATTTTTTGTCTCTCTCAAAAAGAAGGATGGACTGATTCAAAACCAATACCCGCACCAAAAAATTCAAAACATAAATCTACTACAATTTATTTCGTCCCTTGACTCACCTCTGCTTACCGGTAGGCATTAGTTAGGAGGGGAAGGCTTAAAACCAAACGATATTTGAAAGAACATGAGGTTCTAAACTCGAGTTTGTGAAAGACTCTTACTGCAGGTGGAAGGGGATTGAATCCTTCATTCATCGGATGTTAAGCAAGGAGCCAAACCCAGTTCTTTTTAGGAAGCAACCTAAAAAACAAACTACTATTTAACAGTTCGTTGGTCTTAGAAGTAGATAGAAAAATGCGACTTTTGCTTGCTCAAACAATTTAAATTTGGCGTCGAGAAAGGTTATATTCCAAATATACGTATATTTCTTCCAACATCGATAAACCAATTTTTGATGTTGAGAAATGCGACTTTTGCTTGCTCAACCATTTTGGCATTGACATATCTCCTCCCAATTCTATTCAACATGAGTTCAATTTTTTCCGATGAAGGGAACTTTTTTATGTTAAGTAGGGTTTTACGGACGACCTTGTCAATGGTAAAAAAAAGCATTGAAAAAGTCTTTCCGACTTTTTTTACTTTTATTCGACATTTTTTCCTAGAAAAAGTAGAATATCTCTTGATAAACTAAAAGACTCAAATTACAATTAATTGTCCACAATTTATACCACTAATGAGTTGTTGAATCAAGTAAAATCCTAACTAATAATTGTATCAATTTAAACCTAAACTTTGATGGACTATTTTCACTTTCAACATTTTTCATTTTATATATATATATATAGTTGAGCAGTTGTTAGACTAACACGTGATTGAGAATAGTTAAGAGAGATTGAATGGGCTCGTATACACTAGCCACATGGAAAGGTCACTTCCATCATATTATAATTTAACCGTTAGGTTAACTAGTAGCTTAATTTGAGATCAATTATTTGAGTTTAAACATTTTTTATATATTTCTTATTTTAAAATCAATTAAACAAAAAAAATCTTAATACAAAACATCATTTTTATTTTTATATTTGATACTTTATTTTGTAGTAGATTTTAAATGTCCAATTTTGTTCATACCACTTTTAATAAATCTTATCTTTAATTCATCAAATTTGAATAAAGAATATTAATAATTTTCATGTATATATTTTTTAACATTTTAGAGTTAAAATATTAATTAAATAAGTAATGAATAATAAAGCAGCGATGAGTAGTAATAAGAATAAAATAAACATTTTCCTTTGTCTTTTCTAGAAAGATAACTTTTTCTTTCCTTCTAAAGTAATATGAATTAAAAAATTTAGATTTGAAAGTAGTTTGATAGCATAGTATTTAAAAAACAATTATAATAGAGAAAATGGCATTATATTATTAATATTAATAATGGTTCTTGAGAAGTCTCATAAGGCGGCGTCGGTGCTACGCCTAAGCCACACCCAGGCCTCAAAATGGCTCTACCCATACTCATATTCACATTCTTTTCCTTTTATTTTTATTGATTAAGTTTAAATCGATACCATCCAAAAGTTAAATTGAAACCTCTCAAAATTTATGGTTTATGTTGATATTATTATTTTTTTTTATTAAATTGTTAAAATTATTATACAAAGTCTAATATATCTCCTAACTTTGTATTTAGGAATGTTATAAAATATAATAAAATAAATATTCAAAACAGGCATTTCACAAAAACGTCAAAATATTTTGTTGTATTTATAAAAACAAAATATTTGAAGCAGTTTCTTTGGTACAACACTAAAAGCATTGATTTATGTACACTATACAACAAATTCATCTCATGTTAAACGTAAAAGTATTTTTTATATGAAAATTTTGAATATTATTTTTATACAGATTAAAGAATTCAATGACATGCATATTTTATAATTTCACTTTTTCTTATTACTCCTTTTCCTATTTAAGATTTGTGTCGGTTAATCATAAAAATGACTTTTAAGTTTCGCCATTTATAGTTTAGTTTATTAAAAAATTACATATATCAAAAGTGAATCAATATTTATAGTCCATTTTATAAATATATCCTTTAAAAACTGAAAAGTAATATATTAATCCCGTATGATTATATATATGCTTAATATAATATTTATTATTTGGCTTAAAATAAAAACAGTGATCTTTTTTTAAACAAAACATAATATATTTGGCAAATAAATATTTTAAGATTCTTTGCTACATTTATATATGGTATAGTGTTTAAATTTGGATAGCCAAATTTAAACAATTTTTTTCATTATTTTTTGGTATACATTGCTTAAATTTAATTGGATTTTTTTTTAAACATGGATTTATATTTCGTATACAATCATTTAGATTTCATAGTATAAATTTAACTATTCAAATCTAAATAACTTTTTAAGAATTCTTGTAGATTTGGACAGATGGTAAAAAAGTAAAATAAATAAATCTTTTATATTTGGTACATGATCTTAAACCAAATAACAATTTGAAAAAAAAGAATAATAAAAGAAGATAGACGATAAAAAGAAAGACAAACGGTCAACTTCACCACCCACCTTATTTTGTTATTGGACAGTAAATATATGGTGTTATATTTATGATAATATATTTAAAAACAACTTATTAATTTACATATTTTTTACTTACAAAACTATTAGTTGATAGAGAGATATATTCATAAAATGAAAATATTAGTATCAATATTGTAATTATACTTGAAATGGACAAAATATATAATCATATACCATATATAAAATCCTTTAAATTTAGAAAAAAAAACAAAAAAAAGAAGAAAAAAAAATCCTTCGTCAGCTTTATTTATCTTTATCTTGATAGTGATTCCAACAGCTTCTTGATGTTGATGAAATATTCACTTTTTGAATAATCCAAAGAAGAAGAAAAAAAAAAGGAATTTACTTAATTGCAATTCTTTGTTGTTTTTTCTTCTGGAATTTTATTGTTCTTATTCACTTTTTGACTAAAATATATACAAATACAAACAATGAAAATATAACATAAGGTTTCCTACTATAAGTTAAGGCCATGCATATATATTTATACCTTTAAGAACTAATAAAGTTCCAAAAGCGTTACATAGCAAGTCAAAAAGAAAAGAATAAATAATAATAATAAAACCTTCCAACGGGTTAAAAAAAAAGGACACTTCATGTCTTCATTCAAAAGGAAGTAATATAATTAGGTGAATATTAGGTTAAATAAGTAAAATACCAAGTAGATTGTGTTGATTTATATTTTTATATATGTATATATAAAAAAATCTAACAAATTTCTAATGAATTATTGGAAAGCAGAAAGTCATGCACATTATAATTTCATTAGCAATGATGTAAAATTCGAACTTAAATAAAGCAATAATGAAAATGGATACTTAGCCTATTTAAAGATGGAAGAAATTAATTATTTTCCAGTTGAGATATAATTAAAGTTTTATTTTTCTGTTTCAATAACCTTTAATTTTATTTTCTTGTCCTTACACTCCAAAATTGGATGATTTTTAATCATTAGATGCTGTTTATTAATTTTATTTTTATTTTGCCCTATGGCTTAACAATGAAACACTCACATGGATGACAGGTAGGCTTTGAAGAGCAATTTTTGTAAGTTGTTATAATACTCAATAACCTATTTAATTTGGATTTTGTCCAAATATCCAACATTTTTTTTTTTGGTTTTATAATGGATTGGAGTAACAATGTAGAGCAATCAATATCTTTTTATTAAGTAAAATGTGTTGGTGTTGTTATGAATTATTGTGTTGGATTTGTCACATTTACAAAATAGAAGCCAAAAAACAAATTAAATTATTGGTGAAATTTTGTGTTCTTGAGATATGGGTGATATTGTGTTTGTAGGAACAATATATAATTCATAATTTCAATTCTTTTTAGTGTTTACTTTTTTTCAACTCGTTATCTTTTCTATTCCCAAAAACACATGTAATAATAATCAAAGTAATCACATTTGATAATTTGTTAATTTATTTCTTTGTATTTTTTAAGATTTTTTTTTAAATCACAAAAGTTCAAAAATGTATTTTCTTTTTCCAAAAACAAAATTTTCCTTCTTTCATCTGTCTCCTAAAACTGATTTCTCTATGCTATTCCCAATTTCTTCAAAATAATAAAAACAATATTTTCTCTTTCTAAACTTTTCTTACCTCTCTCTCTCTATATTATCTTATCCTATCTATTTATAAACTTTTTTTTAGGACAATCTATTTATAATTTTTCTCCATAAAGTTATTTTTCCCCCAATAAATCTATATATTTTTTTGTCAAGGATTATTTTTTCTCGTTTATCTTTACCTATCTTTTACTCTTTAACTTTCTTTTCTTTTTCTTTTTCTTTTTATTTAACTTTTCTCTCTCTAAAATTTCTCTCTTTTATCATCCACTTTTCTTTCTTTTCCTCCACCTAATATTTAACTCTAAATATATTTCTTTCAATTTATCAAACCTATCAAATAAAAATCAAATTAAATTTACGCCCTCTACCTCTATTTTCACTCCATTTTAAAAAATAAAAGAAATTATTTTTTATTTGAAATTTAGCCAAGAATTCAAAACCTATCAAATTTAAAACAAAGACAAGGAATAAAATGGTTATAAAAAAGAAACAAAAAATTTTAAAAAAATCATGCAGTTATCTTTTTCGTGCAATATTTTAAAATAGGAAAGGAGACAAAAATACAAACATGTTTGACTAGGGTTTTAAAAGAACTAAATTATAATAAATAATTGCAAAGGAATATTTATAATTTATTGCCGTAATTGTGCACAAGACATGGACCTTCCTACTTCCTATATTGAAAAGATGGGATCTTCTCTTCAATATAATCTCATCCACCAAAGTTATATATTCTCATTTTAATGTAAGTGCCACTTCCCCTACTCCTACAGCCACACTCACACACACACCAACAAAATAAATATTTTAATTCAACTACCATATACAGCTAAAATAGTATATAATCAATTATTGTTGAGATTAACTTTAATTAAACATGAACCATGTTTCTTTTTTATTTTATTACAAAAGCTGCAATTAGGATTTTAGAGAATATTAAAATAGGGACTTCAAACTTGTAAATTGATTTTGAGATAGAACTAAAAATGAAAGAAGGGGAGGGAGGAGGGAGAGAGAAAGAAATAGAAATAGAAAAAAGAGAATGTGGTTCTGGGAGATGTTAGTGCCTTAGTGGGGGTGGACCTTCCATGCTTTAATTACAAACATAATTTAGTAACTTTTTGAGAATTATTGGGAATTTGTCGGAACAATTTCCTCATTCACATTTATTTGTAACCTTACTCCCCCAATTCATTCCCAATCGAAAAAAACCTTGTCATTAATTTTTACGTAAAACTCTTTCGGTAATTTCTCAATAATAAAGAAAAATATTTTTAACATCCAGTTTCCTTCATTCTCAATTGAATTGAATAGCCAACAAGCAATTAACCATAAGGCTAATATTGTTTAGCTTATTAACCATAAGGCTAATATAATCCTAATCGGATGATAAATATTGTTTAGCTTATTAACCATAAGGCTAAACATCTTTTAATGGTGGTATTCTTTGGCAATAAAGTTAGAGGATCATTCGTTCTATCCGATAAACCTATTCATAGCTGATAATACGTTTTTTAGGCTATAAAAAGTTTCTTTTTGACTATGCTAGATTTCCACTTGCCTACATACCATGAGAGTCACAAAGTATTGTTCAAAGTTTTCATTTATACTAGTGATGGCACAATTTTCAACATTATTGGCAATGTTACGAGGTAAGATATTAAAATTGAGACTGTGTGTAGTTTTTTTAAGAATAGTGGACTGCCAAATATCATTATCAGATACTACAAGTTTTTTATTGATCAGTTAAATCACTTAAAAAAAAGTTCCTAGCCTATCTTGATTGAGGTAATATGGGAAAGAGAACAATGTGTAAATAACATTGCCTCTTCTTCCCTTTAATTTTAATTTGCTCAAGAAGCATCAAGTCATAATTGCCATCTTAGAAAGCAACTTAACTTAGTTTTGGCTACTAAATTAGCATTGGGTTTAACTTCAAATTCATCTCCTTACATTGTTATTCTACACCAGCTTCTTTTAAAACTAAAACAACATGCTTTTGTTCTAAAAATGTTAAATTTAATTAACATTCAATTCAATGTCTATTTAGTTTAACACACAATTTAAGCTCGTATTGATTAATCATTTGTTTTTTTTAAACTGCTATCATAACAATTTTGTTTTTGATTTATAACCTTAGAAATGTAGCATATATAAATTTGAAGAGAAAAGAGAGAGTTTATAACTTGAAGTTAGAATTGATTAGAAAGTTGAGAGTAATTGGTAAGGAAAGGAGAGAGTTGGATCCGTCGGCCCACTTAATTATGTTAAAATGAAAAAAAGAAAAGAAAAGAAAAGAAAAGAAAAAGAAAGAGTTGAGGAGAGGAGAGGAGAGGAGAGGTTGCTTAGTGTGGTGACTGTCCTTTCTTTCCCATATGGATTCTCTTCCTCCACTCTTTCCCTCTTCTCTAAACCACAACCATTCCGAACCCTAATCTCAATTTCCATTTCTTCTTCCCTTAATCTTCCATGGCCATCCCTTCTCCTTCTCCTTCAACCTTCTCCCCTTCTGCTTCTTTCTCCTCCTCCAGAACTGACCCTTCTTCCTTCTCTCCATTTCCCTCCATTTCTCCTCGAACCTTTTCCATCTCTTCCCGTCTCAATTCCTCCATCTTCTCCGCCGCCGCTGGTTTCTTTGGTGCTCCCGACAACGGCGATATTCAGTACGAGCTTCTCCATCATGGCTTATCTCTGGAACGTCGAAAAACTGGCTCTGCTGTCTTCGTTACACTTCCTCTCGATGCTGTCTCTCCTGATGGCCAACTCCGTAGGAAGAAGGCAATGTCGCAGTCCTTCAGGGCACTTGCGGCTGCTGGAGTTGAAGGGGTTGTCATTGAACTTTGGTGGGGTTTGGTGGAGACGGATGTTCCTTGTAATTATAATTGGAAAGGGTATTTGGAAATTGTGGCTATGGCTCGTCGGTTTGGCCTCAAAGTTCGGGCTGTGTTTACATTCAATCAACATGGCTTGGGGCCCGATGATCCTCACTGGTTAGTCGGTTTAATTTCTCTGTTCTTAATGTTATCTTTTGGCTAGTTAATTCCGAGTTGCATCACCATAAGCATGTATTTCCATTCTTGAAAATTAATATTTCCCCCATTTCTTACTTTCTGGATAGCCTCTGGGTTGGGCGAGGGAGGGTTCTATATAGGGGGACGGTGCACAAGTTGGTCTGTAAAATATAAGTAAACAAAGAACAAAAATCTGTAGATATATGGTTTTATGTAAGAACTGTCTTCGTGGTAGCTGCATTCGATTGAATAGAGTTAAATTACAACTTTAGAGCAGAAGTTTTTGGGAGCTTAGAGATTTGGAGTATAATTCAGTGTTAAATTGATTGAAGTGCTGTAGCCCTTCAATATTTAATGGCGAGTTAAAGAAGAAAAAAGAGAAACAAAAAACTGACATACACAGGTATTCGTACATATTTTAAAATTCAGCATTGAGCGAAGTAAGAAGTGGGAAATAACTCACTCTCCTAACTCCTTGCATCAAATCTTAGACCTCCATCTTCCTCCATCTCCCTTCTTTTCCACGTTGAGCTTCTCGTGCAGTTTCCCCCTGCTTGTATTTTCAAGACATTTTACCTAGATTGGCGGTAAATCCTTATCTATGGCATGAGTTACAGTTGAAGAAGTAGAGTAAGAAGGATTGAATATGGTAGCAATCACTTGTAATCCATTTCCGTACGTTGGTGGCCCACCTTCTAGGGGCTCTCTTGCTACGCCTATTTTCACATTCTATCTTCTCCTGCTTCGATGACCATTGCTGAGGCTTCAGTTTTTTTTCGTTTTATGGCAATTCCAAAAAAGGTTAAGGTTATTTTGTGGCTAGTCTTATTTGGGAGATTTAATACCTTGAAAGGTGTTTTATAACACTCTTTCTTCATCTTCCTCCCTCAATAGTGTGTTCTGTGTTGAAGGCATTGGCTGGATCTAATAAATCATTTGTTGTGGGATTTCCAGTTTACAAGCTACCTTTGGAATTGTTGGCGGAGGTTGTTTTGTGTTAGTGGGGCTTGCAATATAGTTGAGTGAAACAACATGATATTTGGAGTTGAGGTTGGGAAATCAAAGGAGGTGATTTGGGAGGTAGTGTGATTTAACCCTTCTCAATAGGTGTCTGCCAAAAAGGAGACATAGTCTCAATAACTAAGAGGTCATGGGTTCAATTCATGGTGGTCACCTATTTAGGAATTAATTTTCTATGAGTGTCCTTGACACCGAAAAGTTGTAGGGTTGGGTGGGTTGTCTCCTGACATTAGTTGAAGTGCGCTTAAGTTTGGCCTAGATACTCGGGATAAGGGAGGATAAGAAAATTTTATCTTTGGGATGTGCCTTAATTTTTCGCCTGTGTATTTAATGGGGTAGAGGTGGCCGGTGTTTAATTCGTTGTTCCATGCTGTGGTTGATGGGAGAGGGGCTGAAGGGGTGGCTCTTCCCAACGTTGACTCTGTTGGGATTCTTTAGGTTGGCAATTTCCTTTTGGTAATCAGGGATCCTTGCTCTGCGAGGTTAAAGAGGCTACTGGTTGGGCGACATTGGCTTTGGTTGGAAATGGAATTAACAAAGTGGAGGTCAAGGAAGGTATAAATGGTAAGACCGTAAGGGGGACAAGGGTTCAGAGATAAAAGGAGGAGGGGATAAGAGAAAGTGGAAGGAGGGTAATGACTAGCTGTGTATGGAATTAAGGAAGTTGGATAGCTCAGTTAATTATGGGAGCAAGAAAGTCTCTAAGGAGGTAGGGCCATCTTTGTCAAAATGTTAAAAGTTGTCTCTTGGAATCTCAGGGGCCTGCATGGTCAAGTTAAAAGGAGGTTGGTTAAGGATTTTCTTAGACAGGAAGCTCCGGACATTGTCATTTAATGGAAACCAAAAGAAGTCAGTTCTGCAGTAGGAGAATTGCCAGCATTTGGAAGAGAAGAAGGGTTGAGTGGGAGTTCCTCGATGCAGAAGGGTTATCAGGTGGAATTTTGATTTTGTGGAGTACAAGGACTTTCTTAATGAGGGTTAGAGGTAGGTTCTCCATGTCTATTTCCTTCTTAGACAGTGAGGGCGAAGAGTTCTGGGTCACTGGAGTTTATGGTCCCCCGAGGATCAAGGGAATGGATTTGTTTTACCTTTTTCGGGATGTACCTTACCTTTTTCGCCAGTGTATACAATTGGACACTCAATAGGGGAGGATAAAAAAGGGGTAAGGCACATCCCAAAGATAAAACCCAAGGAAGGGGAGGATAAGAAAATTTTAATGTAGAAAGATTCTGATCTTCTAAAGGTTGTGAACATTTACGCCAATACAAAGCATTAAGAATAATAAAATCTCTAAAGCTCTCAAAGGTTGAGTTATTAACGTTTAAAATCCCTCATTCTGTTCACACCAAAGGGACCAACCAGTAAAGGAGAAATTAGAGGCATAGTATTTTCTTGCCACTATGGGAAGGATGTTCTACAAAAATCAACATAATAAGAGGTCGTCTTCATTCGGGCTCTAAGGTAGTTGTGGGGTAATTTATCCCATGCTTCGATTGTGTACTAGAGGTAATTATCGACCACTGTGAGGTCTTTATTTGGATTGTAATGCCATTGTGAGGTTGAGGGGAAGAGGTATAAAGCCACATATATTCAGTATTGAACCATAGTGAGCATACTCAATGGTAATTGATATATACTCCTATTAAAGTTGGAAATTTAAATCCACATATCCCTACTTGGTGGTTCCTTTCCTACTTAATAATTTTGGTAGTTGTATGTTTCTTTTGTAAGCTTCTTTTTGGAAGTTTTAAGGTTTTGGTTTTTTCTTCAGCCATTCCTGAATTCTCTGTTATACCTTTTTTTAAAAAAGATTCAAATCAGCTAAAAGGTGTCTCTTCAAATAATGCAAAATGTGAACCCTTTGGTCCTCATCCCTCAAGACAAGAACCAAAGAAGACGACGGTCCTTTTAAAAGAGAGATTTTCAAAGGTAAAAGGTCATTTTCAATCATATTGACAAATCATAAAATAACACTAAGATATGCATTCTGTAAGGTAACACGATCAAAAAAGGATGAAGTCAGACAATTCATTACATGGCTGATTGCTGATTGCTTTATAGTCCTTCAGCCCATTCATCGCATGGCTCCTAACTTGCTTTAATTCCCATCCATGACTCAGCACCCATTAGCGGTTGTACATACTGATATTCAGAGCTTTTCAATATCTGTCAATCATACAATATCATAACTCAATCGAAGTTTTCTTCTTATCCAGAACTTTTCCTTTCCCTTGCTTGTTTCCTAGATATTGCTGTCAATTTCTGCTGTGCTGTTTAATATTATATTTTTGTTATTAGTATTGTCATACTCTTATGACTAAAGCCAATTGAAGGGCCTTTTGTATTCACTTTCCTGAGGCTTTGCCTCCTTTTGTTTGTACATTCCATTTGTTACTCACGTTTGTCAACTAATAAAATTGGGAACTGATAGATTTAGTTTCTTGTTTGAAATGAAAACATGCTCATGTGAAATAAGAGTTGTCTTGCTGGAAAAGTGAACTACTTTAAATTTCGTTATTCTAAGATAATGGTTTATCTGCCATTGAATCTGAAGTCTCCTTTATTTCCCCTTTGTTTCCCCAATAAAACATTAAGGATTCCCCTTCCTAAATGGGTACTTGAAGAGATTAATAAAGATCCCGATTTAGCATATTCTGACAGATTTGGAAGGAGAAATTCGGAATATATTACTCTTGGATGTGACACTCTTCCCGTTTTGCGTGGACGATCGCCTATCCAAGCATATGCAGATTTTATGAGAAATTTTAGAGACACTTTTAGACCTTATCTCGGAGCCATTATAACGGTAAATACTGCTTTATACACTACGTCAAATTTCAAACTCTGTCTTCTGAATTTGTCACTTACATTCATTTTTTGATGGTTAATATTACAGGGGATTCAAGTTGGAATGGGTCCAGCTGGTGAACTAAGATATCCGTCATCCCCTTCCCAGAAGCTAGCATGGGCATGGCGCTCGCGTGAGCTCGGAGAGTTTCAGTGTTACGATAAGGTAGAAGAATAATAGGGAGCTTCTTCACACTTTCCTTTGATTGTAGTTGCATTTTCTAAGACTTATTTTGATTTCTATTCTTAATGGTGTGTTTCAGTATATGCTTGCCTCCCTGAATGCTTGTGCTCAAAATGTTGGGATGCGTGAATGGGGAAATGGAGGTCCAATTGGTGCTAGTAATTTGATGAACAATCCCGAACAAACAGAATTTTTTAAAGGTGATGATGGTTCTTGGAATACTCCTTACGGTGAATTTTTTCTCAAATGGTACTCAGAAATGCTTCGTCTACATGGGGAGAGACTATGCAAGGAAGCTGAAACCATTTTCAGAGGTAGTGAAGTCAATTTGTCAGCCAAACTAGGTGGGATTCATTGGCATTACGGAACAAAATCTCACCCATCAGAGTTGACAGCTGGATACTACAATACTTCGATCCGTGATGGTTATCTCCCAATTGTTCGCATGTTCGGTAGGTATAAGTTCACTATTTGTTGTTCATGCTTCGAAATGAAAGATGCAGTTGAAAAGCAGATGAACCCTGTTAGTAGCCCAGAAGGGTTTCTTCGGCAGCTGCTGATGGCTGCTCGGGTGTGCGGTGTACCTTTGGAAGGTGAAAACTCTGCATCGAGGTTGGATGACGACTCGTTTCAACAGGTTGTAAAGATGTCAAGGGTTTATACAGATGGGTTGGAGAAGCCCTCGTTTTCTTTCAATTTTGTGAGGATGGACAAGAACATGTTTGAGTATAGTAATTGGGTTCGATTTACACGTTTTGTGAGGCAGATGTCTGATACCTCCAAGCTTTTTCGAGCCAAACTAGATCCTGGAAATAACAGAGGTCTCTCATCGGATATTACTGCTTCAAGATTGACTCTTCTATGTCACTGAAGTTAATGTTTGCGTGAATCATTCAATGGTTCCTCCATGTAGTATGCTTTGGTATGTAATATTGAATGAACTACTGATCAGTCGAGAATATATAAATTATGTAGCAACTACCCGTATACACACCTAAATTAAGGAGCTTATGTAATGGCCAACAATATTACCCAAAAATAAGTAAAGAAATTCTTTGGTATAAGATGGCGGGCAGGAAACATAACCTCTTTTGATAGCATAAAATACTATGGTAGTATGAAGAAAAGCCCATTTAGTATTCAAAGAATCGTTCATGTGTACAAATCCAAATAAAGGCAACACCATTGGGCATGAAAGATGGTTCTAACAAAACTACGCATTGGACTCAACCATCTCTTGAGTATGTGATGTACGACTCATCCAACCGTGCTCAGGCATTCTTTGACATTCGAGATGCCGTTGGTGAAGATTTTGAATCTGGAAATATATTAGCCAAAAGAACAGACATTAATAAAAAAAGAAGATTCATTTTTTATTTCAATTTCAACGAAAGAGTGGAATATACATGCATTCAACGCAAAACCATTCAAGAGTTAAGCCACTTTCACATTGCTATTTCTTGATCCGTAAATTCACATAAAACAAGAACACAGAAAATAACACCCAATAAACCTAGTACATAATTATAGTAAATGTTGTGAATATCACAGGAAAGGAAGATAGAGCTTGCAGTTTTTATGCCTCCATCCTCCATTACATTTCAAAATATTGGGCGATAATGAGGCATGTGTGGGGGATTAAATTTTAATCCGAAAGATTCAACCCTGGCATATCCCCACAATTAATTATCACCAACACAATCAGACTATTCTTCGACGGGAAAATTGAACAAATGAAGTGAAAATTACCAAAAGATTAGAGAAGCATCCCGAGTGTAAGAAAGAATGATTATCACCACTCCACTTTGCAGGTGCAGGAGCTTTCTGCGTTCCCCTTCATGCTCTGAGCATTCTAAGACGACTTGTATGCACATTAGCACATGAACGTCTCAATTGTGTTAAGAAACTTGTTCACATATAGTCACATGTCACGGAATGGCTTTTATCGAAACTCTGAAAGATACACAAGATATCATCAATGAGAAAGTTGGAACACCGGTATCACCTAATCCAACAAAAACAAAATTCTAATCCCAACAGCTAATAGTGACAAAATGGACTAAACTAATGGTTAGTTCGCAGCTACGGATAGGCTGAAAGTTCTACGATAACTAAAAGTCGAAATATAGTTTTGGAGTCAGAAATTAACCCCTGTTTTTACTTTGGGTCCTAAAATTTCAATTCTCCCTCCTGAATTAACATCTTCGAACAAACATCTTCATAGAAATATAACAACCAACAGAAAAAATGACAAGATATATTTTATTTTACATATATTTTTATGAAGGAAAACAGAAAGAATGATAACAGCTCAACCTTGCTAGAGCAAAATTGCTATATAGGTTGTACAACTATGTCCCTTGAGTTCTGACATACAGATAAGAAAATGAATATGTAGTACATCACTCATATAACATGTGGGAAATGTAGGCTAAGAGCTAAGACTTATTTCAATATTCGAGAGCACACGTAATATTAGGTTGCCAACAAAAGTTTTGCAATGTAGATCATTTTCGCTTTTGCTCATTTATTTAGCCCCAACACCAGCAATTTCCCTTTGATTTAGTTAATGCATAAATGTCAGACCGGGAAAAAAGAAAAAGAACAACAGCAATATTAAGGTGTGCTCCTCCATTAAATCCTCATCTCACAGCATTGGGAAAACAAACATCAAAAAATAAATACCGGGAAACAATCTAACATGTTAAACAAAGTAGCAGATTGACCAATTAAGCAAGCATAAGAAGTACTATCAGCACCAGAAGTACCTGATAAAAACAGAGTAACCACTAAAACAGGTCCATCACCATCTTGGGTACAAAGAATCAATATCCCAAGTAACTTGGGTCACCGATATATTCAGCAATCTGTTCTAAACGCACATTAAGTAATTCGTGGCTATCCGCATCCCGAACTACCCCCGTCTCTTTGTCAAGATCCCTCTCAACTAAACTCCCATAAACTCCTTTGTGCTTACCATAAAGAACAAGAACAGGCCCCCCACGTCTGGGAAGTGCAGTCTCAAGAAGCTCTTGAGAGACCCCTTGAACAAGCTCTCTACTCCCATCAATGGATATATCACAAATAGAGGGTCCAACTACGTCTACTATCTCTCCCTTTTTCAAATAAAACTTCCCTCCCTTAAATTCTTTACTGATGATTCTAACACGAATATGACTAGTGAGCCAAGACAATCTACCGGTCCTCTTCTCTTTATCCCTTGAACCATTTTCACGCTTCTCCACTACTTGCTCGACTTCTCTTCTCCGTTTCTGGCCTGTGTTTTCATTCTTAACTTTCAATTCCTCCAGTTTCTTCAAGAATTTTTCCTCTTCTTTAGAACCCAATTCAGCTATATCGGTTGCACGAACTTTCAATTTGACATGTTCATCTCTTTTAGAAAGCTTAAGAACAAGCCAATCGGAATCCAGTTTCTCCAAAACTCTACCTTTCAAACCAGCATCTCTACCGCGAACAATCCTGACATGTTTGCCAATAGAAGCTAATCCATCACTTTCTCGATCCCTGTTTTCCTTCACTCTACCTTCATCCCTTTTTCTCTCACGCTCTCTACCTCCATCTTTCTCTTCCTCCTTCTTTGAAATGCCAACAGGAACATCACTGACAAATCCTAGCCCTTGCTTATCAGTTCTTCTACTGTATTCCCTAACTTTAACATCCTCTTTAGCATTCCTCCCAATTCCCTTACCCTGACGCCATCCATACCCATTCATCAAAGCAGCAGCAAAGCTTTCCACAGGAACCTCCTCAAAATCCTCGAACCCTCTGTCCTCAGGTAGCCTCTCGAGATCCGCTTTAAATTTCTCCAACATAATAACCTCCAAAGGAGCAGGCCGCGGCGGTTCTTCCCCAGATTTAGACTCATCGGAAATCTTCATACCATCAACGGACTGCCTCACATTAAGACCATACGACATCTTCGAATCATCGAGCGGATCTAATCCAGAGGCGGACTCGAACTTGAGATGAGACTCATCAGATTGATCAAGAGGAACTTCGAGATTCTTCATTCTTTTCAGCGGCCTCCATTCGTTCTGAAGGGAGGGAATAACCAAATTTCTGGACTTGCCAGTGGTTTCGGACAGGGGTTTTGAAGCGTCAAACTCGTTGACATACTGTTTGGAATCGTTTAAAGGTCCATGATCAAGGGTTTTGTCGTCAAATTCCTTTGAAGGTTTGACGAGATTTGGCTTGGAAGAAGAAGAAGAGGATTTTGAAGGAAGAGAGAAGGATAGCTTCATGGTTGAAACCCTAGAGCTTGGCTTGGAGGTGGCCGTGGATTTGTGGAAATGTTGTTCCGATTCCATTAGAATGCAAAAAGAAGGATGGTTTTTTTCTCTTAGAAATAGAACCGGCGTTTTGCTTTTCTCGAACCCGGTTTTCATGAAAAAAAAAACCCAATATGTGAATTTGTTTTCAGAACTTACAGTGAAAATGTTAATTACATACAAAAATCCACATTAAACTGATAGTATCCAAATTTAAGTTTCTTTCCAAGTATGAATACTAAACTTAGATATTTTAAATACATAAACTAGAATTCAACCACTTCTAAAGTATAAATAGGGTTGGCAACCAATTCGGGTGGGGGAGACACTCTCTCTCCCCATCCCCTAACCATACAAAATTAAGTTTGGTGTCTCTAGTCTGACCCCGTCCCATGTTAAACTGTGCATTCCCCGCGGAGAATTTTCCATCCATAAGCACAAAACCATAATTATGAACACAGCACGGTATACACGAAAAACATTCCAAAATAATACACTAATAAGCATAAATTGTTGAGAAAGTAAAAGAAACAAAAATAAGAATAAAACTTTTTTAGTACGATGCGATCCACCTTCTTACGTCAATGGGGGAGTACGTACTATAGATTTTAAGAGATAATGGTAAGAGTAATGATGTACAAATTATGAGTAAACCTCATCTTTTTGTAGGTGAAATCTTCAACACGTCACTGCAACATGTTTTTGGACCTCTCGGCTGCAACATATTGGAGATGATGATCCTCTCAGCTTCATGTATGCGAAGGACAAACTTGTTGATAAAATTGTATTGCTACAATCTTCTCACCATTTGCTTACGTAAATGCATGTTTTCACTTGTAAGGTGATTACAATCAACATCATTGTTCTTCCTATAGAATAAACAATGTTTTGAACTTTGCATTTAACTTAACAAAACTCATATACTATTATTCTCTAGGTATTAAAAACACATTTCATTGCTAACAAGTTAACCAAACAAGTTGAACATAGAAAGTAACAGAAAGATGGGAGAATGGAAGAAGAAATGCATTATTGTTTTTATAAAAATAACTTTAGGCTTTTGAAATACAAGTTACTATAGCCTTTTAGATAGAATAATAAGATCAAAATGCATAATAAAGGTGTCAAAATGCGTAACTTATGTTGCAAATGCATAAATATTCCAAAATACACTTTACATAAGCCTCTATGCATGTTTCACCCATTTCTTAGTGTCTTAACGCAGGATAGGAATAAAAGAAGAAGTTATTAAATCATGGAGGAACTTGCATGAAGACTATACGAGAAGACCTTGTTAGCACGAAAAAAGAGGTTCGCTAAAAGACAAAAGTGGTAGATGAAGTTGATGTGACTTGACATAGGTTGCTTTTGACGCTAACATGTTAAAGAGAATAGAAGTTTCCAGCCCAAATCTGCCTATAAAAAGAATTTCGTGTTGGTTTTTTATTACGCTCTATAATAATTTTATGCATAATTGGTTAATTGTTTAATAAAAGTTATTATTCAATTGCATACTATTGTATAATAATATCCATGAATATGTTATTATATTCTAAATGTCCCTAATCGATTATTATCGTGGGAGCAATAATAATTAAGATTAGTATGAGTTACAATTGATAATCATAGGACGATTATATGTAGAAAACATAAATTATAATCATATTTTATAATTGATATTCTTGACATGTTTGCATTATGATAATAGGACTAATGTTACTACATTTTCTAAATTGTAACAATAGCAAATTTAAAGTAGATAACCTTCTAATAACTCTTTGATATCATTAATTACTTGTCAAATTTATCATATTCACAATATGCAAGAAAAATGTTCTATGAACTATTTTTTTCTAAGAAACTTTATTATCTAATGTAATTTTTCTCAAAATATTATAAAAGGGAGGATGAAGATGTGAGTTGATGTGTTTGGAAAAGAGGGTTGTATCTTGAAGTTACAAAAATAATTGTAATTGAAAAGTGAATGGTTTATTAGAAGTTGTTTTTCCTTTGTTGGAAAGGTATCGTGAGAAATGACGTCACAATTCGGGTTTGGTTAAAATTTATTATTCAACAATTTGTATTGCAATGCTATGCTACAAATTTGATTTGATTTTATTTAGTTACATGGAGCCGGAAAAACTTCCATTGACCCTTTTGCTAAACACATACATTTTAATTTCTTAATTAGTGTCTCCAAACACAAATATTCAACTTCCAAACATGAACATTGAAACAATTTTTAACGTGTAATTTTCCCAAGCAAATGATCCAACTCGCATTCATAGGTCACTAGTTCTTAAAAATTTATTTTGATGCATCTAAAGCTATGCTTCTTGAAGAAGCAAGCCATCTTTTCCATTTTAAACCAAATCAAAACTTGTTTAGTCAACATGGATCGAACTCATGATCTCTTGGTAAGTTGACATTTTTACCACTAGGCCAATCAACTGTAGTTATTGAGAAAAAGTAATTGAATGCAGCAAATTCCTAAACTCAACTCATAAAATAGATATCAAATACATCAGTAATTGATCAAAGTGAACATAACACAACTACCATAATGTATGTACTACCAACCTCCGGTGAGAGTCAAAAAGTGATTTGATCCCACATTGAGTTTAGGTCATCTCCTTAAAGGTAAGAAGTTCAACCTTTCAACCTCATAATTGTTGTTTTAAAAAAGTTGAGTTTTGATCTATTAGTGCGATGAAGTGTATTCTTCATCGGATCAAGTTAGGATGACAGGAAGCAACTATGGCACATGGCAGGATGGGAGCAACTTAAAGAATAAGTGAACTTCTCTCAGCAATCAGGACTTCTTTCATAAATAGGAAATAAAAGATAATAGATGAGGAAGAAAGCGACAAACCAGAGGATTGGTTGTTATATTGGATCTTGACGACAAAATTATCAGTTGAATTCATCAGGCTTCTTCATCGCTGCTCTCAATAACAACGTGAGTGTCAATGGTTTTTGGTCTTTTTGGAGTCCTATTTTCATCTTCTTCTTGCTCTTCTTCGGAAGCATTTGGATTTTGACCAATGGACCATTTTTCTATTTCCTCCAGAATTCTATCCCCATACTTCTCTGCCTTCACTTTTCCAATCATTGTTTCCAACTGCAAATTAAAATCATTTAACATTTTCAGAATTTTAGATTTTTGAATGATAACTGCAGTCTAATTTGTTAAAAAGAAACTAGAAACAAAATAGTTATAAAAAAAGGTCTATTTTGATCTGGACCAGTGGGAACTCTTTGTAATCCTTCCATTCAGCTGCTTATAAAATAAATTGAACAAGACACCTATTAAGGCTTCCTAAGCAACCAGCAGACACCCTTTTCAAAATCAATACTTAAAATTGATGTTAAGAAGATTTGCCTGATCCAAGGAAGTAGGCTTTTGGGCACTTAAGACAACGATTTGCTGGGTCGAGAGCACTGAATGAGGGAATATGCCTCCGTCGATGGATGCAAGTTCCTTGCGTAGCTTGTCAAGCTTACACTCTAAACCTGATGGAGCAACACTTTTTCTTTTAGATTTAACACCAGTTACCTTTTGTTTGCCGGAAATCTCAATTTTCACGACCTTCTTCCCTGTAAGTAGAAAAATGTCAGCAAAGTCAATTATTATATTCCTTGTTGTAATCCTTCCCTGTAAGTAAAAAGTCACGACCTTCATAATTTTTCAAGTCAAGTAAATAGAATAACAATTGTACTTCGATAACCAAAGTGTGTTTCTCATTCTCTGAAATTGAAAATTATAATAATTGGATCCGTCCAACTTCAATTGTTGTATCAGGTCATTGGACTAGAGAAAGAAACCATACTTTTGAGGATAGATATTATTAACTGAAAAGTTGTTTAGAAATTAGGATACAGCGGTCTTAAATTTTTGTATGTTGAAACTTGAAAGAACGCAAAAATCATATCTACTTATGGCTTTAGAGCAATAACAAGGGAGAATAATTCTTTTAATTTTCAGTGTTTTCATATGGCCATTACTTGTTGGGAAAAAACATGCTGACCTTGCAATACTTGCCGAGCCAATGGCCCAACGGTAACATACGCATTAGTAGCATAAGCTGTATGCTGAAATTCTTCTTTCTGAAGCAACAGAAGATTATTTCAATGTCACACTGGGTAAGAAGAGAGAGAATATAGCAGGATAGATGTGCCAATCAACGAATAGAAAAAACTAACTACATGACATAGAAATTAGACAAATAGATAGAAGATTTACAATCAAATGAATAAAGGACAAGCAGCGTTTAGTATTAATCTTTAAGAACAATTATAATGTTTCATACTGTGAATAACGTGACACAAATTCCATTCTATATTTTAGCTTTGGAGGGGACCCGAGGAACATTTTAGAGCACGAGTAATTTGTATAGCTATATGATAAAATGAATACAGAAGGAGGGATCTCCAATCCCGATAGAACGTAAAGCAGTTACAGCAGTGCTCCTTATTTGTCTCAATTAGGAAAGGCAGGAAGAATAGTTTATATGGAGAACCTCAAAAATGCTATAAGATGCTAAATCCTCCATGGTTCTACCTCCCCCCACCTTCCCCTAGGTCTTCAATGTATTAAAGCAAGCTAGATAGAGAGAATGAATCCTTACCAAAACACGATCTAATAAAAGTTGTATGATAAGTTGCTCTATTTCCTCTTTCCTCAGGTCAGAAACTGAAATTAAAAATACACGTTAAGACTTCAAATAATGAAGTTCTCCAAACTGTCTTGCCAAGCAAAACAATTTCTATCAGACAACAAGAAATAACTTGAATAATAAAAGGATGGCATACACTCAAATGCACGTGGTAGGAAGGGGGTGAGAGGGAGAAAGAGGAGAAGCTTCACTAGTTTAAGATGCTAAAACTAAATGAATAATCAAAAGTTAAACAGAAAGCTAGTTAAGGAGTATTTTAAAGGTGATTTTTTCTAACTACATTCTGCAATTTTAAAGGTGACGTTAGGAGATGATGCCTCCAAGGAAGTGTCAATCTAGTTGAGATGTCCAAGTGCGCTTGTTCATCCTTAGGTTTTGCTCATTGTATAATTCTCTCGCACTATGAGTTTTGTTTCATTATATTTATTAATAAATAAATTTGTTCCTCTTTCTTTTTTTCTTTCTTTTTCTTTTTTAAATACTTGCTGGATTTTACTTATTTGATACTTGAATCTTCATCGTGTAAGTTAGTTAGCTCTTACTTTCAACTAATGTCTAGTTTTTTCTCTTTTCTTTATATACATGAGCGTCTGGGCCAACTTAAACGCACCTCGACTAATCTCACAAAGCAATCGGACATGCTTGCAAGTATGGCAACTGAAGCTCACACTTATAAATCTTGTTTTAATGCTGTTCACTGTATCATGGACAAATGCTTGATTTCTATAGTTTGGGGCAGAAGTGACAGAAAGTGTGTCCTCTTATCCTCCCCCAATATTTGTTGAACACTTGTATAAACATCAATTAGAGAGCTTTCTTGTAATCTCCTGTGACCTTAAACTTGGGAGGAAATCTTAATGTATATCTGCCTTCGCACACATCTCGTTCTCTTTTAATGATATATTATTTGTTTCTAAATAAAGAATAAAATATCATAGCATCCACCATCTGTCGTACAATACCTAATACCCAATAGATAAAGTTCATTTTCCAACACATGGTATGTATATATGTGTGTGTCTGTGCGCGTGCATGTATGCTAGGTAACGATGCTAATTAGGTGAACACAAGCATGTGAAAATTCAACAACCGCCTCAATTGGATAGTTTTAATTCTTTAACCATGTGAGATCATACATACAGGTTGTTTAGCAATCAATAGAAACTTGGGACAGTGAACAATATCATAAATCAGAAGACCAACCTAGACCATTGTGTTTTGTTTTCAATTTGTCTACTAACTGCAACATCGTCATCTTCTGGTTGCTCTTCTGTACATCTTGTAAGATTGAAATAATAACTCTAGCATGACCTATTAAAAAGATGAAGTATAGGACATCAAAATTAAAAGAAAAGTTCTCCTTGGAAAAGAAAAGAAAGAAAACTACAAAATAGGGTGTGGTGCTTCAGAAGAGAGAGAAGAAAGCAAGGAACTTTAAAACTATCATTTTTGCAATCATCTGTCGCTTGGCGGGAAGCCTCAATGACGGTGTACTTTCGATAACAATTAAACCCTTGTACTTGATATTTGTAAAAATCTGGCCCTTTTTGTTTATATTATTTCCATTCCGTCAGCCGGCCACCCCTCTCTCCTTCCACTAGGAACTTAGGAATATACCATGACTGTTCATTCAAGCACCAAATGCAGGGTTGCTTTAGTATGGAGGTGGCAGACATGTCATGAAGTTGGTCCTCTTCAAACACAATTCTGGGAAGTTTAGCCAGCCAGTAGAGCCTCCGAGGTAGAAGACAACAGAACCTAACCAGCTCAGAGGTGGATGCCTATGCTTCCAATTTGTGTATATAAATGAAATCCCTTCACCTTCCTCTTCTTCAGTTCAAGGTTGATGATTGAGTGATTGCTGTCATTGCAGGTCAGCAGAAGGATAAATGGGAGGACAGCTGACTACAGAAAATAATGTCAAATTTAATAGAAAGGGCTCAACTTTTACAATTATGTAAGTTTAGGGGTTTAATTTTTACAATAGAAAGTTTAAGCTTGTGAAAGTTTGTATAATTTTGGTTGCAGCTTTTATTTTCTCTCTCCTTGAGAGGGTTTCTACTCCTAAACCTTAAAGTCCTTTTCATTACATCAATGAGAACTTGTTTCTTGTTACAAAATAAAAAGCATGAGTCCAATTTTTGCAATTATGCAAGTTTGAGGTTAAATTTTTATAGTTGAAAGATTAGGGGTGCAATGCAATTGTAGCAGCCCTTTAGGACGGTTTGTGAATTTTCCTCTATTAGAGAGGAGATCTGCAAGGGACATAATGTAGTAAAGAATGACCTCTTAAAGAAATAGGCATCAGAAAAAAAAGTTGAAGAAACATACTACAGACATCCACTTCTTTAACCTCGCTGGCAACTGCGCACAAATCACACATCCCTGAAAATTTTAAACTGTTATTCATTTTTCCAAAAAGAAAAATAGTTAGTGTTCACAGAACACCCTGCTTCCCCCCCCCCCCCCCCCCCCCCCCCCGGACCCCCCTTCCAATAAACAAATACTAATTTTAAAAAATGTGGGGAAGAGGTACCATTGCAATCTTTCAGTGGCTCAGCAAAATGTCGGAAAAAGACACTGCGGCGACATTGTCTTCTAGACTGCAATAATTAAAAAATAATAATCATCATAAAAATATATTGAAATGAAGATGAAGATGTTTAATATCATCTCAACTGTCAACTAACATGAAGTAAAAAAAAAATGAAATGAAGATGTTTAATGCTAAATTTTCCTTCTCTCATCTGAAGTAGAAATCTCCAAAATTATCTTGTCTATTTACAAACAAAGAGATTTGAAAAGAAGGAAAGGGAAGGGAAACGGTAAAATATTTTTTTAATTGAACTAACACCTCTGCAATTATATCGTTCTTTTATTAATTAAAAAAAGTAATCAAACACTTTTTGATTTAATTGTAAAGATAATACCTGACAATATTGAACAATACCATAGAGATTCTCCAATCCAGAATTCTCATAAAATACCATTGAACTCTGGAAAGGATGACAGCATATATTAGTAAATCTAAGGGAAGTTGAATGATACACATAAGCTCATCCCAATGCCCCAAAAACTACTTACTTGTCTTGGGACATCACCAGGCCTATAGTAAAGTAGGCATTCAGATGGAAGCCCATCCCGTCCAGCTCGTCCACTTTCCTGCAACAGAAGAAGTCACAAAAGGAGAGCATTGAATACAATGCATGTTTAGTAAGAGAAGGACCTGATAGTATGTTTCCATTGATTTGCTCAGACTGTGATGGATAACAAACCTGACTACAAACAGTAATTCATAATTAGGTTTCAATTGTCAGATAAAATTTAACAAAAAACAAAACTGCATCATAAAAATTAAAATTGAAAAACATACACATACACATACACACACCATTGACCTTCCTATTCTCTCATCTTCTCCCTTCTATTCACCTCTATGTTTGCCCCATCTTTCCTTCACCTTTTTCAATTGCAAGGACCGATGAATAGAGTTCATCCTTTTTGTCTTAACTTTTTCAAGACAAGAAACATGAAATATAATCCAACTGTGAAATGGATACCCTATTCGCACAAATTTTAACCCAAGATTTTGAAAATGACAAAAAAGTATTATCACTTAGCGCCTGTCCAAGTATTATGCATGGGCTATAATCAAACACAAAATTGACAAACAACCATTTTTCATGAAAATTTGTGGCTGAAAGAGAAAAATAGGAAGAAGTCACACAGCATTGTCAAAGGCAAAAATTAGCAAAGAAACTAACCATCCGGTTTGTTGATTCCCATACCAAAGGCCACCTGAAATGCCAAAGCACTTCAAGCTATCAGATTAGTCAACAAATGCAATGCCTTTAAGAAGCTAGAAAATGAAAAGTTGCTGCAAGATTAAATGTTCACTCTTTATAATAAGATCTCAAAAGGTCACCTAAACTGGGTTCAGTTCATTGGCATTGAGATATGGAACATTTGGTATGAAGTGTGGGAAAATGGGTTCAAAAAAACTCATGTTCCTGTTGGACATTGCATTGCCATCCTAAGCCCAACAGAAATAGTTAATAAAAAATTTAATTACTCATCAATTTCCTTTATTGTAATTAATGAGTATTCACTATTTACAATGTCAAAGAAAACTTATTAAGCCTGAATTTTATTTATCAACAACGGGGAAGTTTTAAGAGCTTCCCGATCTCTCCCAATTCTCCATAATTCCAATTATAAGATGATATATAAAAGATGCCCCCCTTCCTCGAATTACAGAGTATTTAAAGAAAACAAACGACATAACTACTATAACAAACTCATGGCCCCATTTCATCAAAAAACAAAACAAAACAAACTCATGGCCCCATTTCTTAAAAATAAAATAAAAAACCAACAAACAAACAATCTCACGGCCCCATATCTAACAAAACTCCTAAGGGCCCACCATAACGCTTTTTTTCTCACTCCATCCCTTCTTGTGCCTACATGTAAAAACCTTTATTCCCAAGGCCTTATCACAGATTTAATTTAACTTTATACAGTTAGTCAAATTATTATTATTAAATATACAACCATAATTTAGGTAATACATACAAGAATCTCAATCACATTTTAGAAAAACCATTGACAATACCTTACATGGTCATCTCACTTTCCAGTTTCCACCATTCTATGTACAAGTTTCCTATATCCATTAATACTTGACAAACGCCCAACCCATATAAGCAGAGATTATCATAATATCCCATTTTTATTCATCGGAAGGAGATACCTTTGGTTGAATACTTAAAATGTATCTTCTTTATCTTTTGGAATAAAATCGGTGCCCAATCCCTCCCCACCCACACGCACAAAAGAGACAAGGAAAAACCAAATTATGCATACCGTGCCAACAATGACCTGCAGCCTAGAATTGCTCCACCTGTGATAGAAAATATTCATAGCATATTGAAGAAACTTGATAAATGGAATCAGTAATCAAGCAGTGTATTTGCAATCTAAATTCATTTAGTATAGGAGCAGTGATGCTCATGCTTTTTAGAAAGTGATAAGTGGCCAAGCTTAAGTCTGAGTTTTATCCTTCTATATTGTTATTAAAGATATCCTGCCTTCAAAAGTGGCAAGCCAATCTGCTTTCTCCAAAATTCCGCATTCAAAATACAGTTCATAAACATTGACCAGCATAAGAATGACATTACCGCATATGAACTTTCTCACGTGCAACAGAATCCATATCAGCATGATAGTGGTCAGCAGAAATACCCCTCAGACGTAACTCCTTTGCAACCTACAAGTCTTGAAGAAATAAGAGAAACACAAGCTTCTGGTATCACGTATAAACCAGATCTCACATTATAATCAGATGAGCCAAACAATCCACAACAACGACAGCCAAATTACAAACCCTCATGAAAAATAGTAGCACTTGTATGACAAACGATTTGCAAATCTCCCTTTAAACTATTTCTCATAGAAAATAAAACTGTCCATTGACTGTGCGAAATGGACAAACGAGTGTACTAGAAAATCCAAAAAATAAAATAAAATAAAAGAGCGAGCGATGCATTAAGACGTCATAAAGAGAAACCTGCGGTATCGTACATCAATTAGCTAAAAATTGGCCCATGTCATAACCTTTATTTCTACTTGTTTTTTCTCCTTTTGTTGTCTATTTTCATAAAAGTTCAAAAATAAAAAGAGGCTCTAGCAAAAATAGCAAAAAAAATTATGATAATAGAGCCCATGTCACTACATTTTCTAAATTGCAAAAATAGCAAATTTAAAAGCCGATAACCCTATTGATTACCGTTTGATAGCCCTTCATCCTATGATTACCGTCTGATAGTAGCCTGATATCTCTAATTTTGCCATTGTCACAATAGCAAAAAAATAAGTGTCATGATCTGTTTTTTCTAAAAGCTTTTAATTTGAAGCAATTTCCCAAATAAAAATGGTTGTTAAAAGCATCTATTTTTCTTTTATTAAAAAGAATAACAGTTATCAAATGGCCCATACCAACTTCCTAAATTTCAAAATTTATCGTTGAAGATTCTTTCTTTCAATTCAAATCATATCTCCCAGAAGATTGAAGCGATCTGATCCACCCTTTCAAGCTAAAGGAACATTGATCAAGAATGCTTCTAATCCTATCAGCTGGTGCTGAAGAGTGAAGATTACCATGTCAGCTAAAAATGATCCGCATTAATTGCCAAAATTCTGCAGAAATCTATGACAGCAAGAATTTTCTCGATCACCACCTAATAGTTTTATTAAACCACCTATTCATCCAAAAGCTTAAGCTAGTGGTTGAAGAAAAATTTAATTATAAATCACCAACACTCCCCCTCACTTGTGGGCTTATTGAAAGGACCAACAAGTGGAATCAATTTTACCTCACTTTTGGGTTTGAAATATTTGAAAGGCCCAACAAGTGGAAATTGATTTTAATTGGGGAGGAAACGACAATGCAGTGGTTTGAACATATGACCTCCCTGGACCACCTGCTCTGATACCATATTAAACCACCGATTCATCCAAAAGCTTAAGCTAGTGGTTGAAGGCAAATTTAATTATATATCACCAACAAGTTTCATTCATATTTTATATATATATATCAAGAGTTTTCAAGCTAGCTTGCAAGTACCACAACTATTCTCACGTGACAACCCTTTATGAAAACAACTTTCATTGAGAGAAAAATAAAAGAATACACGAGTATACAAAAAAAAAACCCACAAAAGGGAGTTCCCTTTACAAAAAGAGACTCCAACTATACAAAATAATGCCTAGAGAATAGTTACAAAAAGTCATTGAAATCGAAGTCCACGAAGAAACATGAAAGTGTTCGGGGGACCAAACTTCCCTAAAATCCCTTTCCACGCCCCTAAACACTCTACTATTCCACTCACCACACAAATAAGATTGCACACACCCCAACAAGCCATAAAAAATGGCACTCTCCCCAAATGGCGGATTGAGGAGAACTCCTTAATCATAGTGTTAGAATTAGTGCATTTAGTCAAATGAAAGATTTTCCCTAATATCCTTTCCTTTTTATCATAAGTTGTTACCTATTTATTTTCCCTCTTGTATCTTTTGTTAATACGAGAGAAATTAATAAGAAAGTCAATCGTGGTTTTCTCCCGATACTCGAGTTTCCATGTAACTTGTTGTCTACTTTACTTAAGCGCTTCTAACATGGTATTAGAGCAAGGTAAAAAGGAAACCCTAGACAGGGGTGTAGATGAAACCCAAATAGAAACAGCCACCATCGCCGCCGAGATCGCCGCCGCCATGGAAAAGCTGCTCCACCAGCTTCAAAAGACGCCGGTTGTCACAGTGGGCCTACCCTCGAAGTCAGTCCGAGTAGCCCAGTGGCAGAAACTAGCTGCACGCGCTTCAATTAATCGCCCATGTGCCGTCGCTCAACACCTCCACTACTCAGCTAGTCTACTCCCACTTGTCTTCCCAAGTCCAGCCACAATACCCTTCTGGTCAGTCACACCTCCACGCGTCGTTGCTGCCCTTGGTTTATGGACTGCCATCATTTCACGCACTGCTGTCCTTTGATTCTTTACAGCTGCCGCGCGTCCATGGTACCAGGATCGATCAAGTCCATTATAGATCAAGGTCTGAGGTTGGTGAATCTTCGACGCCAATCCAAACCAACCGACTTGCCAATGTATTCCAAGAACCCACTAACTTCACTCCTAACTTGTCCTCAAAATTATATAACAAGTTCTCTGGCACCATCTACAGGTGCCTTTCCAAGAGAGAAAACTGAATGGCCAGAATTACTTTTCCTGGTCTCAATCGATCAAGATGTTTCTTGAGGGTCTGTCACTAATTCAGTTTTCTGACAGGGTATATTCTTTGTCCCCCACCCAGTGAAGCCCTGGAACATTTATGGAGAGGGGAGAACTCATTTATTTGGTCCATGTTGATTAATATTATCGAATCACAAATAGGCAAGCCTCTACTTTTTGCATCAACTGCGAAGGATCTATGAGACACAACTCAGAAACTCTATTCAAAGTGTCAGAACACTTCTCGTTTGTATAAATTGAGGAAACAAGTCCATGATTGCAAGCAAGAAACTCTAGATGTAACCTCCTACTTCAATAAACTTTCTCTACTCTGGCAAAAGATGGACCTGTGCAGAGAGACAGTGTGGGATACTCCAATTAATGGTATACAGTATGCTAGACTTGAAGAAACTTATCAGATTTATGACTTCCTTGCAAGTCTCAACCCCAAGTTTAAAATTGTATGTGGTTGTATACTTAGACAGAGACCTCTTTCCTCCTCATGGAAGTGTGTTATGAAGTCCTTAAAGAAGACCGTACAAATGCCATGAGTGTTCTAACTACACCTACTACTAACTCCACTGCCTTCAGTGCTAGATCCTCGACCCATGATAGTGAGAAGAATAGCGGGAAACCAATCCCTATCTGTGAGCATTGCAAGAAATAATGGCACGCTGAGGATTAGTGTTGGAAACTTTATGGTCGTCCCCCTGGAGGTAAGAAACGTCCCTCCAATGATAAACAGAATTCTGGGCATGCTTATATAAGTGAGTCTACTGGCACTTCTCAACCATTTGACCATACTGTAAACGAGAACGATCCCAATCCACCTTCCACTCTAGGAGCCATTGCTTAGTTTGGTATGCCTCAGTCCCTTAGTCTTATCATTATTGATGGGAAAAAGCCTTGGATCCTAGACTTGGGAGCTACAGATCACTTGGCAGGTTCCTCTGAAAATTTTGTTTCTTATATTCTGTGTGCTGGTAATGAAAAGATCATAATAGTTTATGGTTCTTTAGCTCCAAATTGTTGGGAAGGGACAAATTTTTCCTTACGAAGGACTATCCCTCCAAAATGTTTTGCATGTGCCTAAGATTTTCTATAATTTGCTATCTATAAGCAAGATCACTAGTGAGCTGAACTGCAGAGCTACTTTCTTACCTAAATCTGTTTCTTTTCAGAACTTGAGCTCGGGGAGGATGAACGGCACTACCCGGCATGGCAGGGGACTCTATCTCCTTGACGATGATACCTCCACTAGTAGTATCTCTAAAACTAGTTTATTGTCTTCATGTTTTACTATTTTCAAACAAGATTGTATGTTGTGGTATTTTCGATTGGGCCATCCAAACTTTACATATATGAAGTATTTATTTCCCCATCTCTTCTCTAAAGTTGATGTCTCTTCTTTATCTTGTGATGTATGTATTCGGGCCAAATGACATCGGGTCTCCTTCCCCTCTCAACTATATAAACCAACCCAACCATTCACCATTATCCATAGTGACATTTGGGGTCCATCCAAGGTCACTACCTCCTCTGGGAACAGTGGTTTGTGACTTTTATTGATGATCATACCTGCCTTACCTACGTCTTTGTTATCATTGATAAATTTGAGATTTCCTCTATTTTTCAGAATTTCTATCACACCATTGAAACATAGTTCAATGTAGAAATTGCAATTCTTCGAAGTGATAATGGTCGGGAGTTTCAAAACCGTACCCTTAGTGAATTCCTAGCCTCTAAGGGGATAGTTCATCAGAGCTATGTGCTCACACTCCTTAACAAAACAGGGTTGCCAAGCCGAAAATTCATCACCTTTTGAAAGTAGCTCGTTCCCTTATGTTGTCTACTTCCCTTCCTTCATATCGATGGAGAGATGTTGTTCTTATTGTAGCTTATCTCATCAATAGGATGCCTTCTCGTGTTCTCCACCTTCAGAATCCCTTTGATCGTCTCAAGGAGTCGTATCCCTCTACCCGCCTAACTCCTAAGCCTCTTTCGTGTGTTTGGATGTACAACCTATGTCCATAGCTTTGGCCCTAATCAAACCAAATTTACCCCTTAGGCTCAGGGTGTGTACTTGTTGGGTATCCTCTTCATCAGCGGGGTTATAAATGTTTCTATCGTCCTTCCCGTAAATACTTTGTCCCTATGGATGTCACATTTTGTGAGGATTGGCCCTTCTTTCCCATTAGTCATCTTCAAGGGAAGAGTGCGAGTGAAGAGTTTAACTCTACCAATCCTACTCCTATTACCTTACCTTACCTGACTCTGATCCTCATCCCACGGTCCTACCTACAAACCAAGTTCCCTGAAAAACTTACCATAGGAGAAATCTCAAAAAGGAAAGTGAGTCTTCTATTGATCAGTCGGCTCCAGTCCAAGACTCTAAACCTCCTCGAGATCAAGGTGTGACTAATCCTATTGAACCATGTGTTGATAGTAAAATAAGTGAGAATGACAGGTCTAATATTGTTGTTCTTGAAGATATGGGAGAAAAAGATAGTGTTGATGAGACTGAGGTCAGTGCAGAAATTGGTGGTAATGAGGCTAAACAGGGTCATTCAAGTAATCTTGATGAGTATGATCCTTCTCTGGACATTCCCATTGCACTGGGAAAAGGCACCTGGTGCTACATGAAGCACCCCAATTTTAACTATGTTTCCTATGATAGTGTCTATCTCTACAGTTTAGAGCCTTGACTCTATCGTGATACCGAACAATATCACATTGCTTTAAAGTGTCCTAAGTGGAAAACTGTTGTTATGGAAGAGGTGAGGGTCCTTGAAAAGAATAAGACTTGGGAGATCTGTGCTCTCCCCAAGAGACATAAAATTGTGGGATGTAAATGGTTGTTCACACTCAAATACAAGGTAGATGAAACCCTTGACAGACACAAGGTGAGGTTAGTTGCAAAAGGATTTACTCAGACCTATGATGTTGATTACTCGAAAACGTTTTCCTTACTTTCTAAACTAATAATTAGAGTCATGTATTTGTTGATGTGAACAAAGACTGGCCTCTATATCAGCTAGATGTTAAGAATGCGTTCTTGAATGAAGACCTGGAAGAGGAAGTCTATATGAGCCCCCCAGGGTTTGAAGCTTAGTTTGGTCATCGAGTTTGTAAACTTCAGAAATCTTTATATGTACTGAAACAATCACGGAGAGCATGGTTTGATAGGTTTACTACCTTTGTCAAGTCCCAAGGGTATAGCCAAGGGCACTCTAACCACACTTTGTTTACAAAAGTCTACAAGGCTAGGAAGATTGCAGTATTGATTGTTTATGTTGATGATATTGTTTTATTTGAGGATAACACTGTTGAAATCATCCAACTGAAAAAGAGGATGGGTGATGAATCTGAAATCAAAGACTTGAGAAATCTGAAATATTCCCTTGGGATGAGATAGCTAGATCTAAAGAAGATATCTTCGTATCTCAGAGAAAGTATACCCTTGATTTGTTGACTGATCCAGGTATGTTGGGATGTCACCCTACTGATACTCTCATTGTATTCAACTGTAAACTGGAAAATTCAATTGATAAAGAACAATATAAGCACCTTGTGGGGAAGTTGATTTACTTGTCTCATACTCAACCATATATTTCCTATGCTATGAGTGTCGTTAGCCAGTTCATGCAGGCTCCCTATGAGGAACACATGGAGGCGGTTAACAAAATCTTGAGGTACTTAAAAACAACTGGTAAAGGATTGATGTTCAAAAAGGCGTGGAAAGCAATTGAGGCCTATACTGACTCTGACTAGGCAATTTCTGTTGTTGATATAAAATCCACCTTCGGTTATTCTACCTTTATATGGGGCAATCTTGTAACTTGGAGGAGTAAAAAGCAAGGGGTCGTAACTAGAAGCAGTGTTGAGGCTGAGTACAAGGCTACGAGTTTAGGGATATGTGAGGAAATTCGGCACCGGAAAGTTTTATTTGATCTTCATTAGGATTGTGAGGTGTCAATGAAATTATTATGTGATAACAAGGCCGCTATTAGTATCGCCAACAATCCAGTTCAACATGATAGAGCTAAACATGTGGAGATTGATCGACACTTCATTAAAGAAAGAATGGACAATGGTAGCTCATGCACCATACATTCTCTCGAGCCAACAGGTTTCTGATGTTCCTACCAACGGGCTTCTCAAACAGAACTTTGACTTTTGTGTTAGCAAGTTGGGTCTCATTATATCTACGTCCCAACTTGAGGAGAACTGTTAGAATTAGTGGGTTTGGCCTAAGGAAGGATTTGCCCTAATATCCTTTCCTTTTCTATCATACGTTGTAACCTATTTATCTTCCCTCATGTATCTTTTGATAATATGAGAAATTAATAAAAAAGTCAATCGTGGTTTTTCTCTCGGTACTCGGGTTTCCACCCAACTCGGTGTCTGCTTTACTTTACCGCTTTTAACACATAGCACTAACGTCTCTTTGATGAGCATACATCATATCAAATGTCTGGAGGAAAGAATCCCAAACAAAACTCGCAAAATCACAACTCCTGAGAATATGATCTACACGTCTCATGAGACAACCATTTGACCCTACTACATTTAGTTGTCAAGTAACTCATTGGAGGGAACATGGCTTGAACTTATTCCTCTATGCCTGTTTTTTAAAATTTATTTACATGGCCTTTGTTGACCATTAGGCACACCCATGGTGGCTCCAAATAGTTCCATCGTACATTGTTAATTTTTATAGTTAGCTGATAACCCCTAAACTATTTCTTAGGGTGTGAATCCTGATCATTTTCTTATGGGTTGACTGCTTAATATATTGCTCTATATCAGTCAGATTGAACAGGTTCTAGAACTATTTTTCATTTAAGCTAATATATAAAGGTTTACTACAATCGAAGTAGTCCAGATGAAGCATAGAGATTTAGATACAGACCTGCTCGCACTCCTTTCGGGAAAAGCAGTATATTATCCCTGATTCATTGTTAGGATAAGATTCTTGTATAAATTCAGCTATTTGATCTATCACCACCTTGCTAACAGATGACTTTTCCCTTACCTGTAGTACATTGAATAAATCATTAAGTAGGAATCTCCCAAAATACCATTTCTCTCGACAAGGTTTACACTATACCATGTAAAAGAGATTCGGTCTATTGACTGTACTGACAAATTTAACATATTTGGGGATGCGAAGCATCTCAACCAGATCATTTTGGACCCTCTGAGTGGCAGTTGCCTAAAAGAATTTAAACAATGTAGTCATTTAAAAGATCGAATATACAAGATAGCCATTTACCACAAAGGTAGAATAATAACATACAGTCAAAGCAATCACAGGAGCATTTGGAAACTGAGTCTTCAAAATACCAAGATTCTTGTAGTCAGGTCGAAAGTCATGGCCCCACTGACTACAGCAATGAGCCTCCTACAGAGACAGACAAATAAGTCCAAAAAAATCTCTTTCTTGCATGTCAAAACTCATTATTCATTGAAATGCGAATACCAACTTAATAAAAATATTAATTCTAACCTAAAAGGTATGGTTTTGGGGAATTTTACATAGGTACTAAAGGAAGAAATTCTGCTATTAATAGATATACTCACGTCAATTGCAATAAGAGAAAGACGACCAGCATGATAGCACTTTTCAAGTTTAGACATAAATCTCTTGCTCTTTGATACCTTTTCTGGTGTGACATATAATATTTTCATACTCCCTTCACCCTTTTCAAGATTCTTGTATATGAGCTTCTCGTCTTCTTTACTAGTTGCTGATGTAAGCATAGATGCTGAAATTCCTAAAGCAGCCAAACCCATAACCTGAAAAAAAAAAAAGGTGTTCTTGATCAAAAGACATGATTTACCTGATGAAATTATTACACGAAGTGAAATAAAGGTGTTCATACTCAAGCCAATTCCTGTGTAGTTCCCCTTTTTTTTTCCCAAAACTCAATGTTAAACAAAAATATTATTTATGGAAAAATTAGAAACAACCAAAAGTATAGAATTTCTTCTAGATCAAATAAATCAAAACCAGCAGGCTGAGGTATTATCTAATCCAAAACGTAAAATTGAAAGAATATAAACTTGACAGAACCTACTCAGTGAGCCAGTTTGATGGTCTTTCAATTGCTTATTGTAATTTACACCTCTATTAACAGAACTTAAAGTTAGGCAAACTGACAGAACCTACTTGGTATACCAGTTTGGTCAATCTTTCAGTTTCTTTCTATTGTAGTTTACACTACTTACAGAACTTAACATTTTTTTTTTATTGAACACACAGAACTTAACATCAAAACACGAAAAATATAACTAGAAGGTACCTGATCCTGAATCAAAGAAAGCAAAGGACTGACAACCAGAGCAATGCCATCATATAGAAGAGCTGGTAGTTGGTAACAAAGACTCTTCCCACCTCCAGCAGCCATAATCACCAAAACATCTCTCCCACTCATGACAGCATTGACAATCTACTTTTATGCGAAGAAGATTAGTAAATCTACTCACAAAGAGTAGGGGAAAAAAGCACCACAAAGACAACTTCTATAGTTCAAACATATTTTCTTAAGTTGATTACAGGTAAATATTCGTAGACTTGAATAATAGTGGGAAAATCAAGGTTGTTCTTCTAAATAAGAACAATCAAATGAATAGCATAGATAGGTTTGTGTTGTTTTCCGAGTAAACAGCAGCTCGCTCACGATCATTATTGGTCCATTGGTTGAGTATGCCATGTAAGTGGTAATCATGGTAGTCTGTCAGAGACTTAGAGGTAGTTACTTATATTGATTCGTATATTATGCTAGGCTACAATTGATTTCACTTTATTCCAGAGAAACTATAGTACATACTTCACCAAAGTAAACCTGCATTTAACAACAAGATGGCTTGCTCTATTTTCACTTTTTATCTTTAACCATTTAGCTAATAAACAACAGAGTCAAAATTATAAAATACATATGAGAATAGAAACCAAATATAACTATACCTCTCGCTGGTTTGCACGATATGAGGATATGCCAAAAATGTTCAATTTAACGTCATCCGCTTCAGAATCCCATTTAAATGAACCAGACCAATTTTCTGAATTCGTAGAAGTCCCTGTACCCTGGCTAACGGAATCTTCCGTTTCATTGCAGAGTTCTAACAAAGACTGCAGCTCTGACTTTCTTTGATACAAGTTGTCTTGGCGTTCCAGAAGTAGATTTATTTCAGCTGCAGAAAGATAAAACTCTATGACCCGAAACATGAGGACAACCCAAAATAACTAAATTGCCTTACCCATTGTGCTAAAATTAAAATCGATCAATTTTTAAAAAGTAAGCTCTATACTGAGATGTAATCAACATATAAGGCACGCAGTTTATAAAGAAATTCATAAATCTTCATAAATAAACTGTTGAAGATCATATCCATTCGATCACAAAGATAGTCTAAACAATGCGAGCTTCGGCAGTGTGGGAGATTCTAACTGCTGCGAGACATACAATGCGAAATAACCACTAACATGGAAGTAAGAGATTGATTAAACCGAAACAAAACACAAATTTTCAGTTCCATTAAGGACTTCCACCACTTCATGCAAAGATTTTCCCGAACTTTCAACTCCTTACGCAAGAGTTAGCACGAGTTAAACACAGAAGCAGCAATGAAACAATAGACATTTAGGCATACATTATAAAGAATAAAGGAACACAAAAATAGAGAAAATGATGACTAAATAAGCACCTTGGACTTCGTTTATCTGCACTTCTACGTTGAGAAGCTCCTCCAATACCTCTTCAGGGTTCATCTCAAGATCGCAAATTAGAGTCCAGCTTTTGAACAAAGGTAATCAAAACGGAACCTGTAGAGTCAGATTAATGTGAGGAGGTCAGAGAAGTGGATGATGGAAATGAAGGTCGAGACAGCAACAGCCATTGACTCCCAAGACGCCTGAAGATGAACCCACGTTTACGAAATTGGCAAGGTTCTGTGTTGTGGAGCCAGAAGAATTAGCAGAGTTTCGGCAGATCGCCTCGCCGGAATTTGGCTGCCTAGCCGTCGTCGGATTCCCCCCTACCGAGTTCTAGTCAGGTGAGTATTATTCTTGGTGCGTGTAACCGAGTGCTGTAGTTTGGTGTTAGTGTATATTTGGTTACTCCAAGATCCCTCCATCTCTTTTACCTTTAGTTCACTCACCAAAATGTGCATCACATATTTGAATTAACAAATTTTAAGTGAGGTCGCAATTATTATTAATTTTAAATAGTTCTTCAAATGGTTCAACGTAGCAATCCAACTTTTTTTTTTTTTCTTTTTCCCTTCTACAATAGCTAGAATTGTTGAACTAAATGGTGATCAAAATGGGTCAATTTTTCATTTATACAAATACAATTCTTTTGACAATTGCTGCCTTTTGGTTCGAGACTTTTGGGTCAAGAACAAGATTGGATAATGAATAGAGAATTTTAAAAAGATTATATGCAATGGATTTGGATCATAAATAGAGAATTTTGAAAAATCACATGCATAATACTTCTCAAAAGTAAGTTTTTATGCTAATTATGAATCCACGAGTAAAAAGATCCATTGTTTAAACGAGTCAATAAAAAATTAAATTTTAGTTTTGGTTTCTATATTGATTTTAGCCATCAAGACCAGCAATTGAAATAACTGAAATTGGCTAAAAAATGTGTTATTCGTAAGATATATATTGTCCATCAAATTTGAGCAATGAAACGAATTAAAAAAACAAGAAATAAGAAAAATAAGAAAGAATAAACAGTTATCAAACACATTTTCTGTTTCTTTTTTTCAAGAACCAAAAACAGTTATTAAACACATTCTTATTTCTTGTTCTAAAAAAAGAAACAGAAAACAGAGAACAAAAATGTTACCAAACGGGCTCTTATATTTTTTCTTTCTTTTCTATTTCCCTCTCATTCTTCCTTTCTTCTTTCTTCTCACTTGCTTTGAAATTAGAATTTATCATTCTAATTTAAACACTTTTAAAGATTAATCTACTATCCATGTGTTTGAGTTCTTAGTTTCTCCATTTTATTCATTCCACTTCAACTTCATTTCGTTGGACCCTCTTCTCGTCAGTCACTCAAATGGTGGTCTACAAATGACGCTAGGTACTTCCAAACAAAGGTTAACTTGGTTATTGGAATGATGGTCCACAGTTATGATTATATAGCACGAGAATATGGGATGATTTCAAGTTTATATTATGTCATCTTGTGATTACACTTAAATTATGACTTTAAAAAAAACTAATATGTTTTTGTTACCAGGATAAATTAATTCAAAATTGTGGGCTAAGGGTGAAGGCTGTTGAAAGTTTCAAAAAAAGAAAAAGAAAACGTTTTAAAGGTCCATTTGAGTTGGAAGAATAGTTGAAACCTGGAGGGTTACCCAACGACAAGATGTAGCTAAATTAAGAAACAAAGGGAAGAGGAAGGTCGAAGAGAAAAGGGAAAGGGCTTTGCATACGAGAAAAAGGGAGAGTGAAAGGAAAAGTAAAAATAATAAATATAAAAAGTAACCTACTAAAATCAATAATATATCATTGCAACTTGAATTAAAATTTGTCTAAATGGATGGAGGAATCATTTAGAAGATTTTACAAACGTGAGAGACCAAGTGTTTCTTTTGAAACTTCGAGAACCAAATAGACACTAACCCCAAACTTCATGAACCAAAGATGTATTTTGGTATTTTGCTATGAGTTAGATGTGTTATTTGCAATTAGGGTGATTATTTGACTAGATGTCCAATTTTCCCATAGCTCCGCGAGGATCCTCCCGGATAGAGCAAGGATTCACAAAATGAAGAAGGGGGTGAGAAAAAATACAGTAATTTAAAAGGGAACGGGGATGGCCCAACACCCTGCCTCGTTGTCCGTCCCTCGTACTCGCTCCCAGTTACATTTTATTTATTTAGTATAGTTATATAAGGTTTTATTATTATTACTATATAAATAATGCATTTAAATCAAGTTTGATTGTTTATTGGTGAAAGATAATAAGAGTGTTTAAATTCAATTTTTAAATTTAGATTATATATGTGTGAATAATATGGTTTATGTTTATTTATTTCTACTAAAAAGTTTATTAGTTTCTTTGACCAAAATTTGACTAAGTTATCTTTAAATTCAAATTGTGATATATAACTAACAATAATAAGCAATTTAGTGATAGGTTTAATTATTTAATTAGATTTTTTCTATATTAATTTCTTAATTTTTTTAAAAAAAATAATGAGAAAAATTCCACACGGGAGACCCAATCCCCGCAAATTCCACGTGGGATCCCCATCTTCATCCTCGAGAATTTCATGCGGGGACGAAGAATGGTATCTTCGGTCTTGCCCCATTCAATGGACATATTTATATTCAACCAAACCGCCACCAAATCGACTATGGTTGATTTGGTTAACTATTAATGTATAAATGTTGATCAATCGATTTAACTCTAAGAAATATATTATGAAATTTCTCAATTTGAAATTTTCCTAAACAAACATCGATCGACCCCTCTCATTCTTTGACCAACCAACTTTCGTTTGATCAATCAACTCAATTTTCTAGTCTACCATTCTCACCCATAGTTACAATTATATGAAAAATTGTCTAAAGCTAACACTTTAATTAAGCTTTTATATTTAAAAAATAGCACACTTTTTTTCAAAGTTGTACTAGTGCTTCTTCTTGGCCAAGATGACCACCAGATTTCACTATAATCATTTGAAATTCAAAATAGATGCTACTACGCAATTACAAAAAATACCCTTATTTAATAAATAAAAAAATTCCTTCACCTTCGATTTTTTTTCAAAGGGTGAAGGATTTTTTTAAAAAAATAAAATAGAGATTAATTACATAAAATTTAAAAAGGATCGTTCCCTAAACCCTAAATTATTGACAAAATTATCAAATTATGAACGTTATTAAATAGATTTGAGTGAAAAACATACTAGTCAGATAAAATAAGAAATTATCAAACAAATTATAAAAATAGGAAAGTGCAATAATAAATTTATAAAAGTCATTAAGTAATAAATAATAATAGTGCAAAATTAAACCATTAAAAGTATATTGACCAAAATTGAACAAAGATCAAAATACAAACACTGAAATCATATTTTAATCTAAAATAAAATAGAAGGGCTGATTTGGAAAAAAGAAAATAAAAGCTAAATATTTCATATATGTTTCTTTTTATAGACATATGCTCGAATTTAAATGAACCCAATAATAATGATATGGAAAAATTAAAAGGAAAAAGATTGGTGAAAATGAGATGGTTTAGGTGGTGGTTTCATCCTTTTTAGCGTTTACACGGTCAAATTTGAAAAAGAAAAAAATAGGGGAATGTGTCTCTTCAAAACAACCATTTTTTTCCAATTTTATTTTAAAATCACTCTTTTTCCAAATTACTTAACATGAGAGAAATAAGGATTAAATCTTCTAGAGATCTCAAAGTGACGAATAATGTTTTTGCTTGTTTATATCATCATGTAACTTCAAAACTACGTGCATGAGTTTTTAATACCTCTACAAATGAGGAGATTTTAATGGATACATAAGAAAAACACAGCTTAGTAAATTAATATCAAATATTGAATATTATTAATTATAAATAAACTGTTTAATTATGCTTCTCTATAAAACCAAATTTGGTAAATTCAATACATTATTAATTATCTCTTACGTTTAAAATCTAAAGAATATTGTCACTAGAGATCCAAAATAGATATTAAAAAAAGGTCAATTTTGAAAAGAGAAAAGGATGGGATGATAAATAAACTCAAGCTTC
Organism: Cucumis sativus; assembly: GCF_000004075.3. Taxonomy (NCBI): domain Eukaryota; kingdom Viridiplantae; phylum Streptophyta; class Magnoliopsida; order Cucurbitales; family Cucurbitaceae; genus Cucumis; species Cucumis sativus. The sequence continues at coordinate 26,013,203 of NC_026657.2, forward strand.
ATCTTGATTTTATTTGTATTTTTGTCTCCTTGTAGGACCAAATTACAAATAATTTCAAGCGTGACAAGAAGAACACAACACACGCTTGTACTTATTAAACACAATTATTATATAACAAATAATAGAAAAGAGTCAATTTTGTAAATAAAATAATCATACAGCCAGTCCAACCACTCAACACACACTCATTATTGATCAAAAAAATTGTTCTGAATTAATAATTATTCTGCATAAATATTATTAAATCAGCCTACTTTATAATTTCCAGTATTCCATATTTATCACCACTCAACTATACACATAGTTATGAGAAACTAAATAAATGCATTTTAGTTTTTTTTTCCTTCAAAATATCAAGTTCAGTAACTTTCTCTTTCCCCAATTAAAATACTCCCAATAGGTTAAGAAGAATATATTTGATTCACACATTAAATAGTATTGTTGAAAAAATATATAAAATACTTCAAACATACATTCACATCACCCTGCTTGAACCATATGTTTTTCTTTTTCCCTACTTTTTCTGATTCAACATATGTGTGAAATAGAGATCACAATGAAACATTATTATTATTTGTATTTAAGGAATTTGGGCACATTTTGAACACTCGAAAGATCAATCGTGTGGTGTAAGGTGAATAATGGAAGAATCTGGGTCGTTGGTTGGTGGTCAAAAAACAACGTCTACTTCTTTCTTCTTCTTTTTTATTTTTCGAATTAAAAGCTACTTTTTTGTAATAAAAAATATATTTTTTTCAATTTCAGGTAGTAGATAGGGCAGCACGTGCGAAGGAGTTGTTGTAGTCATTTCCATATTTAGATTTAGTCGGTACTCAAAAGAATTAAATAATAGTATTAAATTAACTAATTTAATCAAACAACACCAACTCACCCCTCAATATTTAAAATTTCCAATTGTTTCTCTATGCCATCAAAATATATTTTTCTTAGGTTACAATGTTGTATTTTTAATAAATTTTAAATCAACCATAATATTTTTATGGACAATAAATGAGTTCCTCCAACTTACAATCATCATAAAATTTAGACTCACGAATGATAAAGAAAAAACGAATTATAAACTCATATAATTATCTAATTATATAAATTTAAGAGTTAAATTTTTAATTTAAAAAGATTTAAGGATATAATTGTAATTATTATTTAGCTTGGTGTACTTGCACTTTGCTTTTATTTTTATTTTTATTATTTTATTTATAAATATTGTTTTTCTAACCTCCCCACATTAAAAATGTGTACAAACTTTTTGACTCTTGAAAGGATCTTCTGACTTACCATATAATTTTATTGAGATTTTTTTTTTTAAATGACCATTATTATTAAAGAAAATAAATGTACTAATTATTCGGATTTGCTAAAATTGTGGGCTTTAATTATACAGATCTAACACAATAATAGTCAAATGCCTCAACAAATTTTCAATAAAGGGTGTGAAGAAGGAAGACATAAAACCCAAAAATTGGCTCCAATCACACCAAAAATACACCCTTCCACTAAATTAATTTAATTCATTCTAATAATAAATTTGGTATATGTATCTTGTGTTTTTTTTTTCAATTTAGTATTTCCTTTTCCACATCGGAAACCACTATTCTTTTTATTTTCCCAAAATATTCATATACTTTCTTCACTCATTTCTAAAACCAATCTTATTCTGTACAAATTCACCTTTTATAATTTAAAGATTTTTATTGTTATTCTTTTTTATAAAACAATGTTTTTTACTATTTTTATACAAATCTCTAGTAGATAAACATTTAAGTGTGTTTTGTAGTTTATTTATCTAGCATCTCATCAGATTGTTTAATTATAATATTGTTTTTAAATTATTTAATATTTTAATAACTTTTTACGTCTGAAGTCTATCGTTTGCAAATATGTTTGCTGATGTTGAAAAGTTAGAATAAAAAAAGAATTAACTACTAAATTTAAGATTAGGGACAGAAATGATAGTTTAAACGTTACACGTGGGTTATAGTTAAATTAAAGAAAATGGATTTAAAACTTAAAAAAGAGGTGTGTTTAAGAGTCCATAATTGGTTGTTTGTATCGTCCAAATTGGCCATAGAATATATCATTTTTAAAGATTCCTGTAAACCCAAGCAAACTAATTGCCATTGCTCCACAAACTTTCAAATCCCCAACTTCATCTTCCTTAGCTTCTTCTTCATTTCTCAATTCCTCTCTGCTTAATTAATTACTCACTCACTTCCTCTCTCCTCTGTTTCTCTTCTATATATCCAAAATTCTAAACCACTTCTCTACCCTACTTGGATTTCAATCATCAATTAAAAGCTTTCAACAAACTCCTCCTCTCTCCATATTCACACACACATATATATATATATATATATATAATTTCATGAAGACGACACACCAACAGGAACCGCCGATTTCTGCTCCCCAGATCCCCTCGGCGGAGCTTGACCAGAAGGATGTCCAACCTCACTCAATCGCCGCCGTCGCCGCTTCCCCGTTGAAACCGTCCATCGTTTCCGATTCCGACCACCAGGTAACAAACAATAATTATCGCTACTCATAATTATTGTAATTTAGAAAAATCAAACTCCTTTATTTGCCGATGAGATTCTTGTTGTGTTTGTTTTGTCCACCGTTGGGAAGATGAAATCTGTTTGAGAGTTAGAATTTGAGATTTGGAAACCATTTTTGTTTCAGTGCGGACCTAACCTAGCTATGAATTAAGCACCTCATGCTTATTGCTTTAGAGACGTTCTATCTATTTTCTCTCTTTTCTTAAAAAAAAAAAAATCATTTATTATCTTTCGAGATAAATTATTATTTTTGTCTTTTCAAAAAATTAATATTATTTTAATGAAGTCAAATTTGTCTTCAACCTTTCAATTTCAATGATTTTGAAAAAGGGTTAATAAATTATTTCGTTTATTTTTTCAATCTAGGAAAGGTTTATTTTAAACTTTATATATTTTTATTAGTTTACTTATTGTTGTAGTTTATTGTAATTTTGAACCTTGAAAAGGTAATAATTAATTTTTTTAAATGGTACAGTAAGGAAGGATTCAAACGTAAAAATGATAAGGACTAAAATAAACTAAAGTCTAAATTATATGGAATGGAACAAAACCGTATTTGAATACATTGTTTTTAAAAAATAATTGCGAGTATTGTGTGTATATATATATATATAATTCAAACAAAAATGATAGAATAAAAAACAAAATTATTACATTCAACATTTTTTTGTCTTTTGTGTTTTATTTTTTCTTTTACTTAGTAGTATTTAAGTCAATATTATTCAAATTTAGTATTTGTAATTTTAATGCTTTAGAAAACGATGAATTTTTAAAAATGGTAGATTTTACAAAAAAAAACTTACGACCTCTAACAAATTCTATCATTGATAGTCATTGATATGTTATAGTGATAAAAAGACTATCAATGATAGAATCCAAAATTTTGGTATAGCTTGTAACTATTTTAATTTATTTTGCTATTTTTAAAAATTTCCCTTAAAAACATAGTTCATTTAAAGATAAATTCATGGAATCTTATAAATAAAATATAATATATGGATGAAAACTTTTCAAAAATAAAAAATGAACAAACTATTCACGTCCATAATACAAAACTAAAATTAATTCACATCTGATTTTTCTATAAAAGAAATATTTTGCCGGATGTTCGTACGATAGATTAGTTAAAAATTATGGTAATTGTAATGGATTACCATTTGAGAAATAATAATTAAGGATATAGCAACATTTTAAAAAAATTGCAAATATAGCAAAATTATCGCTGATAGACTTGTATCACTAATAGACTCTAATGATTTATCGGTGATAGACCAATTTTTATAACATGGTCTATCAGTGATAGACTCTATCATTGATAGAATTTGACCAATTTTGCTATATTTGCATTTTTTTAAAAATATTGTTATATACTTAATTATTTTGAATTTAATGGCTAAATTTGCAACTATCCCTAAAAATTAGATTAGATACGTAAAAGTATTTCTATTTTAATTTAGACAATAGACATTAAATACGGATACTAGTGGATCCAACAAATTTATTAATATTGGACTTGAAGTTGTAACTTAGAAAAAAAATATTGGAAGGGAACTTACGAGTTTAGTGATAGTTATCACTAAACTGTCGATATTAATATACTTTATTTATACATATTATATAAAGATAACAAGGTCGAGAGAATTTTACCACTCAATCTATATGACGGTTGGCCTTCTTCTTTACGAGAAGTGGTAAATGGGAACTAAAGTAAAAATGGGGTGCTCTCAAGAAAATGAATATATTTTTATTTATTTATGTTCGGCACCACTTTGTAGGTAATTAATTCGGTAAGGCTATGATTTTTCTTTTATTATTTATCCACAAATTCAGAAGATGAAAGTTATAATGTCTTCCCATTCACTTTTTAAAATAATTTAAAAAATTAGACTATTATTATTGATATTATTATTGTATGTGTTAGATACCAAGGGGGTGATGCTAATTGCTAAATCCCTGATTATTGGTAGTGCCTTCATTCTTTTAATATACATTAAATAATAGTATTTTGGTTATCTACAATTTACTTACATTGCATCTCTTTTAAACTATAATAAATAAAATAAAATAAATTTTCATTTTCTAATCATTTATTAACTTTTGTTCTTCAATTTGGTTTCCTCAACACTAAACATCAATGGAATAATCCACTTTATGTATGTATAATATATATTTAAAAAATGTCTTTTAATTTATATCTTTATATTATATGCTATATATATGCAATTTGAAAATTTAAAACTATTGGATTTTAAAGATTTAAATTTATTTAATTTTTAATAAAATCTCTTCTATAACTAACATTTTAAATAATGAATCTATTTACTAAATATATCAAAATTTATTTTCTATAGTACAATTATGACCATTTTTCTATTTATTTCTTCATTTTTAATCTCATCAATAATATTATTAACCAAATTAAAAATTAACCATGATAAATAATTGCATCCATGATAATACAACATCAGTACACTAATTGAGTAATGTTTAGATGCATTTTATTCTAAAAAACTTTACCTTTTCTATTAATAAAAAATAAGAAAAGTTTCTCTTGTGATAATAGATAAATTATGATTTGATAGTTGGATGATGCATTTTATATTTTAATTATGTTCACACGATAACGTGTTAGATTTACGATCTAAATCAAACATCATGGATAACAAAATACATTAAAAAAATACAGAAGGAGAAAAAGTTGGTTGACTAAATATAAATTTTAGAAGCTAGTATAAACGTATTTTAACTAGCAATGAAGTGAAGTTTTAGATTTAAGTTTGATAACGATTAAATTTTTTTTGCCTAGAATGATCCAAAGTAAAGTGGTATGTATGTGTCATGTGTGTATTATATATATAAAAAAGAAGTGGTTCAATGAATGGCACACAGATATTCAGAAGTGGAACACCTTGCAGATGCAAGCCTGCAAAGCAAATACTCTTTCATTTCGAAAATGCCACATATGACTTTTCCTTTACGAAAACAAAGAGAATTAAATTAAAGCTAACTATTTCTCTTATTAATATTATTATTTATATATATATATAAACATAAGAATTCTAAATTCTAAATTTTCAACATCTTTCTTTATTATTTTTTCAAATTTCTTTTCTTTATCTTAGATTCTAAACACCGTCGTGATATTGTAATTTTGAGGCCTCATCCGCGGTAGTTTTCTCCGCTTTCTTCCACCGCGGAGGTGCTATTGCAGTAATGCACCCCTCTCCTCCACCCATCGATTTTCCTTGATGGTTTGTTCTCTCTTCTGCTTAATTCTTCTCCTATTCTTTCCCTTATCGATCTTACCTCAAGATCCTTTCAATTTTCGTATAAGATTGCGGTTTCTTTCTTTCTTTTTAATTTTTCGATTCTAGGTTTTTTGGAATGGGATTCTCTGTTTAGGGGGGGGGGGTAAGATTGCGGTTTCTTTCTTTCTTTTTAATTTTTCGATTCTAGGTTTTTTGGAATGGGATTCTCTGTTTAGGGGGGGGGGGGGGGGGGGTGGGGGGGGGGGGGGGGGGGGAGTGTTCTTGTTGTTTTTTGCAACGTGTGAGAACGGCATCTAGATGTAGTTCGGTGGTTTCTGATTAGTGTGAGTCATGAGTTCCATATGTATTCTGCATTCCTAATCTGTTTTTCTTAATTAATTACTAACTCACTTCTTCTCTCCTCTGTTTTTCTTCTATATATCCAAAATTCATTCCTAATCCTAAACCACTTCTCTACCCTACTTGAATTTCAATCACCAATTAAAAGCTTTCAACAAACTCCTCCTCTCTCATATTCATATATTATATATATACAATTTCATGAAGGCACACCAACAGGAACCGCGGATTTCTGCTTCCCAGATCCACTCGACGGAGTTTGAGCAGAAGGAATTCCAACCTCAGTCAATCGCCGCTGCGCCTCACTGTAACGGTGCCAAGGAGGAACCCCTCATCGTTTCCGATTCCGACCACCAGGTAACAATCAATAATCGCTACTCAAAATTTAAATTTAGAAAAATTAAACTCGATACGATTCTCGTCTTGTTTGTTTTAGTTTGCGATTTTTTATTGTTTAAATTTAATTAATCGATCCACCGCTGGGAAGATGATATCTGTTTGAGAGTTAGAATTTGAGATTCGAAGACCATTTTTGTTTCAGTGCGGACCAGAATTAAGCACCTCATGCTTATTACTTTAAAAACAGTCTATCTGTTTTCTTTTTCTTTTTTAAATTTTATATCATCCTTTGAGATCAAATATTATTTGTGTCTTTTAGAAAAATTATATTATTTTCTTGAACTCAAATTTGTATTCAATCTTTCGATTTCAATGATTTTGAAAAAAGGTTAATAAGTTATAACATAATTTGCTATGGTCCATTTTTTTCATTTGGTTTATTTTTGTATCCAGGAAAGGTTTATTTTAGACTTTAATATTTTTATTCCTATATTTTCAAAAGGTTTAATTTACTAATGGAACTTTTGAAAAGTAATAATTAATTTTGATCACTTAAAATGAATATAATACTAAAATGATCCTTTTTAATGGCATAAGGACCAAATGATCCAAAGGTAAAATCATGAAGTATGGCATGTATAGATGTAATTCAAATAAGAATGGTGAAATAAGCTCTCTCAGCGGCAAAATATTTGTACGTTCTTGTAGATTGACAATTATTTGATGAGAATCAAAGGCTATAATTTATATGAGATTGTAAAAGTAGTATTAAAAGTATTTTTTTAAGCAAAAGAAAAAGAAAAACAGATATATTGAAACTATTGGAAAGAATGCTTTTATGCGATACAATTTCATTTTTTTCAGAGTGTAACACTTGTGAGACTCACATTTTAACTGTCGTGTTATTTTTTAAAAAATAAAAATAAAAATACAAAAATTCATTTGTAAATTCACATTTTAAAAACACTAATGTTTCATTTTTTTTAAAAAAATACAAACATTGTTTAGTACCAAGAAAAGTTTACAAGTGTACGAAACGTTTTATTTTATTTTATTTTTTTCTTTTGGGAAATTCGATATGATGTCTTACCTAAATTTTGTATTCTTATGTCTTTTATTTCTATTTTCTCTTTTACTTGAATAGTAGTATTTCGGTCAATATTATAATTTCATTTGAATGATTTAAAAAACACAACCCAATAAGTATAAATTTGTTGAATCTTAGAAGAAAATATAATATGTGAAATGGATGACTACTTAAAAATCAGATTAGACATTTGAAAGTATTTCTATTTTAAAATTAAAGGAGTGGGTTGCTCTTTTGCATTCTCTGCTCCGTAGGTGAAGATAAAGTTATAAAGTTGGATTTCATTTTTGGTAAATAATTGTCTTCCCATTCACTTTTTAAATAATAAAAAAATTGGACTATTATCATCATCATTATTATTATTGTTATTATTATTATATATGATGCTAAATCCGTGTTTATTGGTAGTATTTTGGTTACCTACTATTTATTACTTATACTTTGCATCTCTCTTAAACTAAAATAAATAAATAAAATAAGACTTCATTTTAATAATTTATTAACTTTTGTTTTTTAATTTGGTTTCCTTAGAACTAAACATCAATGGAATAAACTTCTATATATGTGTGTATGTATATATATATATATATTAAAAAATGTCTTTTATATCTTTATATTATAATATTATATGCTATATATGGAATTTGAAATCTAAAACAGTAAGAGTGGTTTAAATGTCTTTTTGTTAGTTTTCATTTAACTTAATTTAATTTAATAAAATGTCTATTTTAGTTACAAAATTTTAAGCAACATTATAATAATAGCAAAATATTAAACTATTTACAAAATATAACAAAAAAATATTAAATTATTTACAAAATATAAAATATAACAAAATTCATGCTCAAATTAAACTTTTCTCTATATTTTATATTTTTTGATTTTTTTTTGCTATTTTATAGCAATTTTTCATTTTTCTCATTTTTTAATCTCTATTTTAAAATCAATTTTTTGGGGGTGTAATTTTCACTTGCTTAGTGATTATAGCTAACCTATATACATTGTTATATATTTTAATAGACGATGAGAGTTATTTTAAAAAGTTTGGAAACTAAAACATTACATTTTAATAATTGAGACACAAAAATAGACATAAACTATTTTGAAAGTCATAATTCTATACATTTCGTAGATATTTTTCTGATTCAGAATCATGACCATTTTCCTATTTATTTCTTCATTTTTAATCAAATCAAACAAATAATTGCATGCACTCTAGTAAAACATTAATCCACAGTGAATGAACATGCACTAATCCATGGTCGAGTGATGTTGGGATGCATTTTAATCTATCTTCAATTATGATTGGATAATTGGATAAGAGTGACATATATATTTTTTCCAATTATATACACACGATAAAGTGTTAGATTTATCCTCACATTTGGTTAGATATCGTCTTATATAAAAGATACATGAAAAAAATAATACAAAACAATAGATTTTGTAAAAAAGGTGGATGACTAAATATAAACTTTTAGAAGCTAATATAAACATATTTTAACTAAAGAAAACTTAGATGAATGAAGTTTGATTCTCAAAACTCATAATTTTAAATTTCCCCCTAAAAGATTTAATTAATATAAAAAGTCAAAGTTCAAATATATTTCACTACTCTAACAACAAATAGAAATGGCGGAATAAACTCCTTGGTATAGTATTTTTTTTTTACACAACCTTTTTTTTTTTTATGAGTTTTGTTTCTTTAAAATTTACTCTCCAAACTCTAAATTTTCATTTATTTCACTTTCAATTATCTGGCGATATTGTATGTTAAGTGACTTAAAGTAACAATGAAGTGGAGTTTTAGATTTAAGTTCGATAGTGATAGAAAAAAATTGAAATTTATCCCAAGAATGATCCAAAGTAAAGTGGTATGCATGTGTGTGTATATATGTGTGCTAATAAAAAGGAGTGGTTCAATTACGTGGCACACAGAGATTCAAAAGTGGAACACCTTGCAAATGCAAAGCTGCAAAGCAAATACTCTTTCATTTCGAAAATGCCACATTTGACTTTTCCTTTACAAAAACAAAGAGAATTAAATAAATACCTTTTTAACTAAATTAAAGTTAACTATTTCTCCTATTAATATTCTCTTTTATTTTTATATATATATATATATATATAAACAAAGATAACATAATAATTATAAATTGTAAATTTTCAACATCCTTCTTTATTATTTTCTCAAATTTCTTTTCTATATCTTAGATTCTGAAACACCGTCCTGATATTCTAATTTTGAGGCCTCATCGGCGGTAGTTTTCCCCGGTTTCTTCCACGGCCGAGGTGCTATTGCAGTAATGCATTCCTCTCCTCCGGCCAACGGTTTTCCTTGATGGTTTGTTCTCTCTTCTGCTTCCTTCTTCTCTTATTCTTTCCTATATCGATCTTACCTCAAGATCCTTTCAATTTTCCTATAAGATTGCGGTTTCTTTCTCTGTTTTAAAATTTTCGATTCTAGGTTTTTTTTGGAATTTTCGTAATCTTTTGGGGTGGTTCTTGTTTTTTTTGCAATGTAAGAGCGGCATCTAGCTGTAGTTTGGTGGTTTCTGATTAGTGTGAGTCATGAGTTCGATATGTATTTTGGAGACGTTAATCATAGGGAATTACTCCCTATGGCTGAAATTAGAAGATGTAGGTTGGAGACTTTCTTTGTTTACAAATAAGAAGCATCCTATTAACTGATTGGAATTGAGTGACTGAGAATATTGTGTTTTTCTTGTTTCTTCTGTATTTGAATTTGAATATGAGATATTGGTTTTAGCTTTCTTTATCATGATGTTGCTTTGTGGATTGAGCAGAAATTGAGGACTTCGCCAGCCAGACAAGCTTCTGTTTCAATGGGAGAGATAAATCGTGCAGAGTACGTTTCGGTTGGCGAATCACCTTCTCCTCCAGTCGTCAGTAATGCAAAGAAAGTTTCTGTATTACCACTTGTGTTTCTCATTTTCTATGAGGTTTCAGGGGGTCCATTTGGAGTTGAGGATAGTGTTGGGGCAGCTGGTCCTTTGTTGGCTCTTCTTGGATTCTTGGTTTTTCCACTTATATGGAGTATTCCTGAGGCATTGATTACTGCTGAGATGGGGACTATGTTCCCCGAAAATGGTGGTTATGTTGTTTGGGTTTCTTCTGCATTAGGTCCATTTTGGGGATTTCAACAGGGTTGGATGAAATGGCTTAGTGGAGTTATTGATAATGCTTTATATCCTGTCTTGTTTCTTGATTATTTGAAGTCAGAGATCCCAGCTCTTGGTGGAGGTCTTCCAAGAGTTGCTGCAGTCTTGGCTTTGACAGTGATCCTCACTTACATGAATTATAGAGGATTAACAATTGTTGGTTGGGTTGCTGTAATCCTTGGTGTTTTCTCAATCCTTCCTTTTGCAGTTATGGGACTTGTGTCTATTCCCAAGCTACGGCCGGCTAGATGGGTTGTAGTGAACCTAAAGGATGTTGACTGGAATCTGTATTTGAACACTCTTTTTTGGAATTTGAATTATTGGGATTCTATTAGCACATTGGCTGGAGAAGTGGAAAATCCAAACAAAACCCTCCCCAAAGCACTTTTTTATGCCTTGATTTTGGTTGTTCTTAGTTACTTTTTGCCTCTTTTAAGTGGGACAGGAGCCATTGCGCTTAATCGCGAACTGTGGACCGATGGCTATTTCTCTGATGTTGCTAAAATTATTGGAGGGGCTTGGTTGGGTTGGTGGATCCAAGGGGCTGCTGCAATGTCGAATATGGGAATGTTTGTGGCTGAGATGAGCAGCGATTCTTTCCAACTTCTTGGAATGGCAGAACGTGGTATGTTACCAGAGTTCTTCAGCAAACGATCTCGTCATGGGACACCATTGATTGGGATACTATTCTCAGCCTCAGGTGTTGTTTTGCTTTCTTGGTTAAGCTTTCAAGAAATTGTGGCGGCAGAAAACTTCTTGTACTGCTTTGGAATGATTCTGGAATTCTTAGCTTTTATCAAGCTAAGGATTAAACATCCAGCTGCATCTCGGCCATACAAGATTCCTGTGGGAACCGCTGGATCAATCCTGATGTGTATTCCTCCAACAATATTAATATGCATAGTGTTGGCTCTTTCAACAGTAAAAGTGATGATTGTGAGTCTAGCCGCTGTGGCAATTGGCTTATTGTTGCAGCCCGGTCTCAAGTATGTTGAAAAGAAGAGATGGCTCAAATTCTCTGTTAGTGCTGACCTCCCTGATCTCCATTTTGCCAACCGAGACCGGCCAGACACCTTAGTATATTAACAGGACTTCACTGATCATTTGGTTTCAAAGAAAGGAAGACTCACGCAGAGACGATAAATGGCGCATTGGAGATCAATATCAGTTGATTCAATGGCAAACTGAAGATCTTGTAAGTTCTTTCTGTTTGATATGTGCTTAAGTTGTAGCATAATCACATTTATCATCCTAGTTTTAGAATGATATTGATGATAAATATAAAAATGAAAAAGAAGCAATCTCAGTTCCTTAAATCAAGCATCAATTAGTAACACTGCTTGTTGAGATGTCTTATGGGTTAACGTTCGAATTCAACAATCCACTGTCCTTAAACTATTCCACTAAAATGTCCATCTCTCTCTGACTAAACAACTTCTCGGACCAAACAACCTTACTCTTATGCCGAAAGCACCAAGGTGATAATTGGTGTGTTGGCTCTGTAGTGTCACGTGAAGTAACTATGGTCATCCTAATCCCATTGAATAATATACATTGCTTATTCTTTCAAAACTAGAACTTAAAGTCGAACGTTCTTTTGCATGTTTTAATTAATTAATTTATTTCGTCCTCCTGTTTCTCTTCTTGATGATGTCAAATATTTGAGTTCAAACAACAAGATTTTAACCTCCAACTTCTTTATCATTCACCCATCGAACTATGTTTAGGTTGACTTATTGCCACTGCCGTATCTTGCTATTTTTAATGGCTGGATCCATATATATGTATTTGTTCCATTTTTGACATAATGCCTCGACGAATTCCATCACAGTCAATTTGTTAACAATTGACAATGGGTGGTTTAGCATAATTCAAACATAAAATTTGTATTATTGATTTCGAGATTGAGATTCAATTTCTTTTTTCATGCTATATATTATGGGGAAAATAATTGTAGCATGCGTATAACATTAGTTTTTCATATGGTTATATTTATAGTAATGTGAAATAGCCTTTTTAACTTAGGGTGGTGTCTATCTTTGTACAACAATTTGTTGGTATGTTTACAAAAGGCATTGAAATTCCGTGAAGGAATTAAAAAAGTTAAAAAAAGAAAAGAAAAGAAAAGCTGTTTATACTTTATAGTAAGCTTCTGGTTGAATGAAATGTTTACTCATTTTGGTAACATTTTAAAATTCTCTTGGGAAAAGAAAAAGAGATTAAATTATACACTCAATTGGGTGTGTATACTTTCAAATTTGTTAATAACACCATTGAAGTGAAGTGATTTAAGATAAGATGATGTTTGAGTTGCTATATTTTCAAACTTTATAAGGGTATTTGTAAGGAAGCCAAAAATACTATAATTCAGTTGGTAAGGGTACAGTGTTTAAACAACTTTGAAATTTTAACTAAACTTCTAAACTGTGGGTGAATACGAATATAGTATAGCTTAATAGTAATTGTGGTTATTTTCATTTAAGAGTAATTGACATGACACGTGGATAAGAAAATAGTAATAATAATATATAGGAAGAAGGCTGAAATTGGAAAAGGCAGCTCAAAAAATGGGTCATTTTGGTGAGATTCAGTAGAGATTGAAGACAATAGTAGGAATCCTTTTCTGTAAAATTATGATATTTCTCAATCAAGGACAAAATCAGCTTTTCCCCCACAAAAGAGGGAGTCATGTCCTGACCCTCAACACTATGATATTCTCCCTTTCACATTGAATCATTGATAATTCAACATCCAAAAAGCCTCTCCTTGACAACACAAATAATAATAATAACAACCATATCTTTGGAGTATGATAATTTCAAAAGGTTAGATTGTGTCTTTCAATCCAATCTATATTATATTTTTAGGTTGTTAACTCGAAAAGGTTAGATTGTGTCTTTCAATCCAATCTATATTATATTTTTAGGTTGTTAACTCGAATTAAGCTTTCAACTCAATTCAATCCATAGATTGAGAATTAAGCTTTCAATCCAACTCAACCCATGAATTATTTTTAGGTTGTTAACTCGAATTAAGCTTTCAATCCAATTCAATCCATGGATTGAGTTCAATCCAATTCAATCCATGGATTGAGAATTAAGCTTTCAATAATTAAGCTTTCAATCTAAATTCAATCCATGGATTGAGAATTAAGCTTTCAATCTAACTCAACGAGAATTAAGCTTTCAATAACTTGAGTTGTATTGTTTTTTTTCGTTTCTAAATTTTATAAAATTGTTTAAAAAAAAAAATGTTTAAAATGAAAAGAAAGAAAATCCAACGCACAAGGCCACAACATAGTTAACCTAATTATTTAACTTTTATTAAATAAATAAAGTTCAAAATTGTTTATTTTCTAAGTAAAAAAGTTTACCTTTCGAAATTACCTTTTGAAATTTTCAACTCAATCTAATCTATATATACGAGTTAGGTTATTCAAGTTACTCGAACCCCTATTTGGAAGTTGAAAACATATTCAGAATCACTTATTTTGCACTAAAATTATTGTTATTGTTTGATAAACATCGTTTGGGTGGCAGCCATGTGCTTTGACTAAAATCTGTTGCAATGAAAAGTTTGTATTTGGTAAATTTAACTTTATACATAAATAAACTGGCTAAATTGTGGTAAAAACTACTGTGTTCTTAGATTCAATAACTAAAATAGATATATTAAAATAATGGTTCATACATGTGTAGGTATGCATTTATAAATTGATTATTGAATATTAAGAGGTAATAACTTTAATTTTCTTTAAAATATAGGGTTTAATAAGGACTGGTTATGGGATAACAAAAAATTCATATGAAACTATATAGTAAAAAAAACTTAAATAGATTAAGGAGGATTTTACTCTGTTTTACAAATAATCTCATTTTAAAAAAAAAAAAGAAATTGTCTCAATAAGAAATCTAAGAAAAATAAAATTTATAATTAAAAATTGAAACAATTACTGTGGTTGATTTCACATGACACTTTCCGAATAGGTTATATTTGTAGTTCATATGTTGAGAGAAAATACAGGAAAATATTAAAAAAGTAAAAAGGAATCCAAACAATTCTTCACATGCCTACAGAGAGAGAGAGAGAGAAAACAAAATAACAAATAAAATGATAATAATAGTAATAATAAAAAGGAATCCAAACAGTTCCTGAAACTGAAAACAAGTAGTCTAAAAGTAGATTCTAAAATTGCACCAAAGCATTGTCAAACATACGCATTTGAAGGCCATTTCAATTACCACCACGGCTAACATCAGATATCTGCCTAAACAAAAACTTTACATATACCAACAATATAGAATTTCAAGTCAAATGAAGCCAGCAAATATTGAATTGAATGTGTCTCAAAAGTAGTTTTTGACCTGAGAACTATGAAAGATCAATTCACTGTTGTTTAAAGAAGAATAGAGCATAAGTCTTCAAGATGTTTAACTATGTATGTAAAGGAACTAATGATGCATAATAATATTAACTAGAAATTCTAACCATTTCTTTACAATAAATGTGCAGCAAAAGCCACGACAAGTAAATTAATTGAAACTATCACAAGATACGATCCAATAACATAAAAGTATGGATTCTAGAAAATGATATTTACCTGTACAATGGTCATAGCCCTATTTTAAGTTTTTAACCATCTAAACAATTGATATAATATCTATAGACGTTGCTGTGGGAGAAGTTTTGTTACCATTATAACAGTGTCAAGTTGAGATCAAAAGAACTCGAACCTCTGTCATTGTCCAATGGCAACCACTCCCAATTCTGTAATTGCGTCGCAGTGTATTTACAAAGCACGATATTGATGATAAAAACGGCAGTGCAGGAAGGCGAAGGAGCCAACCTGGGAACAAAATTGCCTCATATTTAGCTGTTAAAAGCATAAAACAGAAAAATTTAGTTTGCATACCAAATCTTGAGATGGTTTCCTTTACTATACCATTTTGTTAAGACATTCAAAGCCTTACCTTGATGGAAGTTCATGAATCTTAAATCAGATATTCACATTCACACCTCTTCAGGTGTTCAACCGAACCAAATCAAAGAGGTTGATCTGGCAATACCTTCTACTAAAAACATAATATGGTCTCACTTTGCTTTAACTGAACTTCTTTCTTTCATGGCTTCCTTCTCTATTTTTTTCTTTTCAGCATCAGCCTGCCTTTCATTTTCTTCTCGTGACTTCCTGAACATCTTGACGAAGACTATCAAAATTTGAGTCACTGCCAAGAAAAGCCCAACAAAATTCATTAGTTATAGTTTCAACGCAAATTTTCCACAATATAGGAAACCTTAAAACAAAATCTCAATCCATGAATCATTAAAGCTGCTTTACCAAGTTCAAGAGGTCACAATTCATGTCACTCTACTTAATTAATGCTCGTGACGGAGAATAGAAACTAATTGTCTATAAAACCTTTTTTCTTTTCTTTTTGACTACAAAATGAGGGTTGCGAGATTTGAGTACATAACTAACTATACAGACTATTCTAAGATAAATGAGCCAATCGTGATTACAGAAAAAAAAACTCTAATTTGGTGTTAGAACAATTGCTGGACTTTAGTAACTGTCAATATAAGACTGGAAAAAATTGAAATAGAGAGCTTTGTGAGTTGCCTCGTTGCCCAACTAGCCATGCTTACTTATTGAAGGGATACTATTTACCGAAGCTTTGTTTTTTCAGGAAGAGCAGACTTAAGTTGAAATTGTGTTTAGACCTGACCCAGCGTACAGAAACAAACTCAAGTTGTGTATTCATTATTGGTGATTAAACTCGAGTTGTTCTCTATTGGTTAAGGTTGCATGACAGTAATTATGAGGAAGCTAGTTTTGGTTGGATGGTCAAATGGGGTAATTGAAGATTTGTAAGTTGCAATTAGTTTTGGTTTCGGCTGGTTTTCACTTTTATTCCAACTGAGGTAATAGACGAGGTGTTGATTTTTACCACAAGCAAGCTCAACTAAACCAATTTTACCCCTGCTTAAAGGACCATGCATCTAAAATATAAAATTCACAAGACCTTGCTCAAAAGGGCACCGAGCTGGATCCTCGCCAAAGTACTGTGATAGAGAGTCCGCATTTCTCCCCTGCATAACAACAATATGCCAGCTTTAGAGGGGGGAAGCAGAACACTTTCTGGAATGAGATTTTTATTGAGAAGGAAGGACTCACCACTTCAGAATATAAGGAGATAAGTGCCCTTACTTCAGCTTCGGCCGTATCAAGAAAATTCTTCAGCACCTGAAAGGAGTTGCTTATCAAAAACATTACTCATTAGAATAATGACACTTGGAAACTCGATACACAGTAAGGATATTTGTAGCAAGTGTTGTAGAATAATCATAAGGAGGCATACATTAGAGCACTAGCATATTGACTTTAATATGTCGAACTGTGTGATGCGCAGAGCTTATAATTCATAAGACCATTTCAACTATTTGGAATGCTTTACTATCATTTCATGAGAACAAAATTACAAATCTGAGCAGAAAATGATTTCAACCTTTGAGAGTATTAAACTCATCGATATATGTCTTGAGAGAAAGTAACCAGATTCCTAGCAAAGAACCACATGATAAATGAACATAAAATATCACACCTTTTGGAAACCAATAGAGATCACACCATCGTTTTCTGAGGCAGTTAGCTCTTGCTCCACCTTTTCAAGACCTTTACTTACTGCTTGCATTTCCTCGGCCAATGCTTTCAATTGAATCTAGTTTTACAAAATTCAATTGCATCAGATAAAAGGAGCAAAGGAATGGATATCTAATCAATATATTTATATTTCAAACTAGAAATTGCAGCACAATAACATACCTTGGAGGCAGCTTCTAAATGAACAAGGTCCTTGTCAAAATCAAGTAACTCTGGCATTTTCTCTGCAATGAGCTTTTTTTGGTAGGGGGAGGGGAGGATTTTTAGCCAAACTGATAAAATCCAGATACAAAAAGTTCAAATCAACGAAATTAAAAACTGCGAGATTGTCAAAATAATCAATATAAATAGAGGGGCCAATGGCGTGAGGCGGATATTTTGTGAGGCCTCTAAATTCAGCCAGGTCAAGAAGAGATTTGTAGGTCCTAATTCCTCGAACTACCTAAACCATAACCTCTCTAGCGACTAGCACTGTCCTAATTCAATACATTTCAGTGTTATTTGGTTATTAACCTCCTATCACTTTCTCAGACACTTAAACTAAAGTGTCGTTCTTTCATAGCTAGTTAACTTTTACATAATTATTTGCACAAGAGTTGAGACAAATGTTTAATTATAGAAATAATATGTAAAAATTCTCTATCACTTAATTTCAACCTTTTCTTTGAAAGTTTCATCAGAAACACGTTAAATGCATCAAGGAGTTGAAGTTGAACAAAAATTGGAACGAGTCAAAGCCGATCATAACACACCTCTGAATCACTAAAAGCATCACATCATATATCCATGTTGTGGAAAAAAAATGTTTGTACATGAACGAGGATGATATAATTGAGAAAATAACTAGATCACTATCGGATACAAGAAAAGTATAAGGTAAAAAAAAATGTTATTGTAGTATCTTTAGATGCTGATCTCCGGAATGAATTATTTTACCCACGTGAAAAGGTAGATCTTCAAATATTAGTATTGACTTCAAGACTAAAAATACCCCAGAAGCGTGAAAGAAATTTGAAGACAGTCCCCACCCAAAAAATAAAAGAACTGTAACAATGATTCAGCAAAGATGTGGACATGGACACACTACATACAATTGCAGACACAACCCCATTATCTACCAAATAAGTAAAACATACTCATTTTGAAATCATTCGTTGTAGATTCAAATTTTGGTAAAAGAGATGATACATACATCGTAGTGCAAGTACAGAGAAAGTCTATCTCGATTCCTACCTTACATAGATAATGCATCAAAGTCATTTTGTTGTTTCTTGCCCGAGTGTCAGACAATTTAAGGAGGCTGTCCAACTTAAAACCTATAGCGGAGCCTGCAATGTAAGTACAAAAAAAAACAATTAATTAAATAATTGAAAACAAATGAACACATGCTGTCAAGATTGGACTAAACAGCTTACACAATTAGTTAATTGTAGAATTGGAGAAACTTTTAAGTGATTACTCCAGTTACAAAGAATGCGAAGTCTTTGAAGACAGATAATCGTGTTAGCCTTCCTAGCTCGTCTATCACAACTTCAAGAACATATTTTAACAAAACTATATAGATTAAGATGGAAACAGTGGTGGGAACTCTACCTCGAGCAGTACCCTGGTTTAACGCATTTCCCAGTGTAAGAATAGTTTGCATTATCTGACGCAGTTTTGCAGATTCTTTGACCTGTGGCTTAAAATTACAACATAAATATGGACTCTGGAAATAATTGATACGGTCACTTTGAAAACATTAATAAGTGAAAGAGTACCTCTCTTGTAGCATCATTTATTGTGCTCAAATGATATCTCAAATCATTCACCTGACCAAAATAAGAACTATAACCGTTTACTACAAGTAAAGAGCATAAAAAATCACGTGTAACATTTTGATATTATACCTGACTAGAAAAGGTGATTTTGAAAGCAAATACTCGTAACTTGGACTCTATTCGTGGGACCTTCAATAGCTCGAGAAAAAACTGAAAATGAAAGAAGTAGCATGTGATTCAGGAACGTCATTGGGGCTTATACCTACTAAGGAGATAAGAAGCAATTGAAGTACCTGCTCACACTTTCCGAGCATTTCTCTGTCACCTGTATAACCCTGTAATATGCACATAAACCATTTGCAAAAAAAAAAAGGAAAGAATTAAAATTGCACGACTTTGAGGATCTATTGAAGCGAACTAGACATCTAATCCAGCATACTCAATATATAAAAGAAGCCAAAATATCAAAACTGACTTTACCACATCTCTTTACTTAATACCAATGTTGTCCAGAAATCAGAAATGATGCAACAATTTTACTTATTTTGCATAACGCTCAAATTACCTCAGTAAAACCCAACGTTCTGTTTTCATGATTTAAAATCTAACGAGCTTTGGGATGCCAAATATTGTAAAATACTAAAACCAAACACATCTCCAGAAAAATAAGTAGAATTGCATGATACCTAAGACAATAATGATAAAATACTCTCTCTACTGTTGGTATAAGGTTAAAAAAAATAAGGGGAGAAAATCATCCTCGAAGGGGAAAAAATGAAGATACACTGCTTTGTATATGCATTACGTTACTTACATTAAATAAGAAGAAAATTTCATAAACATATAACAGGAAAAACCTCCCTAATAATGGGCCTAAGGTTCTGAGATCATAAAAGGGAAAACAAAAATGGTTGCTCCTTTATGCTAGCCGATAAATGTAAAGCTCCTTGTTTTTAATAAAAATTCTAAACCACGTCCCGCTAATTATCAGTAGAGACCATAAAATCATGACTAGTTGGGAGTGCAAAACCTAACATGGGTTATAGGAAATTGGTTTGGAAAAAAACCAACCTTCACATGTTTAATGGACTATTACTACATAACTCATCGACAAAATTTTATTTCTTACATATAAGCATTATAACAGCTAAGGTTCACTATATTCAACATTGATAGTGTCCCCAAAGTTCTGGAATGAGTTAACAACAATATGTAACTATATGTACAGTGAAAGAGGAGGCAAGTAAAGTACCTTCAACGTTTCCATCTCTTCCCTAGTAGGACAAAACTTGATGAGATTCTCAACCTGGTCAATATCAAGAGCAGAAGAATCCAATGCAAGAACTGAATTCTACAAAAAGTGAACTTGATTAGTGCAGAGATAACATAGCCTTAGAGAGGAGAAAATCATTATCCTTCTAACATGCACACACACGTATATAAACTTACTATCATATCTGGTAAAGGAATCTTTATTTTTGAGAGCATTATCTCACAGTTGTATGCTCTCCGCAGGTCAATCTGACAAAATGAAACAGAAAAAGATCACAAATTTGACCAAAAAACCAAATGACAGAAGAAAATCAATCAAATGCTCCCTGCCAACCTCCCCTCCCTAAAGTCCCTTAATAAAATCATGAGAAGGAAATATGAAACATAGAAGGAATGGCTAAGGAAGAATAAAGAGGAATGAAAGATGACTAACCAGTTGCACTTTTTCAGGTTTATTGATGTTGGAACCACGTCGACCTCCACCTTTACTGCCACTTCCATCAGAAGCAGAAGCGGCTGAGAATAGACTTTCAAGTTCAGAGATGTCTATTTCTGGGGCCCTATAAGACCATCATTTGGAATGAGAAATATAGGAAAACTTCATGCAATACAACTCAATAGTAATGAGTCACCTAAGATGATATGAGTGAATCTAGAAAATGTGGAACAAAGGCAACCAGCAAATGTATAACAGAGAATCCAGAATAGGTTCCAAAAAGAAAGTGCACAACAAGACTTTTCTTTTTAGGAAATGCATGGATCAAACCATACATATAAACCTTTTTTTTATTGCTCGCCAGGATCAAATTAAGAGAGTTTCATTCATAATGTAAACTGGCATGAATAGGCTCTACAATCTAAGACATCAACATGAATCATCCAATCAGAAGAAAAAAAAAAAAAAATCACGCATAGTGCACCTTGATTGATTTTCTTGCTTTTGTGAGTCAGCCCATAAACTCCCTTGCATTGCTCGAGTAACTTTCACCCAGTGTAATGGTTTTAAGGTGTTTTTTTTTGGAGCATTTACAACTCCTGTGGCAACTCGGCCTCTTCCTTGAGCTGTTGATCCTAGGGAAGCTTTGCCTCTTCCAGCAGAAGGCGGCGGCGGCGGTGGTACATTTGATCCTCTTGATCCGGGAGGAGGGGGTGGCATTGGTGTAGCACCTTGACTTGTCAGAGAATTGGAATTGAAGGGCTTTGCTGGTGGAGGAGGTGGAGGAGGTCTAGTTGATTTAGCACCATGACTTGGCAGCTCAACACTGGGAGGTTTTGGCGGTGGTGGAGGAGGTGGAACTGGTGCACCACTATTTGATTGTGGAGGAGGTGGAGGTGGAGGTGGAGGAGCACCAGAAAGTTTTGGAAATGGAGGTGGAGGCGGAGTTGGAGGAGCACTAGAAAATTTTGAAAACGGAGGAGGAGGTGGAGGTGGAGGAGCACTGGAAAATTTTAGAGGCGGAGTTGGAGGAGGTGGGGGAGCACTAGAAGATTTTAGGGGCAGAGGAGGAGGAGGTGGAGTAGCACTAGAAGATTTTGAAACTGGAGGCGAAGGCAGTGGCGGGGGCGGGGGCGGAGGAACACTAGAAGATTTCGGAACTATATGTGGGGGTGGAGGCGGAGGTGGAGGTGGAGGAGCACTAGAAGATTTCAGGACTACTGGAGGGGGAGGAGGCGGAGGTGGGGGAGCACCGGAAGATTTTGCAATTGGGGGTGGAGGTGGAGGTGGAGGTGGAGGTGAAGGAGCACTAGAAGATTTTGGAACAAAAAGGAGGAGGTGGGGGTGGGGGTGGGGGTGCACCAGAAGATTTAGGAACATGTGAAAGTGAATGAGTTGAGGTTGTAACAGGATTGTTAATAGTAGGATACTGAGGTGGAGATGGAGGAGGTGGAGGGGGTCTCACATGCATTGTTACAGTGGTCGAATCTGAACTAGAGGAAGTTTCTACATGAGGCTTGTTATGTGATAGAGAAAAAGGTGGTGGCGGTGGTGGTGGTGGTGGTGGTGGTGGAGGAATCACCTTAACAGTTGGTGTCATATTATTTGAGTCAAGTTTCCCACTAGCATCGGTAGATGGAAGATTAGATGGAGGCAACAGAGGTGATGAAGAGGGCAAAGGTTCTTTATTTGAAAATATCTTGTCTTGAAATTCATCAGAAGATTGAGGAGACTCTGATGAAATATTCACTTCATTAGCACCAATCTTGTCAGACAATAATTCAGAAGAATGTACCGTGGCTGGAATTGTAAAGTTGGTAGAAGTTGGATCCACAAAAGGCTTTGTAATAATATCAAATACTTCATCTGAACTATCGGCAGTGCTAGATGTATTATTTTCCTCTTCAGAGTCTACTGGTGAAGAGTATGAACTAGTTTTATATTGCAATCTTGACAATTCTTTCACATCACTCAAGGCAGAAAGATTCTTAAGTAGCCACAAGGCAGCATCATCGTTGTTATCAATCCACTCGACACCACTAAAAAGTTCTTGAACCCTGGAAAAAGCTTCAATTGGCAATCCACCTTTCTCTTCACCATTCAAAATGGAGGTTGGAGCCCTTGGAGGAGAGATGTTTTCCATCTCCCCAAACAAAACCTAATTTAGAGGTAATTAATTAGACGGACAGATAAAGAGAAAAAATAAATGATTAACTCGGACTGAGACACTTATTTCTTATGGTTATAAATAGTAAAACCATGAGCTTCGAATTGAGATTCTACAAATGAGGGTCGATGTACACACCTCAGCTCGAAAGCCTTTTGGATAACGCTCCTTTGACTCCCAAAGAATATCCAAATTTTCAGAGGTTAGCATCAGTATGTTTGATCTAATAAATGCTGTATTGAACATAATACGAAACATCATAACTTCTCTTTCTGGTTCCGATTCCAAATGTGAACACTCCAGCACTACATCTCCTTGAACCAAACACTGTACGTCTATTTTAATCACATCACAGTCTGCCTGCAGTGAAAACGTCCATCTTTTCATGGTTAGCATATCTAAAGTCTATGAAGTCCCTACAAAATTAAAGTAGAAAATCAGTATTTCAAACTTAACCTGATGGTAGTGACGGAGGGCCTTGTTCTTCTTGGGCATAGAGAAAAGCATCTGCGTGGAAAGTCCACCCTTACTGAAAAGATTCCTCCCAAAAATACGAATGACTGGTCTGCAGCCATTCTGAGCATCAAAACCTGGAACGCCACGAAGAATTACACAATCTAAAGAGAGTGCTCGCTCAGGTGGTGGCCACTCAGAGACTATATTTCTCCTTGCTACATATTGCAAGTAGCGGAGCTGAGATGGAAATGGATTTAGTGGGGACAAGAGCTGCAAAAACCCTTTGGGAGCTTCTCGATGTACAATTTCAAGAGTTTTCCTCTCACCACTGTGCATTTTTCTAAAAATCAAAAAACTAGCCAAAAGGAATGCCAAGAGAGGCCAACCTCCCCTCTCACAGTGAAGAAGAATAACATTTTGTTGGTTACCAAGCAGAAGCCAACTTTCACAAACACGGAGGAAGTGCTGAATCAACGATAGTGGAAGAAGCGGACAACCTTCATATTGTCGAGGATAATCCATGACAGTGACGTCATACGCACACAACACTTCTGCAAATTGGCTCCTTTTCTCCCCTTCACGAAAATTAAACGCAAGGAAGGAAGAGTCCGGGAATTCTTCATGTAATTCATTAATTATTTCATGCAGATATATTTGGTACATACCATCAGGCAAAGCTTCAGTCGAAAAACACGAATCAAAAACTGCACAATTTCATGAAATCAACACACCCCAATGAGGAACTATTAACGCAAGTTCATAATGACCTATATCACAACGAATAAATAAATAAAGTGGCCAATTTCACTTACTATAGACTCGTTCAACAAATTCCAGCAACCCATCTGGAGGTCTTCGGTAAAAGAATCTACTAAGGAGGGACATTCTGATGAAATGATTTTACATGTGAGTAGATAATGGCTGCAAGAAAGGAAAAAACTGAAACCAGAATTAAAAGTTTCCCCAATTCCCAGACGAATTCTGAATCTTCTCCAGAAAAAAAAAAGTGTAAAAATCTAATCCTAAATACAAATTGCGAACTGAGTGGAGCTAGATAACATGCAATTCCATTCTGAATTAAAAAAAAAAAAAAAACAAGTTAGAAATCAGCAGCATTGCAATATAAGTTAAATATTGAGCTTATGAGGGGATATAGACGTGAATGGGAAGGGAAGATGGGGGGAATGAAAATCAAAGAAAAAAAAGGAGGAAATTAGAGAGAAAAAGAGTTCACCTGAGGATGAAGATGAAGGGAAGCGATGGAGAGGTGGAGAAATGGAGAGACGGGAGAGGGAGAAATGGGAAAATTTTGAGAATTTGAAAGTAGAAAGAGAGAGGACCCCACGCCGCCACAGCCCCAAACTTCAGCTTTTTGTTGTGTACTCTCTCTAACTTCAAATTTATCGTTCCCAATTTTCTTCCTCTCAATTTGCTCTCTCTTCTTTAATTATCCAACTAATTCCTTTTTTCAAATTTGTTTTTTTAGTTTTTTTTTTCTTTTTTTCTTTTGATTATTTTGTATCAAAATTGTTAAAATAGATCCTTATTTACTTTGGTTGTCATTTTGTTCTTTTTCTTAGTGATAGACTATATGTTAGTGCTCTCTCTTATTGGTAAATATGAGAACAGAGTTTCGTTCTTACCTTGTGTTTTAGATGGATTTCAATGAATTCAATTTGCAATAGAAAAGGCTATACATATTTTGAGATTATTGAGCTTTTTCTTTCTAAGTATAGTCTGAAGTAAAAATGTCCATTTACTTGACCAAACCATCCACAAGATTCGCTTCAAATAAAATGCAAAAATATGTTATTGATGTTGGCGGACAATGAGGGACGGAGGGACGTTGTGAATGTACATATTACACACACAAGGTTATAGTTTTAACAATTAGCTATTTTTAAATTTTCGTCACAACTATTTTATACTTTTAGTTCGTTTTTAATATATAGATATAAGATGTTATAATATTTAACACTTTTTTACCTTAAAATCACTAAGTTTGTTCTATTTAAGTTGAAGAGTAGACTATAATAGTAAATTTTAATTTTAACTTTAAAAAATTATGGGATTTAATATTCTAATTTAAGGATTTTTTTCAAAAATATAACAAACCGGCAAAGTATTTACACTGTATAGAACAATTTTGAAAACGAGAAAAGTCCATAGGCTCACAATGGGAAAATACATAAAAATACTCCTGTCAATAGTACGTGATTAATTGGCCGCACACGTACGTGCAATTCTTCTTTTAAACAATCATGGTACGCGATCGTGTAGGTAATATCAACACTGACCACGTGCACGTGTAATCCTTCTTCTAAATGATCATGATATATGATCGTGTAGGAAATGATACGTGATATAAACAATTGTGTACCTGTTGAAACCGCTTTGCTGGAACACTTCGTCATAACAACAAAACCTGCAAAACATAAACTCGTCAATTGTTGGGTTGAGTTGTGAAACTCGCTTTCTTTAAAACGTTTCACGACTCTACTTTAGGTGCTAGCAGTTGTTATAGTCTTGTCGTCCCCAAGATAAAACAGCCTTCTGCGATGGTGAAAATAACACTTGGACCCACCAGAATACCAACACTCGATAAAGAACACTTACTACACTAGGAAGAGTAAAGAAATAAATATTAAAGGGGTTTTTTTTTTCTTTGCGAAGAGGAAGAATATGAGAGAAAGACTTTTGTTGTTGTGTTGAAAATAGAAGGGAGAGTGAGTTTTTATGGAAGAAGTATGCGAGGTAAGGGAGTAATAATAATAATAATAATAATAATAATAATAATAATAATAATAATAATATATGGTTATAAATTAACGACATTTTTAAGGAGATAAAAAAAGAAGATTTTCCCGTTCTTCTAAAGTTCAAGAAGACTCAACCACTTCTTACTTCTTGGCTATTCCCACTTAAAAAAAATTAAACATATTTTCATCGAGCAATGTCTATCTATGTAAAACCGTGCTTAAGCAAAGGTGTCTTACGTCTTAAACCTTTACGTAGTGACAATGATCAGAATATTGTAAAGTAACTATTGCTTTTGAACTTTACCTCTAGTAGCATTGCACATACAATATTATTCGAGTGAAGTTCTAAAATGCATGTGCTTTAAGGCATCGCACATATATTCAAGTTTAGTGGACGCTCTAGAGAATTTGCCTAAAATTTCATAGAAAACAACTCTCACTTCCACATTCACAAAGGTGAATCTATCAGAAGTACTCCTATAGTTAGGTACCCCACTTGACATCAAGTATAGAATTCATTAAGAACTAAGTTCAGTCTCTTCTTTCGCTTAGGATATCATAAGAATGGAATTCTTAGATGTTTTCTAGCATGATTCTCTTCATATCACTTGTGATAAGTTATTACTCATTCAACCTGATTCTTGGGATCTTCAATCTTTCAAGTTGGATTTGCCTCATAGACAATTCGTTTTTCTATAGGCTTGAGTCTCATTTTCTTTATGAGGTTCTGAAAACCTTCTATATAATCATTCCTTTCGTCAAATGATCAACCAAGTTATCATCAGTATGTATGTGATCCACTATAACTGCACTGGTAGTAATAACCTCTGTAAATGGTAATGTGCTTACGACGTATTTCTCGTCTCTTGCCATTGTAATAACAGTTATGAACTTTTTTGATAACTAGAGTATTGTCGAAATGGATCGGTATGGTTGATATTGATATTTTCCATGTGACAATCTCTGATAGCAAGCTTTGAAGCCGACTTGCTTCTTCACAAGCAGTAGCCAATGATATTGTTTTCTCTATGTTTTCTCTCTACCTAAAACCTTTTGCTATTAGCCTAGCTTTATACTTATTGATTGACCCATCGGGATTGAGTTTCTTTCTTAAAACCCCCTTGCAGCCTATTGCTTTGCAGCCAGGTGGAAGGTTAACTAAGTGTCAAGTTCTATTTGATTCAAGAGAATCCATTTAATCATTAATAGTTTTATGCCATAAGTTGACATCAACTGAGGAAAAAGCTTTGATAAGATCTTTTGGATCTTCTTCCACATTGTACATTTCAAAGTCTTCTCCAAAGTCGTTGGCTATTCTTACTCTCTTGCTTCTTCTAAGTTTAGGATCTAAGCCCTTATCTTGGGATTGGATCCTAATTGAAGGTAAGCTACTAGAACTTGAGCCCCCACTAGTTTGACTAACCAGGCCCCCCACTAATTCTAGATTTAAAAGGAAACTTATCTTCAAAGAAGTTTGCATTGATTTTATGATTACCTTTGTTGATTTTATGGAATTAATCTATATTTCATTAACTATTTAGTAGAGGTACAAGTTTATATACAACCATAGAGAAATACACTTCAGAAAATAATATCAAATAATATCTCTAGAATAATATCACCTAAGAATAATCTAATTATATTAATACCCTCCCTCAAACTCAAGGTTGAAATCACAAACTTGAGTTTGCTAAGAACTAAGAATAGAAACAATATATCTAGAATAGAATAAAAAATCTGAAGAATAAACACACAAAGAACTTCTAGGCTAAAACAAACCCACGAAGAGCAAAACAAAGAACTTCTGGGATAGAAACATAGATGCTCGTATAGAGATCTATAACAGAACCTAGGAAGAACGAAACAAGAACTTCGGGGGCAAAATGAAAGAGCAAACTGAAGCAAAGTAGAATCAAAGCAAGACGAAAACAGGGTCGGAATTGGACAGAAGCGTTTTTTCGGATCAGAATGGAATAGAACGAACTAAACTAGAGCAAGTCAAAATCTGACTAAACGGGAAATCTGGGGCGAATAGAACGAAAATTGAACTGAATGGAGCAGAGAGGCTTAGCGGATCTGAACAAAAATAGAATCGAGGCGTTGTTGGATCTGGGCTTCGATCTAAACTTCGAAGGCAGACATGAAGGATGGGTCTGAACGAAATCAGACAAATCTAGAACATATTGGAGGCGGATCTGAGGATCTGAGGACATGTGGTTTCATGGGTTTTGTCGGGACAACTTAAGGAGATGGAGCAACGACAACGAAACGCAGTGGCGAGCAGAGCTTCTTAGACGACAGACAAAACCGAAACTCTTCAACTGGGCGTTCAGCTTCAACTGATAGAGGTTCAATCGGCTGCTTGGCTAACGAAAAAACAAGAGGTCGGACGGAGAACTATGAAGGAGATGGTTAGGAAGCAAGGGCGGCAGACGCTAATGAAAACGAATGGGGTTTGAATGGTGGCAAATTTGAGCAACAATGAGCGGCAAAGGGAAGGTGTGACGACGGCGGCAGATTTGCAAATATAAGGGGTGGCTTCGACTAATGGGGGATGATTCTGCCTCCGTTGATGATCAACGGAGGCCGAAATCGAACGGGATGTGGAGGCTAGAATTCAATGAGGCGAAAATCCTAGAGCTCTGGTACCATGTTGATTTTATAGAATTAATCTCTATTTCATTAATTATTTTTTTTAGAGGTACAAGTTTATATATAACCATAGAGAAATACACTTAAGGAAATAATATCAAATAATATCTCTAAATAATATCACTTAAGAATAATCTAATTATATTAATAACCTTATTATTTAAGTCATAGAACCTAAAAAGGGATCATTAAACCAAGATTCTATAATTCTATGATTTCATGGTCTTTTATATTTGGTACATGATCTTAAACCAATAGCATTTAGATCTGGAAGAGGAAATATATGAGAGGTGACAAATATCGTTTACGAAGTGGGAATTTGAAGAAGTGAAAAAAGATTAAAAAAAAAAAAAAAAGAGATGACGAAGTTCTAGAAGAGATAATGAAAAAAATCACGAACAAAAACAAGTGTGAACATGAAGAAGAAGTAATAATATGAAGAGGAGATGAATAAATCACAAGGAAGAAAATGAAAAAGAAGTGGAAATTTGTCCGCAATATTCAATGAAAAACTTGGAATTTATGACAATATCATGATTTTTTTTTTTAATTTTGTTACACGTGTCGTAAATATTTTGGTGTTTTTTTATTATATTTATAATTTATATATTTTTACATAAAATATTGCTCTTTTTACTAAGAAAAATTATAGTGCATTATTTGAATAAAAGATATACCAAGTTTTATTAGGTGGAGAATAAAATTAAGAAAGTTTTTAAAACGAATAAAAAAAATCTGTGAAAAACTCGATCGCATGCGAGGAGTCTTTATCTTAACTCTGCGAGAATGAAGATTGAAATAACGAGGGGAGATAGGAACATGGGCAATTCCCTATCATCTTGGATCAAAATCATCTTCAACCTTAGCTTTAAAAACAATAAGAAAAAGAGAAGAAAAACAATAAACTTTTAGTTGATTTGTTAATGGAAATTTAAGGATTTTTTTTAATACAACAAAACGCGAAAATAGTTATATAGTATATAACCATTTTAAAAAAGGAAAAAGCCCACGAGACCACAACAGAAAATAATAAAAATATCACACAATTAATTGATTACACACGCGTGAAAAATTGATTTTGTATCCAGTTTAAACGGTCTTGTACCTCAGTCTGAACAATCTTGTACTATTCTACCAAGTTTAAACGATATTGTACCAAATCTAAATGATCAAATAATTTTGTATCCTTATATCCAATCTAAACGATCTTGTACTCGTGTGCCTAATCTAAACGATCTTGTACTCTTATACCTAGTCTAAATTAAACTCAAAATTAAAGAAATAAATGTAAAATTTAATGAAAAGTCAAATATTTAAAATGAAACTGAAATAAAAGATTGTCAAGCTCAGATGTGCCTTCAAATTTCGTCCGAGGGAATCAGACGGTTGTGATCGACCCACGATCACTTGGGCACCATAGTCATCATTGCAATGACAATTGGCGAGATGCACCAGCCGGGAATCGAACCCGGGTCTGTACCGTGGCAGGGTACTATTCTACCACTAGACCACTGGTGCTCTTTGTAAACATCATTCTATTTTATTTATAAAACACACACACCATGAATGTTGACCAATCCAAAAATTTATGCAATTAAGTGGAAACGAATTTGATATAATATCTATAACACTCTCCTTTAGTGAGATTAAAATATGAAGAAATATCCAACTAGTAAAAATGAATATTGAATGAGGAGGGAAAACCAATACAAAGGCCTCATCACAATACCTCCCAAAATCATCCACTGCGACGTCATCTTAAATGGTTGATTAACTAAAAAACTTAAGGTAGCCGATAAAATACCTAATACTAGTGGAGTTTTTAAAACAATGGGTGGATACTTCTAAAAAAAATCAAATTTAAGCTACCAAATTTGTTTGTCATCAATCTTACCAAATATTCAACAAAGTGATTAAGATTTTGTATGCAATCACTCGATAGAAAACAATCCCAATCTTATCGATAAAGACCAACATCCATGAAAATGCCAATATGTAAATCTCTTAGAAAAATGATTAGTTGGATGCAAAATTCTAGAAACTAGTAATATTGTAGTAGTTGAAATTAATCGGTTGAAGTTTGTAACACTTTAAAAAATTAAGCTTCTAGCACATACTAATTTACTTTTACAAAAACGACAAAAGGCAAGTCCAAACTACATGATACACACTCATACATACTTAACACTTGTTATACACGACATACTCGATCAACTACTAATATTTACTATTGATATCTACTTTGATACACCGTGATATACACTTGATACTCTTCTAGTAGACATTTGATATACATTTGATGTACACTTGGTATACATTTGATATAGATATATAAAATATTTTGAGTTAATGTAAAAGATTTTGAATTTTTGTTAATGAATTGGAAAAAGAAAAATATATATATATATATATTGAGTGTTTCACGTTTTTTGACCCTAGAAGTTGATAAATACCAACATTTTTACAAAAGTGTCACATTGTCTTATTTACCTAAATGTCATTAGTCATATTTACTTAATTACCATAAAATTAAAAAACCTTCAATATTTTGTCATTTTCACAACATTTATATACAAATATGTTGTAACGTTCTAGGCACAGGATTTGAAACTCAGATCCGCGATATTCTCCTATGACCTGACAACATCATCTTACTTGTCTTAAAGGCTTACGAGCTCTTTCAGCACATCCCAGGCCCAAGATTCGAAATTCCTATGATCGAGCCACCGAAAAAGAAAGTGTACCTTGTTGGTGTTGATAGTAACTTTTAATTCTCTTAAGTCTTTCTTAACATTACGGTCATGTTCTCAATATCCCTCTCATTCAAGTGTGATATCAGTTCATTTACGTCCCCCTTCTAAAATCAAGGTGTTACATATGTGTAAGGTGTATCAAAGTTATCAAACATGTATCACTTGAATTGTACTTTTTTTTATCGTTATATCTACAAAATCAGAAAAGTATTAGTTGATCCTAATCGAGTCTCATGCAATTTCTACTAACTTTAGTTTCGTCAATTTAATTATTTTGTTCACAATGTCCACCTCTAGCGATAATGAGTGAACAAGGTACCATCTAAGTTTTAAAAAGATTAGGGTAAATTTTAGAACTATTCCTAAAGTATGTTAATAGTTACAATTACACTCTCAAACTTAGACTAATTAGACACTCAAACAGTCAAACTTATAATAAATGCAAAAGTTTGACCCCAAATTTAAACTTATACCAAACTCTTAAACCTATACCATTGTTATAGTTTTTAAAATTGAGGGTTCAATTTTTACATTTATACACCTTTTAAAATTTGATTCCTAGAAACTGTCAAATGATTTTGCATTTTGTTCACAATATTGAGATATAGCAAAATGTGGAGATAAACTAAAGGTTAAAGGGTGTAGTTATAATGTGTATCAACTTTAGAAATAATAATTAAGTACATAATAATATTTAAAATTAACCTGTAAATATAAAAAATACATTAAAAAATATGTTATATTTTAAAATATGTATTAATATTTTTAATCTAGGTTGTAAATTAATAATAACACCAATTAAAAAAATGTGGACAAAATGATGGATGAATAGAATTATAAAAGGAGCACATAGGCTGATGATGATGATGCAAGGCCCAGTAGGATCTCTTTGTCTCCTTTTTCTTCTGTTATGATCCATGGATATATAATGAACATTGGATAATGGTTTCTCTTACAAAGGCCCACTTCCATTCATGGACAATGGTCTCTCCCTTCAAATGCCTCAAATATTGATTGATATGAACTCTACTTCACACTACTAGGAGTGCACATTATCGATCAAACTATCATTGAGCCAATTGTAATCGGGTTAGTTAATATTCAAATTAACCTCCATCATGAAGCATTACAAGTCGCAGTTGAATCCCTCCTTATCTCAGATTGACCGCCTTTGGTTCGATTGGGTCTAATCTATTTTTCGGTCTATCACGTTCATCCTTAAACATGACGTCTCGACTTTGAGTGTAAAGTTGCTAATTCTTGTCATGCACACTCTAAACCTAAAGTTAGTTGTGTTTTAGCGGGGTCATTAGACTAGATTATATAAACTTATAAATTAGCAAAGCATAGATTAAAATGAACTATAGATTTTGACTACGGTTAAAGTTGAAACGATGACATAACCTTAACTTCGAGTTCAAAATTGTTATCTTCTTGTAGTGTTGAGCCATAAGTAAAGCGTCAGAAAAAGTTTAGTCATTCCCTTCGTTATAAGTAAAACGTCAAGAATAGGGGGTATCTCTCGACGTTTTTTATATGCGTAAGGAATTCTCTTATAAAAACCCTTTCGATTACGTAGTTCACAAAACTAAAAAGTAGAAGACTGAGAGAGAGGCCGAGAAGGAGAGAGAATTTAATGAAAAGTGAAAACATAAAAAGGTAAAAATAATTGTCAAAGCTCAGATGTGGCTTCAAATTTCGTCCGAGGGAATCAGACGGTTGTGATCGACCCACGATCACTTGGGCACCATAGTCATCACCGCAATGACAATTGGTCAGATGCACCAGCCGGGAATCGAACCCGGGTCTGTACCGTGGCAGGGTACTATTCTACCACTAGACCACTGGTGCTCCTTATTTACATCATTCTATCTTATTTATGAAACCCTCACACCATGAATGTTGACCAATCCAAAAATTTATGCAATTATGTGGAAACGAATTTGATATAATATCTTTGAATTAGTTGTAGGTTTTAGGAATTTGAATTTGAAGTGTTGAAATTGAGATTGAAATGTTGAAGTTGAGATGGAAGGTATTTTTTTAAAAAAAATAGAGGAACTCCCGACATTGTGTCTGGAGTTCCAAGACATCTTCCGATGCTATATTGACAGCATCTTCAACGTTCATACAACGTCGGGAGATGTTTAGGAACTCTCGACACACTTGCCCCAACGCGTTTCCCAACACATAAATATACGTCAAAAAAGAATTTTCCAACGCTTTTTTATATATATCCCAACGATTTTGTGCATCGGAAAAACTCCCTTTTCTTGTAGTGATTGTTCGAATTGGGTAAAGAGAGAGAAATAGATGAATATATTTGATATAGTCATCAGTTATAAGTTTAAAAAAAAAAACATTTAAATATGATTTAAATATTAAAAATATAAATGTCAATTCATATTCAGAAGCTTGAATTTGATGGAAGTGGTCAAACATGTGAAAAGTCAAAATGTTGACTTTTGATTTTGAGAAGTCAAACTTTGATTGACTTTATATTCAAATTTGACTTGAATTTTGAAAAATGAATGCAGATTCATACTTGAAAAGTCAAAATTAGTCAAGACGGACAAAATGGTAAAAAAAGTCAGAATGTTGACTTTAGACTTGCAAAAGTCAAACTTTGAATTTGATTTAAATGTTAAATTACGATATTGCCCTTAGACAAATTTAAATAATAACACTTGGTGAGATTTGACAAGCTTATCATTTGCATGTGATATGCAAGTGGCTTATTGCATGCAAGACACCTACCCCCACTAATAGTTAGTGGAATGCCAAGTAGTGAGATAGAGAAGCTCTTACATATAGTTTGCTTGTAAAAAGGTTTTTTGCAAAGGTGAAAGCTCTCTTGGTTTTTAAAAATTGTGAGAATTAATTTTGTAATTAAGAATTACAAAATAAACCAAGAACTTGCTTTTTTTTTTTCTCTCAACAAAGATCTAAAAGTTAGGTTCCTCCTAAAAGTATCATCTCTCTCTTTCCTCCACCATTTGAATCTAATTCCAAGTCAAGAGAATAACGAGTCAACACTTGTGGTAGTCCTAACTTTGAGTTCGTGAGAAAATTACAAGAAAAGAAAAGTATCAAAGATGAGTTTTTCTTTTAACCATATATTTGTTTCAATTAGGGTTGTAATGCATGTTATTTACTAGTGTTTAGTTGCAATTAGAGTAAAGTTTGATTCTTATTCTGCTGTGCATGTATACCGTTTTCATCATTCGAAAGTTATGTTAAGCGGTTAAAGCTATTCGTGGTATGAAATTAGGCAAGAATAAAAATTTGGCGAGAAAATGTCAAATTTGATTTGACAGGGATTAGCGTGTAAGATTAAGAATTGAAGCATGACTAAGATAAATATTATTTTTTCACGTGTGAGATTTTAAGTAGTTGCTGACAATTTGACAAGGACTTGAGGGTGACTATTCCAGGTTAAAGAGTAGTATAAATAAAGGATTTTGGTCACTAAGTAAAGGAGTTTTCTGGAAATTTTGATGTGTTGAAGTTCTGCCATTTTGCTTCCGCGCAAGAAGGCTAAGTATCGCAAGTGATCTTTTCTTAAAAGTATTTGTGGGTGCTTTCTTTCAAAGTGTTCTTTTAAAGTATTTATATGATTTCAAACATGTTTTATAATGCTTAAATCTTGATTTGATGACTACGATATTGATTAAGAAATGGTATTCAAATCATTACTTGCTTCCTTTAAATGAACTAACTGTTATGTGCATATAAGGTTAAAGGGAGCCATGTAGAAAAGGCCTACATGGTGGAGTGAAGCCGACCAATGTAGAAAAAGATTGCATTGTGTTAGGCGGCTTAACCAACAAGGATGAATCTGCATGTTCTCGGAAGTTGTTGATACAGTAGTCTAAATGCAAGGTAATGAGACCAAACATAGAGAACGATTGAAGATCCTTGTCGAAAGAAATGATTGTGACTAATGGGTGTATATGCGAAATTTATATTTATGTGATTTGCGAGTTTGATATGATTCTATTGTGAAAATGATTATACGCTTTTCGATATGGTTTGTGAAATGATTTGTTTATTGATAAACTGATTTGTGTTGAAGTTTATGATTTGGCGAAAAGGATTTATCAAAGAGTATTGTGAAAAAGTTTTCATAAAACCTTACTAAGTCTTTAAACTTACGTTTTAAAATTTCATCTACCAAGATCAGGCGTTGAGGCCAAGTAGAGAAGAAGGTTGAAGGGCTTATAGCAAGTTGAGAAAGCTACCAGACATTTAAAAGTTTTATTAATGTTATTTATTTTGGTCAAGGTGTTGTAATTGTATGTTTATGTACTAAACGCATGTTGTTGTATAAAAGTTTAAGATGACTTTCGTTGCGTTATGTTTATCTTTACCGCTTGGTAGTTTAAATGAGTTAAGTTTGAGGTAGGAGATAAGACCAGTTTGAAGGTTTTAAGCTAAATCGCGTTCTATCTACAATACTTTATGCGTTCTAGCTGTTTTGCGGATCGGAGTGTCACACAGAAGATGGTAATCTCGAGGTTGATAAGAACTTGCACGTCTTGAGAGTTTTTAGAAGTTTAAGTTTTCAATTATTTAGAGCTTCAGTTGTTCCTTCAACCAAAGATCTCAAAATGAATGAGAATGTATCTATTTGTAGAGAACTTCCATAGGCTTTAGGACCAATTTACTTAGTAACACATTTGTTTGTTGGACTTGAGCTTAAACCCATTTACCTACTAAACCTGGATTTAGATTTATTATTCTCATTTGACCTAATTTGAAATGAAATGAAATATTAAATATTTAAAATGAAACCCAAATAAAAATTAAACTCAAAATTAAACAAATAAATGTAAAATTTAATGAAAAGTCAAAACAAAACATTAAATATTTAAAATGAAACCCAAATAAAAATTAAATTCAAAATTAAACAAATAAATGTAAAATTTAATGAAAAGTGAAAACATAAAAAGGAAAAAATAATTAATTGTCAAGCTCAGATGTGCCTTCAAATTTCGTCCGAGGGAATCAGACGGTTGTGATCGACCCACGATCACTTGGGCACCATAGTCATCACTGCAATGACAATTGGCGAGATGCACCAGCCGGGAATCGAACCCGGGTCTGTACCGTGGCAGGGTACTATTCTACCACTAGACCACTGGTGCTCTTTGTTTACATTATTCTATCTTATTTATGAAACCCTCACACCATGAATGTTGACCAATCCAAAAATTTATGGAATTAAGTGAAAAACGAATTTGATATAATATCTATAACACTCTCCTTTAGTGAGATTAAAATATGAAGAAATACCCAACTAGTAAAAATGAATATTGAATGAGGAGGAAAAACCAATGCAAAGGCCTCATCACAGTACCTCTCAAAATCATCCACTCTGACGTTTATCTTAAATGGTTGATTAACTAAAAAACTTAGGGTTGCGGAAAAAATACCTAATACTAGAGGAGATTTTAAAACAATGGGTGGATGCTTCTAAAAAAATCAAGTTTAAGCTACCAAATTTGCTTGTATCAATCTTACCAAATATTCAACAAAATGGTTAAGATTTTGTATGTCATCACTCGATAGAAAACAATCCCAATCTTATCGATAAAGACCAACATCCATGAAAATGCCAATATGTAAATCTCTTTGAAAAATGAATAGTTGGATGCAAAATTCTAGAAACTAGTAATATTGTAGTAGTTGAAATTAATCGGTTGAAGTTTGTAACAATTTAAAAAATTAAGCTTCTCGCACATACTAATTTACTTTTACAAAAACGACAAAAGGCAAGTCCAAACTACATGATACACACTAATACATACTTGACACTTGTTATGGTAATAGTTACAATTACACTCTTAAACTTAGACTAATTAGTTACTCAAACTTATAATAAATGCAAAACTTTGATGCTAAATTTAAACTTAAACCAAACTCTTAAACTTCTATCATTATTACAATTTTTAAAATTGAGGGTTTAAGTTTTACATTTATACCTATTTTAAAATTTGATTCCTACCCTTGAAACTATTGAATGATTTTGTATTTTGTACATAATATTGAGATAATAGTAAAATGTGGAGATAAACTAAAGGTTGTAGTTATAATGTGTATCAATTTTATATGTATATAACAATATTTTAAAAAACTCTGTAAATGTATAAAATACAAAGATAATGGATAAATTTTAATAATTTTTGTTATATTATAATTTTTTAAAACTTTATTTTATATATATATATATATATATATATATTTTGAATCTACGTTATAAATTAACAATAACACTAATTTAAAAAAAATGTAGGACTGTTTATTGCGCTTTGGAAAGACTTTTTTCTTTTACAAAAAAAAGGGTAAAATAATGGATGAATAGAATTATAAAAGGAGCGCATAGGCTGATAATGATGATGCAAGGCCCAGTAGGATCTCTTTATCTCCTTTTTCTTCTGTTATGATCCATGGATATATAATGAACATTGGATAATGGTTTCTCTTATAAAGGCCCAATTCCATTCATGGACAATGGTTTCTCCCTTCCAATGCCTCAAACATTGATTGATATGAGCTGTACTTCACACAACTAGGAGTGCACATTATCGATCAAACTATCGTTGAGGGAAGTGTAATCAGGTTAGTTAATGTTCAAATTAACCTCCATCATTGAAGCGGTACAAATTGCGATTGTTTATCGGTCGATCGGTTTAAGCACTTGAGTTTTTTTTTTTTAAATGTTGTCGGTGAGGAATTTGTCCAAACCGACATTTGTTGAATCCATCCCTATCTTTGATTGACTGTCTTTGGTTCGATTGGATCCAATTGATTTTTCAGTTTTTCATGCTTACCTTTAAACATGATGCCTCGACTTTCGTATAGACTTATAAATTGGCAAAGCATAGATTAAAACGAACCCTAGATTTTGACTATGGTTAAAGTTGAAACGTTGACAGAACCTTAACTTTGAGTTTAGATTGTTGTCTTCTTGAAGTGGTGAGCCACATGTACTCCAAAGCTCAAGTTAGAGTTGTGTTCTAAGGAAAATTGTAGAATATATTTGTATATACCTAAAGACATCAAAATTGATAAAAACATATATTAAAGTGAATCGTAAATTTTGATCAAGGTGGGTGCCTCATCTTTAAGTTCAAAATTCCTACTTTTAGTTGTACACCCTGCAAACTTAAAGTTAGAATTATGTTTTAGAGAGCCTTTTAACTTATGTTGAGCATATTTATAAAGTTGTTATCTTTATGACTCCCATCTTTTATGGAGAAGAAAGTGCACAAGTAGTTATATAATTAAAATGACAAGTTTTCCACCCGTGTTGTCCATACCATTGAACAATTGAGTTTTCCTAACTCGTGGTTAGATTAATATCATTTTCATTATTACTTAGACATTCACTTTGATAGATCCAATCTAAATACGTGTCGAGTCATGTAAGAATTAAAAGGCTCCATCCTTTGGTTAAAAATTGGAATTAAGATGGAAAAAGGCAAATAACCCATAAAATGTAAGTAGAAAGAGAACAGACGTGTTGCCCACAAAGTGTTGGGCGTAATGTGAACAAGAAGTGATGATTCCAATTCTCTCTGTGCTTGGATCCGACCTTACTTCTCTGCACGACCCATTTTTCATAATTCTGAAAAGAAACTAGGAAGAATGGTCAAATAAAATTAAAAGTTTTTGTTAATGAATGATTGATTTCTAATGAGAAAGAGAGAAAAACAAAGAGAAA
Source organism: Cucumis sativus (assembly GCF_000004075.3). Lineage (NCBI taxonomy): Eukaryota > Viridiplantae > Streptophyta > Magnoliopsida > Cucurbitales > Cucurbitaceae > Cucumis > Cucumis sativus. The sequence goes on from NC_026657.2 coordinate 26,052,634, forward strand.
GGAAAGTGGAGTTGTCATGGGGGTGTTTTATTTGATCGTCACATGGGAGGATTGGCGTTGGCGCTGTGGCATTTTCACAAGCACATGGCATGCACTATTTTATCTGCCCGCCGCTTTACTTCTCTCAACTGTGACAGCTGCGCTAACTCCCAAAACCCATGTCTCTTAATAATACCAACACAATTTGAAATTCGGTGTTCATTATTTTCCCTTCCTTTTGAGAATCTCATCACCATTTTTTTTCTCCATAATAATCTTTTCCAATTTATTCTTATGTCTTGTTTGGAGAAAAAAATTAATTTTAGTTCTTATTTTTATTATATCTCATAAGGATGGCAAGATCTTTACAATAAAATTTTAATTGCTGTCATTGAGTTGATTTTTTTCTAGTTGATTACTTATTCATGTTTTATTTTACTTCGGTGCCATATGATGCTTTGGTGCCATATGATGATGTTTTATCTCTAGATCAATCGACAATTGAAAGAGTAATTCAACTATTTTTTTAAAGATGTTGAGGTTTTCAACTGTACTAAGACAACATGTTACTTTTAAATTTTATTATAGAGTGATTTTTGATGAATAATTAGCTAGTTGTGTTAGACACGTACGCTTAAACTTCGATCGATAATCATTAAAATTTTTGTTTCTAATTTTAAAAAATTGTCTATAAAAACTTTGTTTTTTCTGAAGAAATGTGGCTTATAAGTAAGAAGTATGAAAACATTTATTTAAAATGACAAGTGTTATTCTCCTTAATAGCCTAAGTTTTTTAGAACTCTTGACTTCTGAATTGGACGCTAATGTTTACTAATGCAAATCTCACAATTGGAATACAAACAATTACATAAGTTTAAAGTTCAAATATGTATATATATATATATATATATGTAAATGAACTAAAAAATATCTTGTGTTCTTAGGTTTTTTTCAATTATTCCTCATAATTATTACATTGTTTATTATTATTTTTTTAAAAATATTATTTTGGTTTTGAAATTCAAAAACATTATTCTACTTTCATTAAAAAAAGATTTAATAATCCACGTGATATCATTAAAAATAGATACCAACTCACGAAGTATGCAACACCAAGATGTGGATGTGATTGAGGTGACAATCTCCATCTACAAAATTGGTTACTTTTTTACTTATAACATTCAAGGATTTCTAAACATTTCTATAAATAATAACAAAGAAATAAAGAAAAATAAAGTAAAACTATAGATAACTAAATGAATTCACAACTAGTTTTTTTTTTTAAATAAAAAAATCGAAATACGTCACCTACTTTTAGGTATGTTTGAATTGTATCTTAAATTTTAAAATGTTTTGTTTTATTTCTCGAACTTTACTGTGGTTTGAATAAATAATTTAAGAAATCGGTATGGGTAATTCTTTGAATTTAAGACAATAATTTTATACTTCTAAACAATTAAAATTGAGAAAAAAGTGATACTATTTTGTATATTTCATAATTTATAACTTCATTCACAAAATCAAAATTTCAAAGGTTATAGAACACTACCATACGAGATAACTTTGGATCTATTTCAATATCTTCTATGTTTCACATTCAGTCCTCTTTTGACTTATGTATTAGAGTGTGTGGTAAGGCAATGCACTTGGTGTACATGTTTTCTTTTTATATAAATCATATTCATCTAAATAAATTCACTATTGGTATTACGTAAAGTCCACGTGCGTTTTTTCTGTTCAAATTCTGACATCAACCAGATATACATTTACAATTTCAAGCTATTTTTTTTGCAAAACTTATAAATGTCCACTAATTCTAACAAAAAGAACAAATAAATATATATATTCTTTTCTAACTTACTTTTTGTAGATGAAGCCAAATTATAAAGACATGAAAAGTTGCATCTAAATTTAGGAATAAAAGAAGAAAAAGGAGGGGAACTGATTTGGTGATGGCAAAATGGGGAGTGGAAGGCGACTTACAAGACAAGAAAAGAAAACACTAAAATAATGTTTACCACGTGACCTTTGATGTTCAAGTCGATATTTAGCAAATGGACAGACCAAGTTAAAGATGGGGGATAAGAATTTGCCTCTAGGTGTGCCTATAATCTTATATTTTGTATTGTGAGGATTAGGAAAGGTAAATAGTTATAGGAAGATAAAGAGGATAAGAAGTAGTTAAATTAATTGAGAAAAAGCACAACAAGAAAATAGAGATCTCTTGATGCATAAATGTCCGTCGTGATTAGAGTATGGCGAAATGAATTGGGAGAAGATCTTCCGATGCACAAAATGAAACGTTGGAAGTTCCTTTTACATCTCCCAACGCCGATTCCCTCCTTCATAGATTTGCGAAATACATATTTTTTAAAGGCAAACTCCCAACACCGCATTTGCATATATGTGAAATACATATTGAGGGAGGAATTTTAAAGACAAACTCCCGACGTTATTTAATGTGCGTCGAGAGTTCCCAAATAACTCTCGACACTTTACTAGTGTCGTGGGGAGTTGGCTTCCATCTTCCAACGCCTCCCAACACTTCATCAAGAGTTCTCAAACAACTTTCGACACTTTATTTGTGTGTCGAAAAATATTATATCTTTCGACGCTCCAATTTTTGCATAAGGAGATGTCCTATCTCATAACACCCTTTCTCTCGACAGTGTAAAGATATGTTGGGAGATCCATAAATTCTTGTAGTGAAAGGAACTTGATCCATTGCCTCTAGAAGCAATTCCTTTAGGATGGAAAAACGGTTGACTCGATCTTGACCTTCGAAATTGAGGTGGGTAAATTAGGCTAAATGGCCCAATTCTCCTCGTCCGAAGAGGAGGGAAGAGGTTGGACCATTTGGTTCAACTTGCCTCCATCGATGAGGGTAGGTATTTGGGCCATTTGACCTAATTTTCCCCGACCTCTGCAAATATGTTGGGCCTTTTAGATCAACACTTTTTTTTTCCTGATCAAAGATTAATTAATACTTTTAACTTAAGGTTAAATTAATCTTTCTTGGTCCAATGTAGACAAGTTGGACATTTTGGCCCAACACCCATTTTTTTCCTTCGAGATCAATACTTTTAGTACAAAACTAAAATTGATGTTTCTACCTCGGGAAAGTATGAGAACTTGATGTCGAAAAAGAGGGATATATGCCTCAATATCTGCTAAGCTATTATCTCACTATACCGGTGCAGATCGACCACTGAGAAAAAGGATTATGAGTAATAAGTTTACGAATCAGTTTCAACTAACTAACCGAAAAAGGAAAACTATTTCATAGCTTGGACTACATTACATAGACTAAGCCCTATTTACTACTTGGGTTGAGTGCGCCATGACTCACTCACAAAATTATGACCCCCCAAATGGAACAAGAGAGAATAGTTTACCTCTACCAAAGCGTAAGGAAAGATGACACAACACATAGGCTTATGGGAGAGGTCCCACTAGAGAAGTTATCGAGAGGTGCTCATACTACTAGACTATGATAGGAAAGATTACGAAAAACATTTAAAATAATTGCATTGATCACAAAAGTTTGCAGAACAGGTTACGTCATTCAGAGGAATGACCTAATCTGACTATATTATTTCACAAATGTCTTAAATTATCAATTATTTATATTAATAAGGTTTGACTAATTTTTAGGACGAATTTAACCTTATCATACATTAACAATAAAACATTTATACGAAATTCATTTACTTGTTTACCATAAATACATTAACTGTTGATTTTAAAACTGACATATTTGAACTATTAATTATGTAATTTTTTTATTTGATTGCATTTATTATTGATTCTAACTAATTAAGGTATATATGACATAGAATTAGGGTAATTGTTAAATTGAATTTAATTAACAAATATATCTTCAATCTCTCCACCACTTCTTGTTATTTCTTTTGCCGATCAAATCTTTTTTTTTTTTTTTGTTGTTCACCTCTTTCATCTTTTCCGATGTGTTTGTAATTTTTTCATGTTATATATTCTATTCAATTTTCATTCTATATATGTTGTTTTGAAATCATTATTATTATGGATTTTTAGGTTAAATTAGTAAATAACACTTTTCATTAGTTTGGAGAGAAATGCATTCTCAAAATACAAAGCTTATATTACATTCAGTTATCAATATTATTCATATATTTAAAGTCCATTTCATAATTTTAATTTTACATTATATATAAATTTGGAATCAAATTACATGTTTGTTATATACCATGAATGATTATGAATGTGTATGACACTCATTAACAACTAATTTTATTACATGTTATATTATTAGATTAGATTAATTGAGTCTTCAAGATATACCATATTTTATATAAAACATTGTTATAGTTGTTTATTATATAGTATGATGTATATATGCAAAATAATTAAATATAATTGTGTATATATGAAAAAAATACGTAATTACTATAATTATATTTGATATAAAACATGATATATATTTAAAATTAATAACTAAACCAAATAACTACACAAGTTGAACAATTCTACGTAAAAAAGAAATCATTATATATTTTCAAAAAATTATAGAATTTATAGAATAAAAAAACTTACGTACATTTATACAAAACAACATAGGAATGGAAAAAAAGGGAAAAAAATCATGTAAAATATCATATAATAACCACAATGGAAATTTATATTAGAAAGAAAAAATAAACCAAACATTTACGATTAAAAATAAATATATACTATTTCACATTAATTTAATCGAATCTCATACAATTAAAAAATATATATATTATTTCACATTAAATTTTCTAAACTAAAATAAATAATAAATACTTAAAGTAAAAATTTAAATTAACTCAATTAAAAAACCATTTTCATTTTTATTTTTTTTTTATATTTGTGTCATTACCAATTTCTTCTACTTAAAAAAATAATATTAATCATAACCATGGATAGCATTGATAATTTATGCTTTATTTTCGTGTAAATTGAGAGCTCAATGTATCTCTTACATAATTTTAAGTTTATTACGTAATGAAGCATATATAAAATTAATCTAAGGTAGAAGCAGACAAGTTGGGCCTTTTGCCCAACACCCTCTCTTTTTTTCCTTTGAGTCCAATACTTTTACTTCGACGCTGAACCTAATCTTCCTCCCAAATCATGATGAAATTTATGCATTGGAAAAAGACAATAATGAGATCTAAGACATGCATTGCAACCAACCAAATAAATGGTATTATGAATTCTTGAAACCAATTGCTTGAAATATATGATTGTACAAAGTAAATAAAGTTTAATTAATTAAATTATATAAGACATCCAAGTCGCAAAAATGTAATTAATGAAGAATTGATGAGCCTTTCTTTATAAGTAAATGTATTATATGGTGTGGTATAATCCAACCTTGTTTTCCCAATCTTTCCCTTTATAAAAATATTTGAGATATTATTTGTTTTGAGTTCATTGTTTCCTCATCTTTCCAAAAAGGAAATCACTTCGTTGCATTATTGTCAAAGCAAAATTTTGTGGTCCTCAACATATAGATCTTTTTCATCCCACTTTTTGAAAAGCTTTTCCCCACAAAATTATACACACACACATATATTTATAAAAGGTTTGGTAGATTTATTTAGATTGCTATGTTTGTATTAAATGATGATGGATTCATTGAAAAGTATAGTGTGTCAATTGAGTGTGGTCGATCTTTTTGATCTTTTTCATTAATCAAGCTGCAACTATATTATAGAGACGTTTAGAATGGATGTCATTTTTAGTACCTTTCGTCATTTACAAATCAACTATAATTCCTTTCATTGATCATGAGAATTTGGTTAAAGTGACTTTGAATTAAATCACAATTATCCACTCAATTAATTTAGAGAAATGATGTATGTTTTTTTCATTAAACACAATAAAACCCAAAATTCTTAAATAATTGGTCAATTTTTAACCCTTGTGTTTTTATGAAACAACAAATATTTGGTAATGAAATCAATAAAAATATATAAAAGTATTATAACTTTGTAATGTTAGAGGATATGTTCAAATTCTTCTCCCACATATACATTTGTAGAACTAAAAGAAAACATTTGGTTTTAATTATGAGATTTGATGAAACCAAATTATATAAAATAAAATTGGAACTTAATCTCAAAACATAAAAAGGACCACAATTTTATAAACCAGAAATCTAACCCGAACCTTTAATACCAATAAAAAAAGAAAAAAGAAAAAGCAAAAGCAAAACACACATAACATAATATTATATGTATGTGTGTATATATTATGAAACATGGTGGGGAGATTCGTACTTTGGAGGCCGTACAATTACGCCATATCCTTCATCCTTCTCTGGCTGGGAATCAAATAATTATTTAAATAAAACTATATACAATTTTGATCTAATAAAAACATAAACATTCTCCAAATAAATGACAAAGAGAGTAGGAGATAAAATAAGTTATTGAGAATTTAGAGATGGATAACAAAATATGTTACAAAGGAATCCTTATGCTTATTCGTTGATCAATTTTATTCAGCGATTCTTCCAATTTTATTACAGAGAACTCAACTTTGATGAGAAATTAATTAAAGATAAAATATAGTTCTAAAAAACAATAAAATTGACATGGAGTGAGAATCAAGGGAAGACATATTCTTAGGATTATAATTTCATCCATGAGTTAGTTAATTGCTTTTAACGTGAATTTTAATTATGACAATTGTAGATTTAGGAGTTTTATTTTCCTGATTAACTTTCTAATATATAATTAATAGACTTATCTTCATAGATCCATTAAGTAGTACAACATTAAAATCCTCCATTAATTAATCTCTACTAATCTCAATGTCCTTCTCGTGCATATTAATTAACAGATTAGCATACTAGATACTAGGTCCAACTCAATGTATTCTCTCTCAAGTCAATATCAAGTAAAAGTAAAGATAATTCATACATTAGCCACATGGTTTAAAGGCATTATGAATGAATATGCTAATTAAAATGAGTTATATGAATGAATTTGCTAATTAAAATGAGTTATGCATTAACAAGTCCATGACAAAATCATAAATCCAAAGATCAACACAAATTAGTTACTCATGATTACAACATAAGTAAAGACACTTCAAGACGAAAACCAAGATAAATTAATGGAAAAATAAAGAGGGAAAGAGAAAGCAAGTCAAGTATGTGACTATCGTCCTCCTCCAAATTTGAATAGCAACTCCAACGGTCTCCTTAAATGTCCACTCCTTTGTAGCACCAAAATGTTGTCTTTCCTTTGAACTCAATTGCTGGGAAGGCTTCACCAAGTAATTGAAGAGAATTTAGGAGAATTCTCTCAAAGAATAGGCTTTGTAGGGATGGAAAATAGTAACTCTCGAGGCCTTCCCCCTCCCAATTGCTGTTTTGGAGTGTCAAAGTAGCGTTACAACGCTTGTTGAATATTCTACCTAACCCACTTGTCGTCCGTCCCGCGCCATGAAGGCTGGTCTGCTGCACAACGTTGCAGCGTGTCCATCTAAAGCGCCACCTATCACACGAACTTGAGGGACACACCATGTATCTAATTTTTGGTCGACAATGCAACACTATCCTGTGGTAGGGGCATACATTTTTGTTAGTTCACATTCCTTTCTTCATTTTTGCTCCAAATTGACCTAGTTTTGTTCGTTTTCATTTCTTTTGCTCCCAAATGATAAATTTGCCATAATTTGCTGAGAAACACCGGCAAACACATCAAATTTAATAAAATCAACTCTAATAAGAAGCGAAAATAAACACATTTTAGGTGCTTGTTAAGTCCACACTTTCGATCGGTTGGTTATCTAATTATCCTAAGTTAACTCGAAAACTCTGTAGAATACACCGAAGGTCAACCTTCTCTATAAATATATTATTTTAACTTCATATCCTAACTATTTTAAAACAAAATGGAGGGTATTTTTGAATTTTTTTTAAAATTTAAGAAAATCTTTTAAATGAAATTTACATCTGTAATAATTTAAGGTGTGAAAGAATTTGTAAAGCATCGGGTATAAAAAAACGAATAAGATGAAAAGAAAAGAAATAGAAAAGGGGAAGATGGATGGTGGTGTCGGTGATTTACGTTTTTAGATTCCAAAATATTTTAAAGAGTTATGGTTTAAAAAATGAATACATAATAGTAAAAGGACAAAGAATATTGGTATCCTTCACTTTTCTTCTTTCTCAAGCTTTCCCCATCTCCACGCGCTTTCTTCCACGCTACCAATTCTTCTTTTTTAATACTTCAACTCTATTTCATATAATATATTTAGAATTTGAATCGATCAGAAAATTAAAGTTTATTTCTTCAGTGTAAAGTGTCAAATTGAAGAACTTTGCACTTCATGTTGAATTAATCTCATATATATGTTGTCTGTTAGCACCCCAATATATAATATCTAATACTTTGTGTCGTCGTCTTACATTATTTGTTTCTTGCAATTTGAATTGTAGCATTTTAGAATAATATTTGAAACTTATGTGTGATAGTGATGCTAAGTTTGATTCAATATATGCCAATTGCTTCTCATTCGTTGATAATAACCTAAATGTTGAGTTTCCCCTAGTGGCCCTACATTTTGTCTAAACACCTTAAGTTCACAAAAACCTGATCATTCTCCTAAACTTTATCATCCATATTATTCAATCTTGTTTAAATTTCACATACATACAATGAGCAATAATTGATCCATTCATTCCTTGTGAATTTTCTATCAGTAGAACCCTCCAAACATATGCTTTGTTTCATATATAGTGTTCCAGTGTTTGCAAGCTAGCTTTTGATTTCAATAGGGTACAACTAATAATCATAATCAATAGGGTGTACTATATTAGTACTTTGATTCATATATATATATATATATGTGAGAAATGAACTGAAAGATGTACTATTATGTAAAAAAAATCTGATTCAAATATTTTGTCCAGCTTACAATGTATCATTACAATATCTGCTTGTAAGTGATTCAATTCACTCATGTGTATGGTTTTAGCACATATATAACAAAAAATGTACGTGTAACTAACAATAACAATGGATACATATTTTTGTAAATATAACTATAAAATATAGAGAGTTTCTAAATGCATAAGAATGTATATCCAAATACGTCGAAAAAGGATCTCCCAACACATGTAAGACTATCGGGGGACAAATCAGGAGAAATGCGTCGGAATACAAATTCTCAACGCGTACATGAAGTAACATTGTGAATACCTTACTCCAAACGGAAAAATGAAGCATGTCAGGCATTACCTTTCCCAGACATGCTTCATTTCGGCATTGGGAGTAAGGTATTCCCAACCCGACATTGGGAAATGGTCTTCCGATACAATGCGTAAAATGTCGAGATTGTGATTAACTACTGGCACGTACGTGCGTTGGAGATTATGTCCTTTTACTTTTTTTTTTCAATTATTATGTTTAGTTTTTTTATCCTGTGATACGTTTTTGAGTTCTGATTCGACTTAAATTCAGTAAAGTTTTCAAATGAACAAACACAAAATTGTCATTTATAAAATTAAAACATAAATCCAACAAAAAAAAGTGTCTTCCTGTTTGAATAAGTACATATTGTTTGTTTGAAACAAGTACGTAAAAAAGAAAAAAAAAACAGCATCTCTCATCGTCCCAGATGTCATCTTCGAACAAGTCCACACCTACAATGACATTAAAGTGAGGTACATTATTCAAACTTCAAAGAAACCAAAATGCATGGATATGTCAAAAACCAAAAACTTAGGAACAACCAATAATCAAAGTATAACCTCTAATTAAACTTCCACTCTTACAACTTAGGAACAAACAATAATCAAACGACAACCCCTAAGTACCTGATCTCTCAATGTCCACTCTTTCTACAAATGTAACCAACAATAGAGACCAAACTTACAAATACACTCACTTCGGTGTCTTACCGAATGTAACAATTACATTTAAACCTTCAAAGTGTCGTTTAAGCCCTCCTCCCCCCAAACTGACGCAATGATCGAAGTACCCAAAACAACCCAACTTATCAACCTCTACTCTTTCTACGTAGGAATATAACAATAGAATCGCTAAATCTTGAACAACAATGGAAACTAGGAAAAAGATTTTGAAGAAAAACATGAGAGTCATGATTTTGCAATTGTCGTTATTTTTCATATCCTTCTCATCGCTACAAGAAATCAAAATAATTCTGATGCCAGAAACAAGATCGATGAAAGATGCATCGATGTTGACCACCTTTCATTGCTTGCATCAACGTCAAGACATTCTGCGACGTACAAGAAACAGATGTCGCGGACCAAAATGGACCAAGGAAGATTTTTTCAAATGAGTTATGTTTTCTAGAACTCTCGTGAATTCAAGATTTTTTGGAGGATTGCTAAGTTGCTAGCCTTCATTTGTAGCATCCATTTAAAATTGAAGAGTTCTCTCCTATCTTCCTTTCTTTCTTTTCTTTGTTATTGAGTTGAGCTGAAAACAAGTATCCAATAGTTCTGCTAGATCCGAAAGTAGTTCAATCGTCAAGTTCTATCAGAGTTAGTCATTGTATTCTGTTGAGTCGATTGTTGTAATCTGCTTGCAAGCCCGTGTAGAGCGAATGATTGTCTTCAAGACAGCGCTTATCAAAAGCGTGCATCGACTATAGTTTGTATACAAAGTTTTTTTTTTATATATATTTCTTTCCAGTGTTTTATTGTTTTTATATCTAAAGCTTATTATGTCATCTTACTTAAGTGTATTTGTTTCCATTTGAGTTGCAATCAGTTTGCTAGTGGATTGCGATGCCCTGATCCAAAAAAGGGAGTCTTGTTGTAGAGAAGCTTTGCTGGGAAGTTATTTCGGATAAGTGTATGGTCATCTTGCGAGGAAGGACAGAAGAGGAGAAAATGCAATGTAAAGAAAAATGTTTGCGTCTAAGTTTTATCCCGTTAAGGTAAGCGATGAGATAAGAATAGCTGGCAAGGAAGAAGCATGTGTTGGATGCCAAGAGCTAGGCGTTTAACGTAGTAATGCGAGAAAAAGTACCTATGCCTAAGGAACGTGAAAAAAAGTAGGTGTCCTGTTGAAATGATTAGAGGACCCAATGAGGAAAGTAAATGTTTGTTGCTTCCCAAGAAGATAAAGAGATTCAGAAGATTAAAGAGTTTGACTTTCTAAGGAGATAAGGTAGATGTCTCAAGGAAACGTCCAATCACCGATGACTTTTAACCTACATGTCAAGTTTGGGTTGGTAGTATGACACAAAAAATTTGTGAGATGACACGTTTAAAGAGTGGAAGTGACCCTTGGATGTGAATGGTCACTATAAATAGGGGCCAAAGACCAAAGAAAAAGGAGCCCAAAATGTTAGATTTTTTGATAAAATGACAGGAAAAGTTTTGAGTGTTGAACGACTGGTTGAGGGAACTGCAAGACAAAAAGCAAAAGCAGAAAGTAGAGAAGAAATGAGTTAAGGCTAATTATTTTTTTGAGTGATCTTTATAAATGAATAAATGTTTGTGAATGATTCTTCATAAAATAAAATGAGTATATTTGTATGAATGAATGGTTGTTTATAACGAAAACGTTTGTATTTATGCTCTTCGTTTTGGAAAGAAATATTTTATAAATGTTGTGTTACAAGTATTCCTTTGCAACCTCGTGTTTATGATTATTGCATGGCTTTGTTATTTTTGTGATAATCTATGTTAGGAGTAAGTTGTGAGCTAATACTCCTTGTTATTAATTGTGTGATTTATGCATTGAGGTGTATGATCTATCGTAAGACACCGGTGGAAATCCCAGGTAACTTGCAAGATGCTAGTTGAATGTGAATCCTAGGTTTAAGCTAGGGGAGAATCTCAGGTTGGGTAGAGTGTTGACAAAATCTTGACATTGGATGCTGGTGAATGTGAATCCCAAATCTAGGCAAGGAATAAGGTATGAGACGTTTGATCGAATGTGAATTTCAAGTCTTAGAAAAATATTGAATGTGACGAGATGTTGGTGAAAATCCTAGGTAACTCACATGACATTGGTTGAATGTGAATCCCATGTCCTGGTGATGAGTTTGGAATGTGTGATGACTTAAGCATGTAGAACTTATTGTACTTATTGTGATGGTAGTTTGATTGGAATATGATACAATGAGAATCATATGTTTGTGATCTGGCCTTGTTGCTATTATTATTTGAATTTGTTGTATTTCCTAAAAAGTTTTCTCAAACCCATCACTCACTTAGTCCTTTTGACTTACGTTTTAAGTTTTTTCTCTCCAGGTTGTCAAGCGTTAAAGCCAAGTAAAAGATGGTTCTCAGATGTGGAAGTCAAGTTAAGGAGGGAAGACAAGGTTGTTATGTAAACTTATGCGGCGTGAGAGTCATGTCATTATACCTCGGGTTCAAGGAGTCGGTTGGTAAGCGCATTGCTCCTTGACACAGATGGCTCAACTCAGAAGGAAGACAAGCTTAGGTTGGTAAGGCCAAGCCCAATGAGCAAGAGAGCCAAAGAACTCAGTTAGAAAAAGGAAGCCCTAAATACTGTCCTTGAGTTGGGTTGTTGGGAGACCAAGGTGAAGGAAGAAATGAAGTCTTTACACCTCTAGGTACCCTGTCTCAAGAAGCAACATTTGGCGGCAAAAAAAAAAAAAAAAGAGTCTTATACTCTAGAACATCTTGGCACGAAGAGCAACACCTTGGTGGAAGAAGAAAGGCGTGTAGATCATACTTAGTTTCTTTATATATATATATACAAGAAGGAAAAATGGTTGTATTTTGTAATTTGGGAACTTTGTATAAAGTGTTAAGTTAATAAAAAGAAGAAGTCTATTCATTTCGATGTATTATCTTTGAATAAAGTGATAATTATCACATAGTACTAAAAGTTGTCTAGAGCTAAGTGTTAAGTGCTAGACGTCGTAGCTAAGTTAAAAGTTGTTTTCCGCTGCAAAGAGTTGTGAAGGTCTCCAAGATTCAAGTAAAGAACTCAAATAGACAAGTGAAGGGAGTTGTTCCACTTACTAAGGGTTTGCACGTCATCTTGCGAAGGGGTACACGATAAATGTCTATGCGGCACGCCCCTATTTGGTCGCATGGAGTGATAGTTGAGACGAAGCGTGACATGGATTCAATTCATATGATATTCAAATTTTCCTCCAACAAATTGATGCACAAATGTTCAAAGCATTGAGAACACTCATCCCAAAAAGTATTCAATGCTAAATTGAATTCAACATTCATAAATATTTTATAAATAACCCACAAAATCCATCTAAACGTACATAGACACAATCACATTTAGAGTACAGAATTAGTAAAAAGAATGATTAAAGATACAAAAGGAAAATAACAACGTTATTCGACGATCCAACTTTGTCTGTAAAGTAGAATTGATCCTCCAATGCCCTCTAATCATCTCTAGCTACAAAATTCTCTAAACTCTACTTTGACCTCTCTCTCTTGGCCTCTAAGCTTCAGAGACTCGATAACCTAACCAAAAGAAAAGAACGAATTTTATAAAGCTAGAATCACGACAACACCGCAACACTACGTGAAAAATAATAGTCACATCACAATACTCTCTCGTTCTTTTACTCTCAATTTTGGCACCGTCCTTAGCGTCGATATACCATTTGTGTGCCACGTTCAGCTTCTTTTAGCATTTTTTCATGCATTAGAAATATTTAGCTCCTTTCAAGACTCTTCTTCAATTAAACTCCAAATTTCTTTTAATTCCATCTAAATAATCCATTAGACTACAAGATGAATATAAAAATGCAATAAAAAACAGCTAACTAAAAATTAATAAATTGAAATCAAATTCAAAATTCAATATACTATTCTAAAATTTGAAGGTATAAATAAAAACAAAATCTAAAACCCAAAGGTGGACAAAAAAAATGTATATATATACTTAGTTGTGAGAGATGAACAAAGGGCAGAGTTTGGTTTTTGTCTTTAATGAATGATAGACGGCGGTTTTCACTTTCATGGTGTGAACTAAAGACATGTGAGCGTCTCACCATTGCATTTATCCATGACCGTCCCTGTTCACTATTGATCTTTTTTTAACGGTGTGAACAATATTAAAATAAAATTCAAAATTCCTAAAAATATTTACAAAATACATCCAAATACTATCCAATTTATTTTTCTATATTTGAATTGTCTTTCTCTCCCTCCAATTTAATTTTAGAAAAGAAATCTGTTATAACTAAAATTAAAATAAGTTTGAGTGAAAAACTTATAAAATTATATTATTTTAGAAAAAAAAACTAAAAGAGTGAATATCACATATTTAAAAAGAAAAGTAGAAACAAACTTTTGAACCAATAATTGAATTCATTTAAATCAAAAGCATATCAGCGTTATTAGTTTGAAAAATGTCATGTGGGATGAGAAGACTTGAATTGTTTTAATTATAAAAATTCAAAATTTAAATTGCTACAACGAGTGAATAAATAAGGGAAGGAAGAAATGGTTTAATATTGTTGAATAATTATTTTTCATTTTAAAAAGAAAAGATAGTTTCAAGTAGTTTTGTAGCATTTAGAAAAGTTGTATTAAATTTTGTAGTGTGTTCATACTCCAAAGCTGTGTACGATATATTTTATAAAATATATATTAGATTGTTTGTTAACCCATAGATCTTTAATATATTAAAATTGTTTGATAAAAAATTATAGTTTTGAATTTTGTATTCTTGAAATGTGTGCTATATTTATTCTATAACCATAAAATTAATATGTATTTTTTTAGGCAATAAAATATATATTTTTGAGTTTTTACTCCTATATATATATATATATTCATGTTCAATAGTTTCAATCCTAAACTGAGCTTATTTTAAAATTTATTAAAATTACTTGGACTAAAAAATTAAAATTTGAGAAATGTAGCTCAACTCTATCCACATCTAACTTCAAAATAAAAATAAAACAATAAAAAAAAATGTAGAAGAAAAGAAAGTGAGGGGGAGAAAATGGAATATTTGGAATTTGGGTAAAAACAAATAAGCCCCAAAAACATTTTAACTATTTATTTGAATTTTTGTGAAGTGTCGGCGAGAAAAAAATTGAAATAATTACACGTAGGCTATTATTAAAGAAAAGGGAAATTTATTTTTTATTTTTATTTTTTATTTTTAAATGGTAATTTATTTAAAATAAAAAAGGAAGAAGAAGAAGAAGGAAAAGAAAAGGAAAGTTGTAGTCAATGTCACCGACAAAGGCTTTGATTAAATCAACAAAAATTTGGGACTCCTCCACATGGAACTCATTTCCTCTCATTTTTTAATTTCCAAATTTTGGTTCTTCAATATTTTTAAGCTCCCTTCTTCTTTTTTTAAATTCAACTTATTTTCTTGATTTACATTTTTCTGAGTAAAATTCTCAAAATTTTTAGTTAAAATCTAAAAACAAAAACAACTTTTAAATTATTTTTTAGTTTTGAAGGTTTCCCTTTATTACTTTAAATATTGGTATAATATAGATATCAAAAGGAAAAAAAAAGTTGAGTTGAAAGTGATATTTATAGGTTAAAATTTAAATAACAAAACAAAAAGGTTATCAAATGACGTTAAATTATAGATTAATAGTAGAGTTTAAAAAGATTGAAAATGAATAGATGGATCTTGTAAAGTGGAGTTGTCCTTCTGCTTATAAGTAATTAAATTATTTAGGCTTGTTTTGTTTGATAACCAATTTTAGTTTTTTTTCTAAATTATGTTTTTAAAGTTTTGTTTATTAAAAACGAAAACAGGTTTATAACTGATATTGTTTTCTATTTTTTTTGAAAAGAAAATGTATTTCTTTAAAACTTCGTTTTTTCCATTTTTAATTTTGTTAAAATAATTTTAAAAACAAGTTTATGGTTTAAATGCCAAAAAAAAGTGAATTATTATAAAAAAAAACCTGTTTTTCAAAATTAATTTTAAACATAAAAAGAGAAAACAAATGAATTAGGAAACATGCTTTTAATTTGTTAATATTAGTTAATGATTTATTTTGTAATTTGTTAGAGCTAGTTGAGATAGTTGTAATCTATAAATATCTCTTGGAATCTATCTTGATTAATGAAAAAAAATCATCTTCCACCCCTTCTGAAAGATTATCATATAGGTTTATAACTTAATAATCCGGACCACTCAACCCATATTATAAGAGTTGGGTTGGGTTGAGTTAAAAAATTTTGATTTTTTCGAGTTGAGTTGGGTCTTGGGTTAGAAAGTTGAAAAATTCGATTCAAGCCAACCCAATTCGAATTAATATAAAAATTATTTTAATGAAAACAAATTAAAGGTATATAAATCTTGAATTTATTGTATGAAAATTTGAATTATGTACGTTTGAAATTTAAATATAACAATTTTAAACTTTTATGACTATAAGAAACTAGAAAAGAGAATTTTTTTTTTTAAAAAAATTATATATACAATCCGACAACCCAACCCAATTTCACTCCTAGTGCTCACAATCGTGTTTGCTATCAGATCTACCAATTGTGTTTTTCAAAACTTTTAAAAATTATAAATTTAATTAGTTCAAAGCTTTTAAGTTTTACAAAATTAAGAAATAAAGTTTCATTAAACATATAATTAAAATTTATATATATGATAGAATAATTATTTTTTAAAATCAAGTTTGTTAATCACTTACTACATATAAAGTGATTTAGTTTAAAGATTTATCAAGTACTAATGTTAAACATTAGGTGTAAAATTTGTAGTTTAACAATTTCTTAAGTAATTTGAATTGAAATGGCTTTTTCTTGGTTTATCAAACTTCTTTAACTTGGAATTTAGGTATATATTGTTGGCATGTTAAGGACACATATCCTAAACTTTTAGGGGTAAGGTTTCTCCAACCCTAGAAAATAAGATTATTAGTATTGAAAAGGGAAAGGGTGACTCAATTATGTAACCTAATTTACTCAAATGTCTCATTCTCTTCTCTCAAAAAGTCATCAAAATAGGACAAAAGTTTCTCAAATTGGAGGGTTTGGTTTTGTTGATTTGTAACTTAAAAATCTTCATTTTTCAACCTATAATCTAATTTTGACTTTTTAAATACTTAATAATTGTATGGAAATAACTAGAATTAGAATTTACAACATCACTATAACTAGATATATTAATTTATTATTCATATGAGAGATATTTGAATGTGAATTTTAAAATAAGAGCAAATGACAAATTTCATTAGGTAGATCAACTTAAGTAATACAAGTTACTTAGATGTGAAAAGTTTATTACACTCCATTGTATATCCAATCAACTCTACTATAACTTTCATTACAAAACAATTACTTGCAATGAACTAAAACAAACAATGAAAATATATATTATTATTTTGATACTTGGGTTGGTTCAACTTACTCCATATACTTTTTAATTGACATATTTTATTCTTTATACTTTCATCCTCTTAAAAATTATTTTTTACTAAATTTGGTTAAATCATATTATATATATATTTTTAATTAATTTTCATAAATGTAACAAAAATGTAAAAGTATTTACGACATGTGTAACGCAAAACAAAAGATCCATGAAGCCGGTAAAATATTTTCATAAATTCCAAAATTGTCATTTATTTATTTTTTCCTCGAGATTTCTTTGGCTCCTCTTTCAAATTTTCTTTCATCTATTTTTAAACTATTTATTTTTATGTTTAAATCTCCTATTTCATTTTCACCATTTTTTGGCAAGATTTTTTAAGCTACTTCATCTTCCTCATATTCAAGAATATCAAGATCAATTGAATATCACTTTGATATAATCAAAATAATTCCTAACTTAGTCAACACGATTGTTTAACATGGTCAACACGATCGTTTAGATTTAAAGCTCTTTTTCCATTGTTTAAAAAGAATTACACGATCATGTGGATATGATCTAAACGATAGCTTACCTAGTTAACACGAACGTTTAGCATAGTCAACATGATCATTTAGATTTGAAGTCTCTTTTTCCATCGTTTAAAAATAACTACACGATCGTGTGGATATGATCTAAATGATTGCTTACTATTGTCAACACACTCGTTTAGAGTGGTCAACACGATCGTTTACATTTGAAACATTTTTTTCATCATTAAAAAGAACTACACGATCGTGTTGATACTCTACCTACATGAACTACATGATTGATTATGTAGGTAGTATCAACACGATCATATATAATTTGATATGTGATCACGTATCATGATTGTTTAGAAGAAGAACTACATGCATGTGTGTCATCGATTAATCACATGCTACTTGGATATTTTTTGTATTTTTCATTGTGGATCTGTGGATTTTTTTTCTTTTTTCGAATTATTCTATATGTTGTAAATATTTTGTCGGTTTGTTATATTTTTAAAAAAACTTTAATATGTTCTCAAACTTCACAATAAAAATTCTAAATATCTTTTTTATAAAAAAATGAACAATAAACTAGCAAGTTGAAAATACATAGACTAAAATTAAATAAAATCAAATTATGTACAATTTTTGTCCAAAATTATGATATAATATCGGTCCTTATACTTTGAAGTATGTTCAATTTGAGTCTCTCTGTTTTCAATCATTCAATTTTAGTTCACACATACTTTCAATAAATCTTAAAACTTAGTCTACCTGTCTAGTTTATTGTTGATCTTATTAAAAACATTTTGGTACCTATTGAAACCTTTACTAACAAAATTTTAAAACTCTATTCACCTATCACATTTATTAGCATGAAAATCATTATTATTTAACAAGTTTTGGTAAAACAAAAACTTAAGAGAAATTAAATTTAACTTTTATTGAAAATATAAAGACTAAAGTTAGATAGGTGAGATTATACGAATAAAAATTAAACAAACTTGAAAGTAGGAAAACAAGAAATAACCCTAAACCTCTGCCTGCTTAGATATATATTGAATAAGTGTACTTTTGAATAAATTTTGATTTTGACAAGAGATAATCAAATTCAAATTAAGGAGGTAGAAACCCAAAAGTAGCAAAGAAAAATACATGTCTACACAACTATTTCTTTAAAATTATAACTACATTTCATAACATCATAATACGAAATTAAGGGTGATTAATTTCATTCCTTATCGTAATCAATGTCTATTAGACATGAGTTAAAAATTTAAGAATGCATTTCACTAATTTTAGACTTCAAAGAATTTTCTTTAAACCAAATATATACAAATTAAAAAAACCAATGACTAAACTTGAGATTCAACCCATGCCTATAGACAATTTTCTTTTATGAGTTTAATTAATAGTTAGAAGAAAACGTGTCAATTTTTTGTTTTTTTTTTTTTGACAATTTGTGTCGATCTCTAGGGCTAGTACATTGCCATTAGATGATGCAATTATGTACATTCAACACTAGAAATGAATGTATTAGATGAAAAACTTTAATGTTGGATAAAGTAGATGGAAATTTTTATTTACAAAAATAGAGCCTACAATTTGTAGACTATATTTAACTCACTCCACCATATATTATTACTTTTTTTAAAAAATTATCAAAAACAGAACATTTAACAACATATTTACACTTCATAGAAAAATCGAGCATAATAAATTTTGGGTTTTAGTGGATTTGTTATATAGAAATGTAAATAATTTGTCAATCTTTTTCTATTTTTGAAAAAACTCATGTCTTTTGAAAACTATAAAAACTATAACAATCTGACAAAATATATATATTATATAAAATAATTTTGAAAATGAAAAAAACCTATAGATCCACAATAGAAAATACTAAAAATGTCTCAGTCAACACGCGATTAATTAGCTATTGACCACACGGCACGTAATTCATGACACACGATCGTGCTACATGACCACGTACCAAATCTAAGCAAATTTAAACGATCTTGGTTTAAGATCATGTACCAAGATCTTAAATTTGGTACACCAATATCGTTTAGATTATGTACACGATTTGTGTACCAATATCTTAAAGACTAGATAGGGTACCATATATTTCGTACACGATCGTGTTCCCAAATCTAACTGTGAATCTGATCAAAGTCCAACATCAATTAGATAAGGAGATGATTTTGAGTATATAAGAACAACACTATTTTCATTGGTATGAGACCTTTTGGAATGATACCAAAAACAAAGCCATGATGATGTATACTTAAATTGAACAATCTCATACAATTGTGGAGATATTTTTAGGGGTTTGTTGTCCTAACATAAACAAATTGATTTAGATTTGATATGCAATCAAAATATAAAAGAAAAATTGTAGAAGAAGAAGATATGGAAGAAATCAAAACGGCAGGACAAGCGTGAAATATCTTATAGCATGGAGATTTGCCCTTTTCTTTTTCTTCCAAGAATAAAAGACTTATTGAACCTACTTAGTAGTGACCACCTCTATGGCAAATTTTCACATTCAATATGAGAGTGAATCCAGACTTAATATCCATGATAATAGAAAAACAAATAACAAAATATTTTTAAATATTAGGGTGTATTTTAGTGATTTACTGAAAGTTGAGAAATATTTTTAAATTTTAATGCAATTCATGTGATAACTAATTATGGAAGTAGGTGAGCCTGGAAATTCCATCATATAAACCCTATAGTCCCATAGATTTACAGTTTCAATAGTATATAATAGTAATAATTTTATATTTTCCAGACAATTACGAGAGTGGGAGATAAAGGTTAGGACATCCTTCATTATCACTACTAATGTTGTCCTCAAATTTATTATTCCAATTGAAATCTATCCTAAATAACCAAATTAAACATGTCATATATCCTAAAAAATAAAGTATTTAACAAGGTGAATTATGATTTTATTCTTTAATTATTTTAAATGGTGCAAACATTCTTGATACTAATTGTTTATGTGAAAGTGAGGCTAAGTAAGTAGTAATTATTGACACTATAAAAAAGAGATACATGCACTGTTGAAGTAAACACTTGTATTTATTTTCTAATAAACACTTATTTCCTAAGAAAATTCTACCCACATTATGTGAAGATGTCAAAATACGATGGATATATGACATATCTTCTTTCTCTAATATGAATACTCCTTGTGATGACAGAACTAAGTGAAATAACTAAGACCATTGGACTTGGATTATTGATCAGAGTTCTTCTAAGAAAGTTGGAAAATGTGGTAGTCATTACGTGACATATTTAGGAGAGCATAAACAAATTGCTATTATAGAGAATGTCAACAAACTTTGACTCAATTAATGTTTCAACTTAAAAACATTTTTAAGAGAGCAAAAGTTACGGGTACGTATGGATACAAATGACAAAAACGTGGCAAAGAGATCCAGTTTCTCCCTAATCGCCTTATTTTGTTGGTTGACACCCTCCTTCGACAAACATTAAGAAATTGAACACTGACGCTTCTTGGAGCTATGTCAATCTAACTAGTGGGTTGGAGTGAGTGCTTTGGAATAATTTGGATCTTATTCACCTTGTTGGGTTAAAATTCTTTCCAAGATGCAATAAGGTCAAAATTGTTGAAGCAAGAGCTACTCAAGATAGTCTTCATGGTATTACTTTTTTCTTACATTGAGCATGTCGTAGATGAGTCTAACAGGCTAGGGGTCGTCAAATCTACTAAATGAAGTTTTTGTAGATCTTACCAAGGCCCTCTTTTCATTGATGAGGTGAAGTCTTTTGTGCCCAATTTGGCCAATGTCTCATTTTCCATGTACAAGATTGTCACAATGTTATGTCACACTTGGGTCTAAGAAGATAAGAACAAGTTTTTCTTTTGTTTTCTAAAGAACTTACCCTTAAGCATGAGTGGTTTGCTCTACTTACGTCTCTTGATGTAATTTTGTATTCTTAGTATAACAAGTTTCTTCTATATTCCAAACAACTTACCATAAAACATGAGTGGTTTGCTCTACTTGTGTCTCCCAAACAAACAAATGATAATAAATGATTTGCACCCCTTCTATTGAGGTTGGAATTTCGATCCACCATCCCCACTGTTCACATATACACACCACATTTTTATTTAATATTTTAAATGTATCTCAATTTAGAATTTAAAAAAATTAAATAAGAAAATTAATTAGGAAACATTATAAACTCATATGCTCAACATTGTAATATTATAAACGAACATGCTTTATCCTATAATTCTGGTATAATAATTATTTTTGGACATTTTCTGTTACATTAACATATGCTTAACATTATATATTATAAATTATTCGATATCATAAAATAATAGTTATACAGGAGTTATAGGATAAAACATGTTCATAAATACATGAATGATAATTGAAATTCAAGCAATGGCTAATTATAAAACACATTATAATCAATTATTTAAATTAATTTAAAAATTGGTTAACAAACACGTCCAAAAAACTTGAAATTTTGTTTGAAATATATCTATACTTTTTTTCACCAAACTGAATCGATGGTGTAAAATGATGACATGCCCATAAATAGTAAAGGTAAAACTTCAGAATAATTTTAGACTTTGTAGAAAAATGAATTATAATTAGAAAAAAGTTAAAAAAACAAGAAAATAATAAGTAGCCACTGAGTTGAGAGAGTATAAGTGAAATTTGAAAACAGTGAAAAAAGAAGAAAAAGAAACAATTTTAAATGAACCGATAAGCATATTTGGACAACAGTGCGGTGGCATATACTGATTGGGCTCAAGTTGATAAAAGTAAGGCCAGTTGTGTAGGGGAAAAAAGTTTTATTGTCTTTTTTCCTCTTTTTAGGAAATGTGAAATAAATAAAATAAAGTAAAATAAAACATAATTGTTGCATTTTCTTTTTTTTTTCCCATAACGCGTATGAATCAATCTTTCATGCAACTGTGTGAGGCCAAGTGCCAATCATGGAAATCAAAGATATTAAAAGTCAAAATAAATACGCAAAAAACGGGGAAATTATAATAATCAGTACCAATATTCAATCAATAACAAAAAGTCTGAATGTTATGCTTATTCTGTCTTTGAGCTTTCAAAGTTCTCAAGGGTTTTTTTTTTTTTCTTTTCAAATGTGCAAAATTGTTATATTTTCTACAAAATTATTTTAACTCCAATTTTTCTTATTGAATTTCTGTTTTACTTCAACCATTGAAGGATGAGTACATTTATTCGTTACACTGTCTTCAATTAATTTTTTTGTTAATCATTTAATATTTTGAAATAAATAACTTATCAAAGAAACATATACCAATCAAACAATCAATAATATACATCAAACTAACAAATCATTCCTTAAAAAGAAACTCTAAATTCATAAATTTTTAAATTTTGAAGGCAACATTTGTAATTTTAAAAGGGTTAAACTATTTAAAAGTTATGACAGAAAGAAAATAATAGAAATTAATACAAGACTATAGAAATTGATACATGTGTATGGGTTAGTATTTATTATTAATATTCTTTGTAAATAATTTGACATTTTTACTGGCTTTTGAAAATTTTGAAATACGAAAAATTCCCTACTTAAGCAATAAATATGAATTGAAATAAAAACAATTAAATGTACCTAAAGAAAGCTGTCCCGTTCTTCAATTCAACACTTCTCAGCGCTCTTCTCACACTCAGATAACGATGAAAATTAATGGGAAAAATAAAAATAAAGTGAAATGAAATGAAAAATAGTAACCCAGAGAAACATGGGGGAGAAGTGGCAGTTGAGAAGAAGAAAAGGGAAGGGACGAGGAAGTGGGGACAGGCTGACTTATTTAAACCTTCATCTTCATGAAGCTCAACAAAACACAAACACTCTCTCTCTCTCTCTCTCTCTCTCTCTCTCTTGGGACACTGAAACCAGAGAGAGATTTTGAGATAGATAGACCCCAATCTCAATTTTACTTATCATTCCCCAGTTTCTAAATCTTTGGTGGTGGGGATTGGAATACAAATTACAAACACACACACACACACACAAACTCAAGGTAAAAACTCTCTGTCTATCTCTCTGGACTTTTTAGTCTATTCTATTCTAGAAATTTTCGTTTCATTTCTTTCTTGAAATGGCTTTCTATTCTATTTTTCTTCTTCTTTATTTCTCTTCCACAAACAGATCTCACTCTATGGACGCCTCGCCATTCTTTTCTCTTCTGTTACTATTATTAGATTCTGATGTGTCTTCATTTTTTACCATTTTCTTTTTTTTCAACTCACTTCTGTCTTCCTTTTTAACATTTTCGATTCCTCGTTGGGGGAAATTATTACAGTTGTTTTTTCCCTCGTCCATGTTTTCTTGTTTTGCTCCATTTCAGCAAATACTTGGCGGATTTTGCTTCACCCTCTACTTCTTTTAACAATAAAAGAAAATTATAATCTTCATTTTCACATTGGTGAATCAGAGGAGGGAAACGTCTCATTATCAAAACGGTGATTGTTGAATTTGATTTGGGTTTTAATTTCTCTCATTGATACTTGGATTCAAGGGGTGGGTTTTCCCTTTTTCTTTTTGTTCACTGTGTGTGTTTGTGTGTTTGGAGGGGCCCAACATCATGTGTGAAAATTCTAATCAATGGGGGCAAAGGAAAGTGGAAATTGTCGGTTGTTGTTGTCGGATGTTAAATTTTACAGCTGCACTTGATATGCTTTCATGTTCATCATTTGACAATTTATCTTCACTTATCTTTTTTTATTTTCTACTCCTTTATCTGAATTCTTCATCTTTTTCCCCCCCTGAATGTCTTAACTCAAATCTGAAGATTTTATTTCAAGATCAAATTAATTGGATCCGTTGTTTTCCCATCTTGCCAGATTGTAGCTTGTAGGGTAGGTTTTGTTTTCTGTTGTAGATTCAATAGATTTGTTACAAGCTTCTGTTTTCAAGTCACATTTTCGTGTTTCAGACCTATAATCAATAGATGCAAACATTCATACATAAGAAATAATGAAAATGGACTGTGACTAATAATCTGTCCCCATAGATTCCTTTTGCAGATTTTTGATAGGCAATCATGAAGTATAAAGATGGGAAGCCAGGATATAACCCAGATAAAAATGCAAGAGTTCTTCCTATGACAATTCTGTTGTTTGTGTTATGTGGATTCTCGTTCTATCTGGGTGGAATCTTTTGTTCTGAGAAAGAAGGATTCAATGTCAACACATCCATGGATGTTGGAGACTCTGTTGCGTCAGCGAGGGATACAGCCGTTTCCCCTCTTCAACTTAAACCGGTTACCTTCCAGGAATGCAGCAGTGATTACCAAGATTACACTCCTTGCACAGATCCAAGGGTATTTCCTATTTAGATTTTCTTAGTTAAGAGTATCTCATCTGTAAATCTACATATCTAATTTTCATTTTTTGAGTGTAGAAATGGAAGAAGTATGGTTTGCATCGGCTTACTTTCATGGAAAGACATTGCCCTCCTGTGTTCGAAAGAAAGGAATGCTTAATTCCACCACCAGACGGGTATAAACCACCAATTAGATGGCCAAAAAGCAAGGATGAGTGTTGGTACAGGTAATATGTTGTTTCATGTTCTTTTCTTTTGCAAAGAACCTCCTCTTCACACATACGGATTTCAAACTTTCATCTGTTCCAATTACTTTAGGAACGTGCCATATGATTGGATCAATAAGCAGAAATCTAATCAAAATTGGCTGAGGAAAGAAGGTGAAAAGTTCCTTTTTCCTGGTGGAGGAACTATGTTTCCTCATGGCGTTAGCGCATACGTTGATCTGATGACAGATCTAATTCCAGAAATGAAGGATGGAACTGTTCGAACAGCCATTGATACTGGGTGTGGGGTGAGTCCTACTTTGAATTCATTCTTGTGTTTTCTACAACAAACTTTTCTAGTCACTAAGCCTCGTAATGCGATCTTTGCATTTTGAGGAAATTTTCGTTGTTTATTTCGAACAATTCCTAACTTTTCATAGGCACTTGATGGGATCATATTCTAAATTATATCAACGAACAAAAAGGTTTTTGATCAGTTCGGTGAATCACATTCCAGGTTGCAAGCTGGGGAGGAGATTTGCTAGACCGTGGAATTTTAACAGTTTCTCTTGCACCAAGAGATAACCATGAAGCTCAAGTCCAATTTGCATTGGAACGTGGAATTCCAGCAATTCTTGGCATCATTTCCACACAACGCCTTCCTTTCCCATCAAGCTCCTTTGATATGGCTCACTGCTCAAGATGCCTTATCCCATGGACAGAATTTGGTAAATATCTATTTTTCAAAGATTAAATCATGTTAATTTCTTTTAAGAACGAATGTGTTACTACTGTACTCAATTGAGTTAGTTACTTGATTGTTTGTTGTGTTTTTAGTTTATGTTTATGTTTTTTGTTTTGATAAGATTTGTGATCATCAATCATCTTTCTTTTTTTTCTTTTCAGGTGGAATATACTTGCTAGAAATCAATCGAATCCTCCGTCCTGGGGGTTTCTGGGTTCTATCTGGTCCCCCTGTCAACTATGAAAATCGTTGGAGAGGATGGAATACGACTGTGGAAGAACAAAGATCAGACTATGAAAAATTGCAGGAACTCCTAACTTCGATGTGCTTCACCCTTTACAACAAAAAGGATGATATTGCTGTTTGGCAGAAATCTTCAGATCCAAATTGTTTCAACAAGATTGCTGTTGATGCTTACCCGCCTAAGTGCGACGACAGCCTTGAACCAGATTCAGCATGGTACAGTCCATTGCGCAGTTGTGTCGTTGCTCCCAACCCAAAACTGAAGAGGACAAGTTTGATGGCCGTCCCTAAATGGCCAGATCGTTTACACACCTCACCGGAACGTGTTTCAGATGTTTATGGTGGGAGTACTGGCACTTTCAAGCACGATGATAGCAAATGGAAGGTCCGAGCAAAACACTACAAGAAATTGCTTCCTGCAATTGGGACTGAAAAGATCAGAAATGTTATGGACATGAATACAGTTTACGGAGGTTTTGCTGCAGCCATTATTGATGATCCTTTGTGGGTTATGAATGTGGTTTCTTCCTACGCTGCTAATACTCTTCCTGTGGTCTATGATCGTGGTCTAATTGGAACTTACCATGACTGGTAAAATAAAAAAACCGTTTCTTGTCCTTTATTACTTTTTTTTATGGAGAAACTTTTCGTTAACTCGCAATGGTTAATTTGGCAGGTGTGAAGCATTTTCAACATATCCTCGAACTTATGATTTGCTCCATCTTGATGGGCTTTTCACCGCAGAAGGCCATAGGTAATAAAGGATGATGTGTTATGAAAGTTCTTTTGTTTTTTATCTTTAAAAGTAATGGATGATTGGAAAACCATTAAAAGGAGTTTCTTCTGACCATTCTGCATTCCTTGCAGGTGTGAGATGAAGTATGTGCTTTTGGAGATGGATCGAATCCTGCGTCCAAATGGGTATGCGATAATTCGAGAGTCAAGCTACTACGCAGATGCAGTAGCCTCAATGGCCAAAGGGATGAGATGGGGATGTCGTAAGGAAGAAACCGAATACAGTACCGAAAAGGAGAAGATATTGATTTGCCAGAAGAAGCTTTGGTATTCTTCTAACCGGAAATCAAGATGACAAACATGAGAAAAGGAAGCTGGCCAGCCAAATCCAGGTACTTATACTTTCAGAATCAAAGCGAAGCAAGCTCGATAGAAGCACAAAGAGATTAGTTTACTTTTACAAAATACTGGGGAAACTACAATATTTCTCCTCGAATATCTTCGACGATTAAAGAATTGGGTGTCAAATAGTGTGGTTATATTTATTTTACAGGGCCTCTTTCATATAGATATATTCTTTTGTAAGGGAGCAAATTGTATGTCAAATTTTCAACTTTTTTTCTGTATCTTTTTCTGTTCAATACTACTTTTTGTCGTCTACATTGAAGTAATTGATGGGTTGTTGAGATATCAAAGTATGGGCTAGAAGGTTTCAAACCACAAGTCCCATTCTTGTGATTTGTCTTTTGATTTTCGTTTTGTTTATAATTTTGTCACTCTGAAGAGCAAAAGAGAACTAAACAGATTCAATACAAACCATCTAATATTTCTTGATATCTGGAAATTTCTTCAATACGAACCATCTAATATCTCTTGATATATGAACATTCCAATTAGAATTCCTTTAAAATCCAAAAAAGGAGAAAAAAAAGTCAAACTAGTTGGTTTATTTTTGGTCGGGTAAAGTACATCCAGAAGAGCAGCACCAATATGCTCATATACCCATAATTTTGTTTAACTTCAGTGAAGATACAAGTGGTAGGATGGTAGTGAAAAAGGAAGAGAAGGAAGCTGGAAGAATACAAAAATAGAAGAAATCATACGGCTGTATTAGGACTGGGGCCAGTAAAACATTATTCTTGTAAGTAGGCCATTGCAGCTAAATATTCAGCTCAAGTGTTAAGGCTATGAACAGTAGTAAACGCTGTTTGTCATTCATGAGCTGGGAAGTAATTAGCTAGAAAACCAAATCACGTGACCAATGCCCTACGACAACTCAATCATTTTCAACTCCTTTGGAACTAAACTAGAAAATACCCTATTGTCAGAGCTAGTTACGGAAGAAAGGGATTTTCTGTGGACGAAATAAGATAAGAAGGCAAGCAGATGAGATGGAATTAATCCCCTACCTCACAAAGGGAGAAGAAGAAAAAAGGGGGGGGGGGGGGGGGGGGGGGGAAACCCCAATTGTTGACCGATAAATTCAAATATCAGAAATGAAGGATATATAGATATCCGAGGCAGGCTCTAATATAAGAAGTTAATACACTTTCATTAGCTCTATCAATACCCTACTCGCATGAGTTTTGTAAATAAGCAATTGAAGCCATTTTTTAAGAATTTTATTTTGGAAATGATTTAGTTCAGCATCCATATGCATGATTGTTGATAGTATAAAAGACAAGTCATGAAAAGACAGACATTTGATAGGTAGTCTAGGGGAGTTGAAAGGCGGGAATGGCCAAGATTCATCTCAGATACAATACAAATAGAATCCGAGTAATACTTGTGAGTATCCGATACCAAAATGAATATTGCTAGATATTTGACTTGAATATTACATCTGGTTAGAATGCACTAAACTTACTTGAGTACAGATATTCTTGAGAACCAAATGATATCACGTACAGTTATTGCTCTGAAAGATTAAAGCGAAAGGGAAAAGAAAAGAGAGGTTAGTTGCACATCAGAGAAGGTGAATATTAGTAGTTTTTATTTGATTAAAAACTGTAACAAGCATTAATAGAATTCTTGGATTTAAAGATTGTTCAATTATTTGGCTATTGCCACCATGTAATTTTAAGACACGTATTTCCTTCTGAACAAGTACTTCAAAGATATCAAGATCGTAGATTTATATCGGTTAATTTTTACAACCGTAAATTTTAACTGGTGAACAGAAAAGGAATGAGGAAAGAAACCATCTTCATTGTCATTTAGTGCCTGTTCATATTTTGTAGTTCTAAACATCGTGTACTTTATTAGATTAATAGACTCAGTACTCACCAAGTCGCCACAAAGCTGCTATCAATTGATAGTGAGGTTAGGTGGAGGGGATCCCAAAACGGCTACGAAGAGCATCAATTGATCTCTCAAACGACTGTGAAAGTTCAGTTATGGATGTTTTGCAAGCTGCTATTGAGAAAGTGTCATAACCAAGGTTTCATATTTCATATAATAGCTTCAAAATTGAAAGAATGAAAATAAGTAAACACGGCAACTTCATTTCATTCTGAATACATGGTGTTTAAAAGCATTCTAAAAATATGTTAGACATTGCTAATGAAGATTGAAGAAAAAGGATTTCAGAACACCTTCTAATTATCCGAATCTATGATTTTTAATGAGTTTTGTTTTGTAAAAATTGAAATTAATTTTTGTTCCAACTTATAGTTCTAAGTAGCCGTTGACAAGGGTTTTAAATATAAAACGATATACGTTCCATGTATTTATTCTAAAATAAACTCTATAATTGAATCATACAAAAGGTTCTAGTAACATCGTAAACACTAAAAATAATATATCTAACACCATTTCGTAAATCAACATCAATAAGGATATCTCCAATATCTCATAAATACCTAGAAAATTCATTAAAAATCTCTAACTTGTACATGCAGTGAATTTAAACGGTTTTTTTATAAATTATCTTAATGGTAGGAATATGTGTTGCTATTTGATATATTATCAGTATATCCATAAACATATCCGTTTGATATGGATGTCACGTTGATGCAAACAACAAATCATGAAAAGCCATGCTGAACCAGTAACATCTACACTGATTAACGTTATGGAGAAATTCGTAGTTAACCAATGCCGTTGCAAGGATTGACTAACCTCGAGATGCACTCTCTTCTTCATGTGCCAAAAACTCTTCATATGAAGCCTAATAATAGACAATGAAACCGAGTAAGTTTTTTGGCCAAAAAAAGAAAAATGAACAATAATAATCATGCAAACATTTTTGCAAGTTCGATTTCTCATTGAAGCACCTTCATAGCTTCCTGACTTTCATGAATCCTTTGAGACATCTTCTTATACTCCTTCTCTGCTTCATCCATCATTTTTTGGCAGGTTTGACCTTGAATCTGTTAAATTAATTGACATGAGATCCCAAGATCATTTTCTTATACATCCTTCCCGTTACAAATCGAGAACATAAAGAAACCAAG
Source organism: Cucumis sativus (assembly GCF_000004075.3). Classification (NCBI taxonomy): domain Eukaryota; kingdom Viridiplantae; phylum Streptophyta; class Magnoliopsida; order Cucurbitales; family Cucurbitaceae; genus Cucumis; species Cucumis sativus. The sequence continues at coordinate 26,083,177 of NC_026657.2, forward strand.
AAAATGCTTCTAAGATAAATTTTCAAATACTTAATCTTATATCCTAGCTTGTCCATACGAAGTCGATCAGTACACAGACAAACCTGTCATATGTTTATAAAGATCAATGAAAATTCATGTTGAGCTACCTTACATAGATAATCTAAGCCTTAAGTTTTCCATATGTGCTCTAAATTATATTAATTAAATTCATGGAAACTATCAATTCAATTAACATATCTATGAAGCCGATGTTCACAAGTACAGACGTAGTTTTTCATTTAATTTCAAGTTTTAAACTAAAACCATGAATATAAATTTCCGGTGATTTGTTAACTAATTTCAATGGACTGAACTAAACTAACTCCCTCTGATCAAGATCATGTTCATTAAACAGAGAGAGATCTCGAGTTAGGGATTATAATCAGCGGAAATCGCAAAGAAAAATAAAGAAGAGAAAAGGAAAGTACATGCAACAACTCGCATTCATCATCGAAATCATAAAAACAGAGAGATGGATACCTTAAATCGCTTCTGGAGGCGTGAGTTTGAGGAATCGAGGTCTTTGACGATTTGAGAGTGAGAATGATCAATGTGGCGCTTGAGATCGAGGAGTTGTGAAGACGCAAAATCCTTGAGATCCGATATAGAACTCAAACTCGAAGCATTTCGAGGAGACGACTTGAAGAGACCAGCGGGAACTTTGTTCTTCGCAAGGTTGGTGTTCTCTGGTGAAGACAATTTGCATCCAATGCTGTTCATTTTTCTGTTGAAGATCGCTGACTTTGGAGAATCGGTGGCAGGAGGAGGCGTTAACGGCGGCGTTTCCAGAAGCTCGGCCGCTGAAGACCGGCGAGTTCCACCCCTTTTCTTTCCCATCTTATTCGCTCAAACTCAGTCCGTGCGCTTAAAATCGTTAATGCCTAATTTTGCGGGAATATTCAGTTGAATTTCCCTCGCTTTTTTTTTAATTTTATTATTTTTATTAATACATTAAGATTGCCAAAATGATATCAAATTCCACTGCAAATTGAGAACCCAAGTCCACGATCAACTGAACCTAATAAAAGTTGATTTTCCGTTATTTGTACGGACGCCTTTCTCCCTGGGACGCGCCCTGCAGGAACAGGTCCCGAACCGGATCGAAATTCTCGAATTAGGCTGGGAATGGGGGCAGAGTGAACACATTCCTCTTACCTGAATATACATGTGTGTATATATATATATGAGAGAAAGTACATAAAATATATATCTTACCATTATGTAACTTACTAAAAGTCTATAATATATCTTACTATTAACTGTTATGTAACTTACTAACAGTCTATAATTGTTATAATTATATTTGATATAAACATGATATATATTTTAAATTAATAACTAAATCAAATAATTACACTCATATAACTATTTTACGATATATCATTTTATATACCAAATAACATATGAAATGTATATTTTCATTTTTTAATATATTTATTGACACAAAAAATAAATTATGGTATATTTAAAAAAAAAACTATAGAATTTGTAGAATTAAAAAATAAAAATTGAAAAAAAAAACGTAAACTTCCAACCCAACAACATAAGAATGGAAAAAAAAAAGGGAAAAATCAGGTAAAAAATCATATAATAATGACAATAAAAATGAAAATAAATAGAATTTATGACAAGAAAAAAATAAACCAATTATTTACGATTATAAAAAAATATGGATTATCTCACATTAAATAAATTGAATCTCATACAACTAAAGAAATATATATGTACTATCTCAATTAAATGCTTCAAACTAAAAAGAATAATAAATTTGAAATTAACTCAACGAAAATATTTCTATTTTTGGAAATTTAAATATAGCAAAAGAAAAAATGAATATTTTGGGCTTGAGTTAAAATTTTTGTTATATGTTATGAGCTTGGACTAAAATTTTGCTGTGATCGTAAATAGTTTACCAATTCTTCTTTTTTAAAAATCCTCCATCATTTTTCCATATATGTGTAATAACGAATTTCTTTCAATTTTGTTTTTAAAATAATATTAATCATAATGATGAGAAGTGTTGGTCATTTGGGCTTGTAAAAATCATGTATGGTGATATCAACTTTTAAAATAATATCAATTTTCTTTCAAGTTTGTAAAAATTCATATGGTTGGACTTCGAGGATCTGATCATGCTGAAGCCCATTGGTTCAAATAAATATTATTTATTTAGGCTAAAGTCCAATTAAGTAAAAAAGAAAAAAAAAACTAATTTAACATAAATACTAGATATGATTCAAATCCATGTGATTGAGCTTATAAGTTTGATCCATTGACCAACCAAGCCTAAGCCTATAAAGGCCACCAAAAAACTATAAAAATAGTATAGTTATCTTCATTTGTGAGAAACATAAATTTCTTACTCTAGAATGTCTAGAGAGAATTCTTAGAAGAGCTAGAAGACTCTCAAACTCCTAAAAGTCAATCACCATCAGGAATTGAAGTTTCTTTAAAGATACAAATTTTCTTCCAAGACACCAACTTCAAGAACATTATGTACTTCGTTTCCGCAAATCAAGTATATGCGTTCAACCAAGAGAGAATTAGAGGATCAAATACTAAAGATCGAACCACATCACATTAAATCAACATAAATACAACACCAACACAAGTTTAACTCAACGAATTAAATTTCTCTAAAAATCTCGTGTGACAAAGGTTGGTCATTAGAGGAGCATTAGTATTTACTCATGGGTAAAATGGTAATTTAATCCAGCTAGCATTATAGACACTTGTGAATGACTAACTTATTGTTGTTGGCATATATCTGTAGACACGTAAATATATCTATAGTGAGAAGAGTTCAACTGTGAGTTTTTAGTGGAATGTACTCATAATTAACGACTATTTATTAATATGGTTAATGAGTTTACTCAATTAATCTCATATCTTGTAGCTTTTAATCTGTGTAGGGTAATTAGGTCCTATTCCTAGCTCGTAAAAGGTAATGATGTTAATTATATCTTGATTATAATTTGATATGTTCAAATTTATTTTAGAAATTAATATAATGTATGGTGATACATTATAATATAAAGTGTATATTTTAATTAAACTTTGTAATATAAATTTAATTTTTGGATATGATTCAAAATTAATTAAAAAATAATTTATGAAAGAATAAAATATTTGAATGAGTTCAAATATTAATTTAATGTGAATCAGATTCATATTAAAATTATATATTAAAATTTAACGTGTATATGATACACATTAAAACTTTAGATTATGAGAGAAATTTATACATAAATATGATTCATATTTGGATTAAATTAAATATATCTAATTAACTGCCAAATTAATTGATAATTTAATTTAATTAAAACTAGATGTTAAATATGATTTTAAATGAAATATTAATTAAATATGATTTAAATGAAATATTAATGAAATATGATTTAAATGAAATATGATTTAATATTGATATTTTAAAAAACATCATAAAGTATCACTGAACAGAACCATTATGAAAACGAAAAAAGCCCACAATTAAAAATACCATAAAATGTCATGTCGTTTAATTTACATCCATTGCCCATAATATATTTGGTAAACAATCATATAGATTTGACTATTTAAATTTGGATAGCTAAATCTAAACGATTTTTTTCAACCAAAATTTGGTAGATGATCGTTTAGATTTTTTACATGATCGTTTAGATTTGATCATTTAAATTTTGAAAGCCAAATCTCAATAATTTTTTTTTCAAGACTTTTTGGTTTACGATCATTTAGATTTCTTACACGATCGTTTATATTTGATTGTTAATTTGGAAAGTCAAATCTCAACGACGATAGTTTAGATTTGGCTATCCAATATCTCAACGAATTTTTTCATAATCTTTTATATTTTGAACAATCAAATAACAGTTGAATTTTTTTTTACACGATTTTGAACCAAATAACCGTTTGAAAAACAAATAAAAGAAAAATTGCAAAAGAAGAAGAGAAAATGACGATGGAAAGAAAAAAAATTGCAGATGAGGAAAAGAAGAAATATATGAAAAGAAAGAACAAACCTAAAATATTTTTTAAAAAATGACCAGCTTCATGAGTTTTTTCATTTTGTTACACGGGCCGTAAATATTTTGCCACTTTTGTTATATTTATGAAAATTAACCATTTAATTAATTAATTAAATATAATATTAAATTAAATTAATAACTCCCTTATGTAAGGGAATTATTTAAGGAAATGTGGGACGTTTTCACGGTATCCCAATATCTCTTTAACTTCCTCTTCTTCAAAAGGAAAAAAAAAAAAAAAAAAAAGGAAGGAGAGTACATACAAAATATGACTACTTTTCTGAAAAACGTAAGTGCTCGACATAAACTCTCTCTAAAAAGACATCTCTATTTTCCTAAAAATCTTTCTTGGTTTCCACAAACCAAAACTTCAATTGCTCAGACGATGGGGAGATTTCCAAGTGGTGGTGACCCGCATAATGGCGTTTAGCAGATATGGAGTCGACAACGATAGTAAGTCTCATTTTCTCTTCATTTTTATTTTGTAAAAATCATGCTTAGCTTTTAGGTTACAATAATTTATCTCGGTAGTTTTTTCAATATACTATTTTTTTAAAAAATCCCAATTAAATTTGAGTTTAATGGTTATGTTAAACTACTTTTGCTGCAAAGAGCTTTTATCCCCTCACAAGTATTGTCACACGCCTCACGGATCACCTACTCTCGACCGGAGAGATAGCGTAAAGTCAATCGATATCGCCTCTTGTCTCAATGATACCGGCTAACTCTAACTTCTTTAACTTTTACTTAAGCTCAAAATTTAGCAAAAACATAAAATTCATCTTTTTTATTATAGAAAATGATGTGCAACCCATCTTATTTCCAAACTTTTAAAATATAGCTACTTACAAAGGTTTTAACAAAACTCAAACTTATATTACAGTCAGTTTTCTCAACCAGCCACACTGGTTACCTAAACATAGCAATTTCATTATATTCTCCCAACATACTAGTCGACATGCCAACGATAACCTCAGCTCAGGGCAACACAATCTTTACCTAAAAAGTGAGAAAACATTTGAAAGAATGAGCTAAAAACATCTAGTGATTTGATGTTTTCAAAACACAATTTCCAAATAGTTATGTTCAATGCATAACTTAAACGTAGAAATCATTATAAACATATCATAATAAGCTTTAGAAACTTTTCATAAGTTACTCAAACATTCTTAAGTACTTTAAGTTATTGCATACCACTTTCCTACTATACATTCATAATATAACATAGGTTAGCTTTCATTGAATCTTCCCCACATAGACACTAGGGCCTTCACTGATGTACTCTACCTAGGCCCCTCTATAAAGCCTTCACATCAGTAATTGAGAATCATATATATGTGCACATTTAGAGTTACTTTGTATAGTACTGTCATAAAAACATTTGAGTGCAAGTTGTTTGCAAAACTTGAATTTCACCTTAGAAATAATAAGCATTTAAGTAAAACATTTAAATGCAGAAATCATTCATAAGCTATTGTCTGTGCAATCTTAAAATCATAAATAACTTTTAAAAGTTTTACTCACAAACTTGAAGCTTTTACTCCTTAGCTTAGAGAAATTCACTAAACTTCACTTATCTTAAACATAGGGTATTTGTACTCTATTGATCTCTAATAATCAGAAAATACATAAACTCCAAGCAAAAATAGTTAAAACATAAAAAATGTCAAAATTTGTCAAATAGGTTAGCTGGTTTGCATGGCATGGGCGGTAGGTTGCACGCTTGCGTGCATGCCTAATGGCCTTGTTGCGTGCTAACCTCGCGCTCAAGGTTACACACATGCTTTCTGTGTCGCAACGTGCATTGTGCATGGAACCCTTGTCTACATGCGCATGATGCCTTACATGGCCTAGGCGTGCACCTGATGTTGTCTGGCTATGCGGTGGATATGCTCCTCACATTCTCCAAGGCCTAAATAACTTTTATTATCTATTTTGCACACTCAGCTCCCTTTATCAACTTGGTACTTGACTCTCACCCTTGGCCTTGCTCAAAAACTTTACTCGACTTTGGAGCTTAATATCTTAAAATCTAGAACTCAAATCAAGAAATGTCCTTCTACAAATTACTTAGAAATGTCGTAACTAGCTTACCTTAAAATACCTTTCACAAATTCCAAGTATAGAGTTGTGTATTTCCAAAATGCCCAGTACTACTCAATTTCGTTCCGAAAATGACCTTTGGTCTTTCTTTACTTCAACGCTTATGAAAAAGTGAAGACTCAATTAACTAGATGCCTTTAGTCAATACTCAAGTTAATAACTGATGTAATAACTCGAAAATAATAAGAAAGAATAACAATTAGAACACAGACATTGGCAATCCAGTTTGATAATCCAGTTTGATGACACAACATCTATACCTGAGGGCCCTTAACCCATGGTAAGAGATCATATATTGCCTTGTGATCTAATTCATGATTACATAATTATGGCATACAGTACAAACATCATCACACATTCTCAACATGATGTATGTAGTGATAATAATACACTGATAAATGAACTAGAAGATTAATCACTAATAATCACCATAGTAGCAACGAAGGAAACACTTTTCCTTAATTAGAAGTCATAATGCAATAGTTCAACCAAGCTTCACTTGATCGTCTATGATCCCTATTAACTAAGAACTTCTTCAAGTAGCGAACTTAGTTGACATTCAAGATTACTTACCATAGAAACACTTTCTTTCTTTTCAGTACATAATTTATTGAAATTCCTCAAACTTAATTCTAAATTTGTTAACACGTGAACAACCTTGAACATAATAAAAGTCGAAACAACTAGCCTAATACAAACTGAAAAATACGGTCAAATCCCTACAACCAACCAAAGCCAAAACAACCCAAACCAGAATAGATAATTAATTAATTAAATAAATAAAGGAAGGAAGTGGGACCATAATTCTCAACAAACTCTCCCTTGAGACGCTTTCTTTATTTGTCCAAGCAAGCACACCATAAAACACCAAGAGGCACCAAACAATATCGTAAATTCAATGGGTTTAGATTAAAGTATATATATATTATCAACATAATAAAAATCAATGGGTTTAGATTAAAACATTATTTTTTAAAGGAAATCAATGGTTGAGATTCTCCCAAATTCAAAATTAATTTTGTTATTTCAAAATTGTAACAATGAAAGGTATTGCGACAACTAAAGGTATTGCGTTTTAAAATGGATTGTTGAGATTCTCTAATTCGAAAAATAATAATTTGAAAATTTTCAAATTTAATTAAGGTTATTTTAAAATAAAATTAGTCATTCAGAATCTCAATTTCAAAATAATCAATAATTCTGTTATTTTTATATTCAAACAATTTAATCTAAAATTAAGATAAAATAGCCATTCTCCCATTTTGAAAAATAAAAAAATTAGTATTTTGAAATTAATAAGTGTTATTTTGATACCGAATTTATTCTTGAGATTCTCCCATAATTGAAAAATAATAATTTTGTTATTTTGAAAGTCAAAAAAATGTATTGTTGAAATTTTGCAATTTTGTTAATTTAAAAAGCCTTTAACGTTATTTTAAATTTTAAATTTAATTTGGTTATTTTGAAATTAGTAAGATCTAATAAAGTTGATACCCGAGATATGAGAAATGAGTTATGATATGGGTTGCTATATGTTTACCATAAAAAACATAATTAAAGACTCATAAGTACATAACACAAATTAATTACAACGTATAAAAAAAATAATTACGGTTGAAAAATGTAGGTATTTTGGTATTTTACAAAATACCATGCACGTGCAAAAAATGTCATTTTTCAAAATGACCCATAAAAAGTTGCTATATCCTTTATTATTCTAAAGTTGGGTTCAAGTGTATAGAGAAAAAAAAAAAAGAACGGGTTTTAACTACTAATGCCTAAAATGATATAGCGTTTTACAAGATGGACCCAAATTTCGTAATTTTTTTAAAATATCATAAATAGATTAATAAATATAGGGTTAAAATGACTAATTTACCCATCTTTATTATTTGTAATATATTAAAAAATAGAAAAAAGGAAAGTGAACGATGATTAAGATTTCATTTATTATATGTCATATGTAAATACAGTGAGTGATTAATTATATTATGATAATATTATAATCAAAATTACACCTTAATTATTTTTCTTTTGGTGATTTTGTTCAAAAGAATATCTTTCCCGATATCTCTCTCCGTTATTTCTTTTTTCGTTTTGCATTGTTTTTCATATATTCCACATAATTATAGTATATATTTAATAATATGATGTATATTTTATGAATGAAAGGTTATGATATCAATTTTTTATGTATTTTATTTAAATTATTCATATTTTATACAATAAATAATACGTTATGTTTGAAAAATATCGATTATGTATGGAAGTTGTTTATGTTTACAAGAACATGGATCATAAAAAAAATCTGATGAATATATGTAATATATGTCATTAAAACATTAGTTGTTCACTCGTATATGTAATGCTGAGAAAAACTAAATATGTTTAAGATGTAGGAACTTTGATGAAAAAATTGAAAATTTAGAGAATTGTATGAACAAGTAGTTGAATGTGGAGTATATGCTAAATTGGTTTATGAATAAGATCTATATGAAATAATAAATAATATATTTTATGAATGAAAGATTATGTTATCAATCCGTTAAATTGGTTTATTTATTTTATTTCAAATATTTATATTATATGTAATAAATAATAAGTTAGGTTCGAAACAATAGTGATTATGTATGAACGGTAGTATATTAAATATAATAAATCAAGAAACTTTGATTAGTACCGTAGATGAAAATTTATGAAAAAATATGGAAATAAAATAATTGAATTAAAAAATTGAATATGAATATTTCAAATAAAAGTCTAAAACACCATACTGAAAATCCAATAATAAGAAGGAAAAACTAGTTCAATAAGGAAAGTTTGCATTTGATGTTGCCATAAGATCCCTAACTCCACTTTAGAAGAAACTATAATCTTCTTTGGTCGACCAATTGAACATTTTACATTCAGTAGAAGGATGACAACTTCAATTTTTGTATTATTTAATATATGCAACAAATAATAGAAACATAAATGTATTATGCAATAGTATATATATAAGAAGAAACTCCAATTTAAATATTATTGAATATATGCAATAATAAACAAAATTAAAAATAGTATAAGTTTAAAAAAATAAACAAAAAAAAAAGATTAACCGATTCAAAATCACGAAAGAAAGGGAAGAAGATAGAACAAAAACCGATTTCTATAAAAATTGGAAAAAGAATCTGACACCAGAATTGATGATGGTTTGAAAGAAAACTTTTGATTTGAGCAATAAATTGAAAATAATAAAACGAAAGGATAATTAAAATTATTATTATCATATAAATTATATAACTTATATCGTATTTAAATAATTGCGAACTAATAAATAGAAATATATAATTAAGGAAGTCATGGTTGATATAATAAAATTGTTGGTTGATAATTAAGGAAAATATTGTTTAAATTTTTTAAAAATAATTAATTTTAAATAATTAGATGAAAGATTAAAATTGGTCTAACATACCCCCATTTTCTACTTAAGATAATAATGGTAAAATTATGATATTTGTGAAAGATGAGAGGTGTTTTCTTCGAATCTTTCAAAAAAACAAAAAAGAAAGAAAGAAAATAAAAGCAGAAAACTGAATTGAAGGGGCCTTTTCGCTTTCGGGCGTATGTTTTATCTATTACGGATGGAGAAGCTCCCGCCATCCACTGCGACAAATTTTCCAGCGCTAAACAAGAAACGCAACAACTGAGTCTAGAAAGATCGCCATACTTGAAGCTGAATAGCACTTTCATGGTAGGTAAATTCTTTATTCTTATATAAACTCATCATTTCTCTTGTTTTTCGTTTAATATGCTGCAACTTTGTCCATTGATTTAAGTTGTTAACTAGTATGATTACAGATGGAGGAGGGAAGTGAGAAATGGAGATTTTAACAGAGTAGGAGTGTTTTTATTTCTGGAAAATGAATTTCTTATACTTGTAGCTAGTTTTTTACCAATTCTCCAAGCTGGGTTCGAACATTTTGCTTTTGTTTGAATGTTGCATAAGACGTTTAATCCTTTTGCTGTTTCTTGTTATTGAAAATCCGGATCTAAATTATTGATTGTGAAGCACCAAATTGAAATCATAATATTTGAAGTATAGGGTTTGAGACGTGCAACAACTTTTACCCCAATGTTGGTGCCTGGTGGATTTACCCCTTTTGGCGTCATTGGGCTGAGATGGGGTTTTGCAGTAGGTTATTGGAGATTTAATGGGCTGTTGCAACTTTGTTCATTTGTTTCTGTTGATTTATACCTGAGTCTTCATACAGAGCCATACTGTTTTATCACAGCTCGAGCTTTATTCACTCACAAATTTCATTTTCCCTTCTAAACATATTATGTTTTGAATAGATACAGATGGGAGTTAGTAATGAAGTAAGTTATTCACTACGTAGGGCATGTTTGGGGCTAGGCATTGAGGGGAGTGGGCTATAATTAGAGCAATGTGTAGTTTTAGTTGGAGATTAGGATTAGGATTTAAAATAACCCACATGCCTTCACTATTCTTCGACCGTAAGGGTATTTATTTCAAGGGTTGGAAAGTTTATCCACCAACTTCCGGACACCACCTCCGATGATTGTTGCCGGCCAATCTCTAACCACCACCTCTAATAACTCCATTGGCGAGCCTGTGACAATCTACTCTGGTGACTGTCGCCATTGATCAACCTTGAAACTTTTTAATAAGAACATTTTAGGGTTTAGGCCCAATCTCCAGTGATTGTCACCAACCAACTCCAACCACGACCTCTAGTAAGTCCACCTGCAAACTTCTGACAACCAACTCCGATGACTGTCGCCAACCAACTTTGGCACCAACCTCCGATCGCCCTGATCAACCTTGAAAAATATTAATAAAAATACTTTTATTTTATTTTACAGGCGGCTATAATTTGGACTATAACAATCTATGCCCAAACACAGATTATAATAACTCAAACTATAATACTCATACTATAATTGTTTCTCTCCTCAACCAAACACAGACTATAATTGTTTCTCTCCTCAACCAAACACAGACTATAATAACCCATGCTATAATACCCTGCGCCTTGAACACAGACTACAATAACACACAGTTTTTTTATAGTCATAGACTGTAATAACCTACTATGTGTCCCAAATGCCCCCTTAGTAGTTCATGGTGAAGCAAGTTGTGAACCTCTATGGTATTCTTGTGAATATATTGAATACTAGTGATATTTTCTCAAACTGTTCTAGTTGAAGTTGATTTTGGTCATGCATAGGGGTTTGGTTATGTTTAGTATTTCTAGTTTTTGACAGCTTGTATTGCAGTTTGAGTTATTTTTGTATTTTGATACTAAGTTGTAGGTATCCTTCATCTACAAGATATTTTATTTTCATCTATACACCAGTTAACGTAGAAAATATTATCTTATTATGGCTGTAATTTTAAAAACACGTCGATAAATATCCCTTTGTTTTCTATAGTCTATACTATGAAGGAAGCATAGAATTGTCACTGTTTAATTTATAGTATATAAAATATTTTGATCTGATCTCGTCAAGAATATTTGATGAAACCATGACTCCTTTATCATCTTTAACTAGGTATACATGATTATAAAAGGTCTAATTAGGAGGTACGAAAGATGGAATCCTGTACATCCAACTCTTGGGGCCTTTTGGGGGATGGGAATAGGCATGGGTTGTGGTGTTGGATGGGGTCCTGGTTTTGGTCCTGAAGTAATTGGCTACGTTGGTGCTGGATGTGGTATTGGGTTTTGTGTGGGATTCACAGCTGCAGGTCTTGGCATTGGTCTTCCAGCAAATGTGCTTTATCATGGTCCATACAGCGGTACACCATCCTTGTCATCTTTGTTGTTATACAACTTATACTCCTTTAATTCCTTAAACGCCATCAAAGTACTCAAATACTTATTTCATCGGATACTTGTGTTTGAGCTGCTTAAGACAATGTATGATTAGTTGCAATGGGACCCTTAAAACTTTCAATGGTTAAAATTGAGCCCCTAAATATCTACAAGTGTCAATATTGGACCCTCAATTTTACAATAATTGTAGAAATTGGACCCATAAATGATAAAAATTGAAGTTTTAAACTTGTCCAACTGTTAAAGTTTATACAATTTTGCAAGTTTGAAGCTCCAATTTGAACAAATTTTAATATTTATGTAATTTGGAGGGTTTAATTTTAAAATTGAAAGTTTAAGGATATAATTGCAACTACCACCCAACTAGGATGGTTTTTGCAATTTGCCCATTATAACTAACTTTTCTATTGTAGTTTTTAATGAGACAATTGATGGGCAAACTCATTTACAGCTCTCCTGGCCACAAGAAGTGGAGCAATAGAATTAAGCCAATCCAGTAGTCTTCGATCCAAAAAATTTTCTATTAGTAATGGATGGAATGACTTTACACAGCATGTATTTGGGCTGCAAAGAGAAGCAATTAGACGATTAGCAAACATCAAGGTGGATTGTACGGACAAAAAGATTAATTTGCCTGATATGCAGATTTTACCAGCCATTCATACTAAGTCTATCTGCGAAAGTTTAGGAACACTAGGTCATCGCCTCTCTCACTTTCACAAAGGTAATCCAATATTTGCTCCTTTTTCATATCTAACAACTGTGAAAAAATTACTAACGTGTTAGGAAGTTGAATTTCTTGTTATCAATTGGAATGGAACAATGTGCCATCGGAGTTCTTCATTGTTTTTCTTGTTTGAAGTCTTTTTATATTGTTGGAGGAAACCTGTAATTTTTTCTGATTCTTTTTGGCAATGTGATATTTTAGTTTTCTTCATATTCTGATGTCTTTATTTGAGGCATGATATGAATGGGTTAAATTGTAGGGTAATCACAATAGGTAGCACTTTTAGGGTTAATAATTAAGTGTGTAACAACATTTTTAAAGAATTGCAAATCTATCATTGATAAACTCTATCATTGATAGACCCTTATCTATGGTAGACTCTATTTTTGATAGATGCTTATTAGCAATATAGTCTAGTAGTTATAGACTTTGAGAGTTGGAACTAAATTTTGATATATCTGCAAATTCTTTTGCATTATGCTATATTTGCTAATACTTTGGATCTAATTTCTATATTTTTAACTGCTCTTTGATCCATCTCATGTTATGATAACAAGATGGAATAGGCCTTTTCATTAACATGGAGTGATCGTTCTGCAAACTTTACCAACCTAGGTCAGTCATGCAACCTTTATGTAACATCAAGTTTACTCATAAATTTGTAAAGGTGGATCATGAATATAAAAAGAATCCAAAGGTAGATAAAAGAAGCTAGCCATTTGGGAAAGGTAAAGATTAATAGCGACTTGAGAAAAAGGGAAAAGTTGTGTCTGGAAAGAGCATCTAGAAGGTTTTGTTTCAATTGTACTTGAAGCTTTAAGTTTCTAGTAGAAGTGATTGAAACACTCATGGGATAGAGGACTTCAGTAGGAAAATTTTCACTAACTCATCAGCTAGTAGCAGAAAAAGATGTTTCAGAGAGACCTCAAACTATATCTCGAACCTTACCCAATTCATGCTCTTTTTCTGTATCCATTATCCCTTAACATTGATCTCTGTTTTGGAGAGGACTTCAATAATTCTGTTTCTTTTGATTTTTTTTATGATAATGTGTATCAATTAGCTTCTTAATAGCGTTTGGATAGACCCCAAATAATAAAAGTGTATTCACTAAGAAACAAGAGAGTGAAGGAAAAGAAGGTGACTGAGAGGGTTAGTTGGTATTTCGGTTGGTTTGTTGTGGGCCTTAGGAATATTGTTTGTTAGGAAGGGTTGGATGTTTTGTTATTAGTTTTACCTATATATGTTACTGGTATTGTTAGCGCACGGTATCTTTTTGGCTATTTTGCTTGTAGGAATTTCTCAATAGAGAATTGTGGAGAGATTGGGAAGCTCTCTGGCTATTTTGCTTGTAAGGATTTCTTAATAGAGAACTGTGGAGAGATTGGGAAGCTCTCGAATCTTCCCTGGCTGTTGATAAATAAAATTGATGCAGAGGCCTATCAGTTTTGGTACCAAAGTCACTGTTTCTGTTATGGTTGGTAAGATGGAAGCTAAAGTTATTGAATTGGAAAACAGCTTGGTTGGAGTGAATGCAAGGATGTCCGACATAGAAGGAAGTGTAGAGGCTCGATATTTGCAACCGGAAGAACGAAGAGTGGCATTCGAAAGCAAATGCAACACAGTTTGCAAAAGGGGAAGTTTGAAGGACAATGGCTGAACAGAAAATTGAGAGCAATCTCTCAAAATTGAGTGAGGATGTGAAATTATTAGTACAAGGTATGGGTGTGATGGGAAGTGCTCCGAAAGGCTCTGCGTCAAGCGTAAGGACTATCACCAATAAGGGAAAAGGAATAATGATTGACGAACTGATACAAGGAGAAAAGGGTGAGCAACACACTAACCTAGTTGCAAATGATGGAATCAATGTGCCTTATGTGTCCAATAATCGCGAGGTACGCCTTTTTGACATGAGATTACGGAAGCTTGAGGTGCCAATATTTGAGCAATAAGATGGAGACTCCAGCCGAGGAAGATGAAGGCAACGCCATGGAGGAAATTGCAATGGAAATAGCTAATTTATCTCTAAAGTCGTTGGTGGGCCTTAGCTCTTCCAAGACGATAAAAATAATAGGGGAAATTAGGGGCCATGAGGTAGTTGTGGTAATCGATGGAGGAGCTACCGACAACTTCATTTTAGAAGAAGTTGTCAAAATGTTACGGATTCCGATCTAAGCCTCAAATGATTATGGCGTAGTTGTGGGAACCGACGTTGTAGTCCATGCGGTAGGTGCGTGTAAGAATGTGCACCTAACTATTGCAAACTTGGCCATTACTCACAACTTCCTTCCATTGCCTTTAGGAAGTGCAAATGTTATTCTGGAGGTTACATGGTGGGAAACATTGGAAAAGATCATGTCTTTTTATTGAACTGGAGACAAGCTTCTTTGTTAATATAAAACTCAAAGTACAAGAGAATTATACAATGAAAATAATATAGAAACCTAAAAACAAAATTAAAACAGAGGAATAGGAGGTGTACCCGAACATCTTAACTAGGTTGGCACCCCCTTAGCACCATCACCATATCCCATAAACAAACAGAGAACACATAGGTACCATATCAATTGGAAGACAAACGGCCATAGGAAAACAAAAACAAAATAAAACAGCAAGTAAAGGAAGACCACAGGAAATAACACAAACAAAAAGGCCTCCAACTACCAAAGTACAAGGAAGATACAACTCCAAAGGCCCCCAAATACGTAAATTTCTATACATAACAAAGCTGCAAAGGAGTTCCTCAAACAACAATAGTGAAAGATTTAAAGATGCATAGGCTTGAGTCTTTTGAGGATAGCATGAAATTAGACCCCATTAAAGTGGTTGATGGATGAAAGCTGACCAGTTTAGATATATATCTTGAATTGAATAATCCTTGAATTCTACATTCAAAGAGCACCAGGCTGTTGCTTTTCTCTTTGACACGTCCAAAGTATCAAACCAACCCTTTCTTTGTCATGAAAAATGTGCTGATTACGCTCAAGCCATAAGTCTGCCAACATGCTTTTGCCATGTTTATCTAAATTAGCCTCAATTTCTTTCGCAACAAAGGGCCCCTTAACAACTGAAAAACATTGGAAAGGTCATGTTTGACTATAAACTGTTAGAGATGGAGTTTTCAGAAGGAGAATGGTTGATTATTTTACAAGGGGATAGAAGTTCAGTAAGGTCACAAGTGTCACTTAAATCAATGATGAGGTCCTTTCGGAAAAGAAGACCAAGGAGTACTAATTGAGTTAAGTGCAACCGAACAGTAGGGAATAGTGGAATCAAGTGATGATATAGACGAACGTATGAACAAACTTCAGCTAGCAGTGCAAACTATTCTTCAATCCTTTATTGCTGTGTTTGAATCACATAGTCAATTGCGTCCTCCCTGCGATCATGATCACACTATCGAATGGGAGCCAGAGGTTGGCCTAGTGAACGTACGCCCATATTGTTACCCACAATTTCAGAAGGATGAAATAGAGAAATTAGTTCGTGAAATGTTGCTGGCTGGAATCATCTTGCCAAGTCGGAGTGCTTTCTCTCATCCTCTGCTCCTTGTCAAGAAGAAAGACGGAAGTTGTCGTTTTTGTGTGGACTATCGAGCTCTAAATCAAGCCACTATACCATATAAGTATCCTATCCCCATTGTTGATGAATTACTAGATGAGTTATTCGGTGCCACTGTATTTTCACAAAATTGATTTAAAATCAAGCTATCATCAAATTCGAGTCTGTGCTTTCGATGTTCACAAAACAACATTCCGAACCCATGAGGGACACTATGAATTCCTTGTGATGTTGTTTGAGTTGATGAATGTCCTAGCAACGTTTCAATCATTTATGAATGATATTTTCTGACTGCACCTGCGTAAATCTGTGTTGATCTTCTTTGGCGACATCCTAATATATAGTAGATCATTGCAAGAGCATTTACCGCAGTTGGTAGTGTTTTGGAAATTTTGGTGGCACATCAGCTTGTGGCTGATTTTAGGAAATGTCAATTTGTAGTGGACAGGATCGAGTACTTGGGCGACTTTATTTTATCAAAAATGGTGGCAGCTAACTCGTCAAAGATAGATGCAATGATCAAGTGGCCAACACCTAAGAATGTAAAAGAATTGTAGGGTTTCTTGGGCCTCATAGGATACTATCAGAAATTTGTAGCCAATTATGGTTCCATTGCATTACTGTTGACACAACTGCTCAAGAAGGATAATTTTTAGTGGAACATGGAGGCAGAGAATGCCTTTCAACAATTGAAATCTGCTATGATGTCTGTCCCAGTGGCAGTTGACCCGTCAAAGATAGATGCAATGATCAAGTGACCAGCACCTAAGAATGTAAAAGAATTACGGGGTTTCTTGGGCCTCACAAGATACTATCAGAAATTTGTTGCCAATTATGGTTCCATTGCATTACTGTTGACACAACTACTCAAGAAGGGTAATTTTCAGTGGAACATGGAGGCAAAGAATGCGTTTCATCAATTGAAAGCTGCTATGATGTCTGTCCCGGTGTTGGGCATTTCAGAATTTTCTTAAAAATTTGTGGGGAGATAAATGTGTTGGGTGTGCGTATAGGAGCTGTGCTGATGCCATATCACCGTCCATTGGATTTCTTTAGTCAAGCTGTGTATGAACGTATCGCCGGTGTTGGGAAGGCGTTTCGTGGTGTGGATCGACCAAAAATGTTCGAAATTCTTCTTGAGCAATGGGTGGTAGGGGGAAAATATTAGAAGTGGATTGCTAAACTATTGGGTTATGATTTTGTGATTGAATACAAGGAAGATGCGCTAACAAGATTGCCACCAACATTAGAACTGGGCTTATTATGTGTCGTGGGGATGAAAGCACAAATTCATTCTTATGTTGCATAATGCTCTATTTGTCAACAAGTCAAATACTTGTCTTTGACTCCGTTGGGACTCCTTCAAGCATTGCCAATTCCGGATCAAGTATGGGAGGACGTTAGCATGGACTTCATTGAGGGCCTTCCAAAATTTGAAGGGTATGTTGCAATTTTGGTGGTTCTTGATCGTTTAACCAAATATGCTCATTTTATTCCTCTTAAACACCCCTTTAGTGCAATGGTTGTGGCTGCTGTTTTTGTGTGTGAGTAATACGTTTGCATGGCTTTCCTTGGAGTGGTATTGGATTGTGACTGTAAAATGAGCTTATATTGGGAGGAGCTGATGCGTTTTTGGGAACTCAGTTAACAAGAAATACAACATACCATTCTCAGATGGACGACCAAACTGAAGTAGTTAACTGAGGTGCAGAAACTACTTTCGTTGCTTTGCCATGAACACACCCAAACAGTGGTTTAAGTGGCTAGTTTGGGCTGAATTGAGTTACAATACAATGGTTCATATGGCTACTAAAATGACTCCTTTTGAGGCGCTTTATGGGCGACCACCCCCCACAGTATTATCTTATGAGAAGGGCTCCAGTCTACTAAATGAAATTGACCAATTGTTGATAAATAAGGATGAGATGTTGGGTGTGTAAAAGGCTAACTAATTTATTGAAAGCTCAGCAACGGATGGTTAAATATGCCAATATGAAAAGGCGGGAGTTGCAATTTGAGGTCCATGATTGGGTTTATGTGAAATTACGTCCATAATGGCAATTCCCTCTAGTCAGCATAAACACCCAAAGTTGGCTCCTAGATTTATCTGTCCGTTTATGGTGGTGGCTCGGCCGGTCTCGTGGCATATCGTATGGCCCTTTCGAAGCATTCCATCATCCATCTGGTCTTCCATGTCTTTATCCTTCACAAGGCAGTTAGTGCTAATATGCCAACATTTCCAATTCCAAAAGACTTACTGCTGATTTGTCTATACAGTTGTTTCCCGCAGAGGTTTTGGCTGTACGCAAAGCTATGGAAGGGGAAGAAGACATGGAGGTCTTGATTCATTGGGATAATGGCACAGCAGAGAATGCGACATGGGAACAAGCAAGCCTTATTCGTGTTCAATTTCTTGAGTTCCACCTTGAGGACAAGGTGGCTTTTGGGGGGCGTGTAATGATAGACAGCAAACAATAAAAGTGTATTTAGGAAGAAACAAGAGAGTGAAGGAAAAAGGTGACTGAGGGTTAGTTGGTATTTGTTTGTTACCAGATATTTAGTATGATATCAGTTAAGGGGTATAAGGGTAAATTGGATAGATAGGAAGTTACTAGTAGTTATTATGTAAGGGTGGTTATTAGTAGTTATTGTGTAAGTGTGGTTACTAGAGTGGTTACAACTTGTTATAAATAGTAGAAGGGTAAGTGAGGAGGGGGAATCAGTTTGTGAGTAGTTTTCTGCATCCTTCCTTGAGAGACAATCTAGTCAGAGTGGATAAATTTTACTTTTGTGTTCATAGTTTTTTGTACCGTTTTCTTAATTCAGAATTGATAGTTCATCAATTTTACTGTGTAATCTTTGAAGTATTTTCAATCAAATTAGAACACAACTACCGTTTTCAGTTGGTTTGTCGTGGGTCTTTAGAAATATTGTTTGTTATGATGGGCTAGATGGTTTGTTACTCTACTATTTTCTCCTATTAGTTTTACCTATATATGCTGCTGGTATTGTTAGGGTAGGGTTTTTTTTTTGTCTATTTTGCTTGTAAGGATTTCTCAATAGAGAATTGTGGAGAAATAGGTAAGCTCTTGAATCTTCCCCGGCTGTTGGTAAATAAAATTGAGATCGAGACCTATCACGTTCAAACCATACTAAATTCTTTTGTGGTTAAGTCACCTCTTGATTTGCGACCCCAATTAAGGGAGTCTACACTCGGAGAAATAAGAAAGTATAAGAAAGAAGTGCAAAGTGAGCAAAAGATGTAATTAGTAAGAAATGAAAAAGTTTCGTGAAATTGTATGATTCTGTGTGCCCTTAGGGATTCTACTAGCTGAGCTGTTTTCCTTTTAAGGGAGATTGGGAGGTGGAGTTGATTTTTCATTTGTTGACACATGTTTTATAGCCTCTTTGAACATTGAGGAAAGGAGGGAGATCTCGAACTTCCTTGGCATTTACCTAAATAACAAATACTTGAATTCGGGTACTATCAAGATTATGACAGATTGAGGGTCTTTTTTACGTAATCTCTTCAGTGGGTTACCTCTACCTCTACACCTTGGTTTTGGGTGCAACTTTTTCCACTTGGATATAAATATGTCTTCATTTCTTATTAGGAGAGGAAAAAAAAATCATAGATCTCCAAATCTAGTGAAGATACTTCACCTAGTGTCTGCCCCTCCTGAGTCCCGACCAACATCACGTGCTCATTCTTTCAGACACAAGAGGTTGAAGCTAAGCGCCTTAATTTAATTTCTGTCCTCTTCCGCCTCTATTATAAGTAAATTTAATGGGAGCCCTAGTATTCTGTAATTGCTATGCTGGCATGTTCTCGTGAGCTGTTAACTGCATGGCAACAGATTAAAATTGAGGTATGAATCTGACAGTAATTTAATATTGGTCAATGGTGCCCATTGTTTAAGATGGGTTCCTCTCAGTAACATATAGGGTCAGGGAGTGGCTTCAGCCACAGAGAAGTCTTCTTATTTTTCTTGTTTTTGCGTTGAAACTGTTCTAGTCAAAACTCACAATTTTCAGCCTTACACATCTCACGTAGACCCACTTTCTTGGTTGGTGCCTTTGGATTAATTGGCTATCAATATTCTATGCCATGTACTAATACATGAGAAGGACAATAATTCCATTGTAGCCAGATTCCTTGGCCATTCATTTACTTCCATCGCTATCTGAATTTCTTTATTTTCAGAAACTCATCCTAGTGGTAAATAAAAAAGCAGTTATAATTCAATTCATGATAGTCACTTATATAAAAATTAATATCAATGTTGTATGGTCGGGTTAGAGGTTTAAAAAAAAGAAAAAACTGTGTAGAAATTGTGCAATTCTGCCAACACTTCCCATCAACAATATGTTCTTGGATATATAAATTGCAATTTCTTCATGTTATGCTGATTTCTGAAGCTCTTTTTTTCTTTCCATCATGACTTAATGCTATAAAAGTGTTGTAACTTGTGAAACGTTTCTCTTGCAGGTTCAAAAAGTTAAACATATTAAGCGCTAAGCTACTGGTATACTGTTTGGTTGTAGATAGGGAGCGAGCTTAAGCTACCAAGAGTAGAGCGAGTAAAAACTGTGCATTTTACCCTTTATGCACCTCTTCTTTCTTGGCAATGCTGGTTTCTGTTTGGCAATATTTCTTTGTATACTTTTTTTCCCTCTTAATAAAATATCATAGGGTCTCAGTTTAGTTGAATTTATTACTGGAATTGATTCTAAAATGGGTAAAATTATTTGAGATGGGTTGATAATTTTTCTAATAAATCAATTTTAATAATATGAAAATTGTGTTTTCAAGTGTAAAATTAATTTTCCAGTTGTCTTCGAAACCAAGATTTGTAGGGTTGAATTGATTTTGAGTGATAGAACATGATAAAAGTGATTTTAACAATTACAAAATCCTTTTCATTTTAAAATTTTGTCATTCATTCACGAGGGTTTCGAAAAATCAACCCTTGAAAGTAACAATGTGTGAGAACTTCGGATTGATTGAAAGAATCAAATTTGTAATTTTCATTTTACGTCCATTTCACACCAATTGACTAAAGTTATAATTTTCATTTTATGTCCATTTCACCCCAATTGAAGTTGGATTTTAGTTTGCATTTATAAGTGAGATTATTAGCGCAACCCTTTCAACCCATTAACTAAAGGCTACATGATGGTAAAAGTTCAAATCAAATGTGGGGGGTATGTATGAAATGCAGTCCAAGTAATAATGTAATTGAATTTGGTGCATCATTTGATTCTGCTTCAAACGTACGCTGGCTAAGAATAAAACTGACCTTCCAATTTGGGTTTCATCTGTCCAGATCAGGGCCACTATACTAATTAACCAAACTCCTTAGCCTCTCCCTTATGTCTCATTCTCCAATTTATAGAATAATTAATGGGCTTCCTCATACCTCCCCGCTTCTTTATTAATATATTTTATCTCATTCAGAAATATAATAGAATATATAATTTTAAATATTGAAATTAAAAAGCTTTCAAGGGATTATTTTATTGTACATGTGGTGAAAACATTTACCATGTATACCCAAATTTTAACGATGTGAAAAAAAAAAAAAAAAACCATATTTTCAACTAAAATTGGTAGTAACTTGTCAATATAAATACCCCTCTATGGTTGAACGTGGAATCAAATTAAACCATATTCTAATAATAAAAAAAATCAATATATATATATATAAAGAAAATTAAATTAGTAAAAAGATTAAGAGCAACAAAAGATAGCATAACTATCATAATCTCCGATTTTATCCACCCTTTACTTGTAATGGTTTAATTTTAATCAAAAGTACTAAAATTAGTCATTGAGGTTAGTCTAACAAAAAATAAAATAAAATTACACAGTACAATTTTCTTTTTCTTTTTTGCTTGGAAATTGTTATTACTATTTAGTCAAATTTTGATTTTAAAAAACCTAAAAACTTATATAATGAATTAAATTTAAAATTTGTTTAGTTAAAAATATATTTAACTTAAGAAAAAGGAGACTAATTTTGGACTAAAATATACATTAAGCCAACCAGCTATTAGCTAATCATTTTTTGTTTAATCATTGAAAGAGCAATGGAATTCAACAAAAAAAAAAAAAAAAGAAAAAAATAGCTGGAAACAATAAAAGGGCCATGTTTTAGATTCTCCGAAATTAGAGGGGAAATCATGCAAAAACACAAAACTTAGCGTTTCTTTCTTTTTTCATTTGGCCCTTCTTTCGTTCGTCTAACCCAACGAAACAACGCGAAGACCAGAAATCCAGCTCTATCTTCTCTGAAGCGATGAGTCTCTTCGGTCTTGGCAGGTAATTAAATTCTATTCATTCATAATCTTTCATGGATTTTTTTCTCTATTAAACGATCACGATCGATTTCCTTCTCTTCCATTCCTCTCTTTCTTGCGGATTGGAATTTAGCTACTTCTTTTGATTGTGATGGTGATTGTGATGGTGATTGTTTCACTAAAGATCCTGGGATTTTAGATCTTCAATCTTGTTTATTTAATTGTGAGTTTCAATTTCAGTCTTCTGATGTGATTTGTGCATCTTGATTTCTAGTAAACGTATTAATTTCACATGCATGCGCAGATGCGTCTTGTATGTGAGTTGATTTCGGTTTATGTTTGTTTGGTTTCTATCTGATACTCGTATCTTTCACGCTTGTCTTTGTTTTATGGAATTATGTTCGTATCTCACTGTGAAAAGCGGTTTTTGTTTTTATGTTATTATTTTTATTATTATTTTTATTTTGGATGGATTATTGGTCCATTACAACTCCGTATTGGCAATTCAGTCGGTAACTTATTCATTTTTCCTTGCAAATTATCTCTTGTTCGTTTGTAAGTGCGTGAAAAGCAGTTAATTATTCATAATTTATCCTTTGAATTTTTCTTTCTTTTTTTGTATACATTTTTACCGGGGTGATTTGAGTTTATTTGGGGTATAAGACGCAAAAAATCAGTACACACAAGTACCAATGCCAATTGAATAGATGGGGAGGTTTTGTAGTTACGTAGCTGAGCGTAGTGCAGGAAGTTTTTCTTCTAGGAAGAGTTAGGATAAAAAGTCAATTTCTTTGGAGGAGAGAAGGGTTGTATCAACGAAGAGGATCAGATTAGCAGTCAGAATATGCCCGAAAACAAATCGATTTCACTTAGAACTTTGAATTTCACATTTTCACACAAGTGTTAATAATCAGTGGCTTGAAGGTATTCCTATCTAAAATGGTTCAGGGAATAAAGTTGTTATTATGTCAAGAAAATAAGTATGATTTGATGGGGTACTTGTAATTTTAAAAGATGATCTTTTGAATAATAGCTGTTTTTAAGTTTCTTTGTATTTTGAGCATTAGCTCTTTTCACTGAAGTTCAATTCCATTTCAAAAAACAAAAAGTGGAAGATGATCTACGGAGGTTGGAAATTGGACTGAACTGGATTTCTTTCGCTTAATTTATAGACATTACATCTATGCTTGTAGATATATTTTGAGTACAAAGACCGGGAATGTGAAGAAAATGGGAGACTATGAATTTTTTGGGCTCTTGAGGCAATTCCTGTGAGCTATTTTGGAATTATAATGATTTCTTGTTATTCCAATTGGAGTAGCTTTTTATAAATTTCTTTGTCCTTAGAGTGGGTTGATGCTATATGTACTCATCAATTTAGTACTTTGATTGCCAATAATAAGTTTGTTTCCCATCTAAAGAATGAACTCATATTTAGTAATACTTATTTGAGGGTAAGAAGATTAGAAAACATATAGTTAGGAAGGATTGTGATTTTTTATTTTACTTATTATAAAGAGTCCTAGATAACAAGAATTGTGTGAAGTATAGATGGTGGCGCAGCATTACATGGAATGGTAAAAATGAGTATAGGGAAATATAGCACAGTCAAACCTATGCTACAATTATCACTTTTTCACTTTTATCGTTCTCGCTATTCCATCAATACCATGACACCTTAATTCTGTGATCTTTGGTAGTTTGTTGTTGATGTTGGTATTTGCCTGTGTTATTTATGCCCCAATCATATATGCTATCTGTAATGCATCGTAAAATGTTGTCTTGCAGCAGAAATCAAAGGACTTTTCGCCCCAAGAAAAGTGCACCATCGGGGAGTAAGGTTCGGCCTCCTCACTATTTCTAAAAATACATTAAATTTATTGTATTCCATTGGTTGTTTAATTAAATTAAGTTCGTTTTCTCAATAACTTCTGTGGCTTCTAAGTATAAGTCGTGATTTGTAAGGGCATGTTACCTTTGTTATATTCCATGGGCAAGACCACCAAGATTCACCAGAAATTATATCTCACTGTTTTCTAAAACAATGAAAAGAGTTGGAAGCAATGCTAAATGTACCAAGGAATTGAAAGATGTATAATCCAGATCTTTTCTATCCTTCTGTGAGGATTATTAATGTTATTGATCTTTGCATGTTGTTCGGGTCTTTGCCTTTGTCTGATCACTAATATTTATCTATTTATTGAGCTACCAATGAAAGTGGATTATTAAGGAGATTCTTAGTTTAGGCATTGCATCAATGATGAGAAAGAGATCCTAGATGTGGAAACAAACTTAGTACTGAAAAAATTGGAGTTAATGGTCTCTTCGAATCACATAGTGATTCTTTTCGTTATTTGGGGCTTCAATATCATGTCTTTTAGCCTTTCTGGAAGAATCTTATTTTAGGTAAGATATTGGTTGGTCCTTTGGGAGAAGAAAGGCAGAAATGAGAATAGTGACGTTCCCCACAAGTTTCGAACATTGACTATTTGTAATTCTTTTAGAACTATATACCCTTTGTAATAATTTCAAATTTGCGTATGTTTTTGTGAACTTTTTTAGAGAGAGACTGTAGATTTTGACAGTACATTTTACTACGTCTTTTCAGTTCAAAAAATAAGAAAACGAAGGCAAAATCTTTATGTTGATGGAATCTACTCAGCTGCTTGTGAGGTGTTGTTAAGATGTATTGTTCATGTGTAATAGGCTACTTAGTTTGTGAGTCTAATTATCATTAATGTGTAATAGGCTACTTAGTTTGTGAAGTAGACCTCAACTGTAACAGTGGTTTTATTTCAGACATTTTGTATGAAAGGCTACTAGGTATTTTCATTTGGACTTGTTTAAAGGCATCTGAACTTGGACTAGGACTCCATTTTTATGTATCAATTGGTTGTAATACCCGATTTTGCCCTAGCAAAAGACATGGTTTTCTATCACTGAAATCTGGAAGGTCTTTCTGCACTCGAGTGTTTGCCTGGAGTTTGGGCTCCCAGTCAACTACCTGATCGACTGCCTAACTACAGTTTCTTAGAATATAAACTGAGTAAACCTCTGATTACCTGGGTTATGCAATTTTAAAAGTCAAGTTAGTTTTCCAGCTCCTGGACTTTGAATTTTAAAGCGAATCTCAAAAGAGAAAAAATCACTGAATGGGCCTCTTTCATCCAGCTTATCTTGCCATCTTACAGATAGATAAGACCAATGGGCAATAGGTGAGAGCTCTTGACAGCAAAGGGTATTTCTACAGAATCAGTATATCAACTTATCAGGATATAGGTTTTATTTTGTCTAATTTTTATCAGTCACCATTTGTTGAAGTTCTAGTCGAGCTATGATACATCTTCTTGTTTCTAAATGATGCAAAGTTCCAAATGTGGATTACTGAAAAGTGTATTTTCTTTTTCTTTTTTGTCTTCTGTGGAAGTTCTACGTTGCGATAGTTTCTCTTGATGAGTGTTTCATTGACATTATTTGTTATTGCAGGGGGCTCAACTCAGAAAGCATATTGATGCCACACTCGGTAGTGGGAATTTAAGGGAAGCAGTGAGACTTCCAACTGGGGAGGATCTGAATGAGTGGCTGGCTGTCAATAGTAAGTTGTACATTCTGCCTTCTTTATGTTTCTTCTCCAGCTCTTTTCTTTTCTTTCCTTTTTCTCCTTTTTTCTGGGGATAAATGTATACTTTTTCTTTTTCTAGTGATAAATCACCATGCCTAAAAAATTTATTCATCATTTCTATTTAGCCAAAATCTCTTCTGTAGAATAAATATCTAAAATGTGGTTGAATTTTTATTTCAGCTGTGGATTTCTTCAACCAGGTGAATTTGCTATATGGTACCCTCACAGAGTTCTGTACTCCTGAGAATTGTCCTACAATGACTGCAGGACCCAAGTACGGGATAGTGGACAAATAATCAAGTTTTTTTGCTGATGTTTAACACAAATTAGTTTAGCTTTCTATTTTACAATTTTCATCGTATAAGAGAGTAACTTTTGTCCCCTCTCTTTTTCTTCTCTCCCCCTTTTTGACTTGTTTGTTTGACTGCAGTTATCCACAGTAACTCATCATGCTTTCTAAACACTGTTTGCTGTTTTGTCGATTCATATAAGGACAAATTTTATACTTTGTAGGGTTATTCTCTTGTTTGCTGATTATACTACTACTATTTGCAACAAAAATTTAGACGTTAAACTTTTGAGTGTGTGAGGGATTGTATCTGACCATGGTAACACAGATATCCTTGCTTTTGAATGACTTTTCTCTTTGTTCTGAAATGTTTTATTTGAACTTCTAAATATGGTTTCAGTGTTTAACTAGATAATTTAAAACCCTGTTCCTATCAAGAAAGTATGCCTATTTCTACGTATGAGTGTGGGACTTAATTATCTAATTTCCATATAACCGGCTTTCATATGTTCCCAATCTTATACCTAAGCATTTAGATACTTAGTTTGTATCTGAAGCTTTTCTTTTTGCTTCTATTGTTTTGTATTTTATCTTTTGTCCTCCCCTCTTCTGAAACGATTTAACATAAAATTTTACAGGTATGAGTATAGGTGGGCTGATGGTGTACAAATCAAAAAGCCTATTGAGGTCTCTGCTCCAAAATATGTTGAATATTTAATGGATTGGATCGAATCCCAGCTTGATGATGAATCAATATTCCCTCAAAAGCTTGGTAATCATCGCTCTTGTTTGCTGAAAGAGTTTCCCTTTTTCAGTTGCGTTCTTATTTATTGCTCAATGTCCTCTGTTAGGCACACCATTTCCTACCAACTTCAAGGATGTCGTGAAGACGATATTCAAAAGGTTGTTCCGTGTATATGCCCACATTTATCATTCTCACTTTCAGAAAATTGTGAGCCTTAAGGAGGAGGCACATTTAAATACATGCTTCAAGCATTTCATACTTTTTACTCATGTAAGTCACTCATTTAAACTGGCTTATTTTTATAATTTATTATTTCTTCTAGCAGTATCTTCTTTTTTTTTTAATAAAACACTCTCGAAACAATCTATTTGATGGATCAGTTTACAAATTAAAAAGACAGCAGCTTCCTATATTTTGGTGGCAATTAGTTTCCTTAATGTAAACAACATTTTTTTTTCTTATTTTTCTAAAAATAAAAGAAAAACAAGGTTTTTTTTTTTTCTCTAGCATCTGGGTTGCTTTTTGATACATGTCTATCAATTTGTTTTCATAATTGTTTCTTGGAATTAGTCTAGGCAGGTATCTACGACCGTACTTGAACTAGACTTGTACCATTTTCTCCTTGAGTTCTAAAAAGTCTAGGCAGGTATCTTCTTGATTGTATCTAAAAAGCACGTGAGTTATATTGGATATGATTGGTTGTTGAACATACTGACTCATTGCTTAAAACTATGCCAATATCAAATTTATATAGAAGTTATTATTTGGTAGACGGGTGCTTAATTGTTCACTCTTTAGGAGGGTTTTTCCAAAATCCAAATTCTCATACTTCATTTCTGATTTTTGTATCTGGTGGAAAATTCTAACCCAATTCACCTTTACTATGCCATTTCTTCAGGAATTTGGTTTAATTGACAAAAAGGAGCTGGCTCCACTTCAAGAGCTGATCGAATCCATTATTGTTCCATACTGAACAGGGTTTGGCATAACTGGGCAGAAAAGAAAAAAAGGAGATCCTATTCTATTTTAGGAACACAACTAATTAAAATAATCAATTGGTTTCTGAATTTTTAATGTAATATTTATATGTTGGTCTTTGTTCTGTGTACATGGTTCTGTATTTGGATATTTTCTAAGGTTGTGGAAAATGCTCTCCTCTTCCCATGAACCAAGCTGATTTAAAGAAAATCAGCTTCTTGATTCAAAGGGAATGAAGTTGGAAGGCTTGTTAGTTTCATGTTTCTCTCATCTTTTCTTATATGAGGTTGCATTTCAGATATCAGAAGTCTCTTTCTAGTTAACTATTTGGGTTTGTCAAAAAAAAAAAAAAAAAAAAAGAATGAAAAAAGTTGCCTTTCCATCTTTAGTGTTTGTAAAAAATTTCTAAAATTGTATTAATATATTGAGAGAGTGGAGTAAAATTTTTCTTTAGTTTGCATTGCCATTGTCCTAATATTTTGGTACACTGGAATGCAATCTTATATTGATACAAGGGGCAGCTCATTATACCTTTTTTAGTTATTTCGAAAATCTCGAGGAAAAAGAAAAAAGAAAAAAAGAGATGCTGTATTTATTGGATTCATTCATATAAGTTTTAGATTTAAATAGTGTTTTTGGTTATTGCTTTTGGTTTTGGTTAATCCTGTCATTTCATTTTCACGTGCATTTCTTTACGTTCGTAAATTTAGTTTGATACTTTATTTATATAAAAAAGTTAACCAATCAAATACCAAAGCCAAAAGTATAATTTTATAATTTTTTATATGTAAATCCTATTTTTGTGAGATAAAGAGAAAGAAAAAGATATGTATTAGTTGAGTTAGGTCAATGTTTTAATCGATTTAAATTTTTATATTTTTTATTAAGAGGTTAAAGATTATAATCTTTCTGTAGAAAAAGACATAATAAATAATTAAAAAGATGTATCATAGTTAAACAAATAAATAAATGAGAGCTTGAGTTAAAGAGGAAGAGATAGACTTCAACACTATTATTCTGTCAATGCAATTGGTTGAAAGTTCAAACATAGTCATACACCAGAGATTAGGGCCAAAGGAACATATGACTTTAGGACATTGGTGAATTGAGAAGCGTAAATGACTTTATTTTAGAATGGGACTTTAAATTAAAGGTAACGTTTCATGTATTCCTCCACAGTTGTGTAGTCAACTTCTGGATAGAGATTGCAAGCTTCTTCACCATCTTTTCCTATTTCGAAGTTTGCAAGACAACCCTCATAGCATACATGATAATAATGACTTAACCCAACTTGCGCTGCATAGTCTTGATCTTTTCTCAACAAAAAAAAAAAAAATTAATATACAATCATCAAAATTCAAAATTTTACATGAAATATAATTGGAAGGAATCAAACCTCTAACTTCAATACTACAATACTAAATATATATATATATATATATATATTAGTCTCTAATGTGTCTATATAAATTATATTAATATATTATTTTTTTAAAAAAGAAAAATTATACTTTTTTGTATGGGGTTTAAGCTAAGTTTGTTAGGTTTCAAAAGTCACTTTTTATCCTTTTACGTTTTGAGTTTGATTTTTATTGAGAACTCTTGAAATATAGTAATTAGAATAAAAATATTTAACATTTATAACACAATTGAAAAAAATTTACAAATAAAACCAAATTGATTGGAGATAGACTTCGTTGTCTATCAATTATGGTCTATGACTGATAGACTATATAAGTCTATCAACGATATAAATATATCATTTATAGACTTTTCTATATTTGCAATTTTTTAAAATGTTACTATACACTTTATTATTATATCTAGAATTTGCTATTCATTACCATTTACCCATTTTTATTTAGTTTAAAAGTTTTAAATATTTCAAGTTTATTCTTAAATTTGAGTTTTATCTCACTTGGAAGGTTTACATTTTTAATGAAGATTTTTGAAACACTCACCTTTTGTTTTAACAAAATTTTAAAAAGAATTATAATTAATTATGCTTGATAAAAAAACCCAGTGAATAAAAACACTTTTTTTTTCTTTCTAAACAAAGTATTATACGAGTTTTAATTTAAAAAGTTTCAATACACTTCCTTTTTATCAATGTTAAAATTGTCTCGATCATAACAAATAATGCATCCAATAATATTATCATGCATAGTGAGAATATGTTATTTTTTAAGTACAATTGCAAAGATGGAAATTGAATGTTTTTAACCTCAAGAAAGAAAGATAGTATGTAGGTTTGCGTCAATGGGAGATAGTGCTTAGTTTATAATATCTTTTAGTTTGATTGATATCCTTATTGACAAATATTAAACCTATGGAACTAAATTGAAAATTTTAAGATTACAGGCATATTTTAATTGACAAACACTTAAACCATTAGGGAGTAAAATGCTATAGCAAAACATATATATGTATGTATATGTATGTATAGGGAAAAAAAATCAAGAATAAGTAATATATATATGTAATGAATGGAGCTAACCTTTCATATTAGCTAGAAATTCTTGGGAAGAGATGGAGGTTTTGATTAGCTGTTTTCCAATTAATTTCTCCCAAATCTCAACAACTTCTCTTTGTGATAAAATGTTTTTGGGTGGCCTAATGTACACTGTTTTGTTAAGAGTTCGACAGTCATCTATGCTCTTCATTGTGTACATTGCAATGTCATCTTCATCCACATATATTGCTGTCACCAATTATATTATTCACCACAATTCAATAAGGTTCATACCTATCAAGTTTAAAGTTAGAAGTAACATTTTTGATTGTATATGTATGTATAACCTTTTTGATTGCCATCTCCAAGGAGAAGAACATGATCTTTGGAAGGAAGGATTGAACCAGGTTGACACAAACCACCGAGAAAGTAACCAGCAAAACAATTGGCTGAGATATAAGTAAAGGGAATTTTAGCCTCTTCAATGGCTTTCCTCACCACCATTTTATCATCAAATGTTACTCTTCCTGGCTCCATTGCATCCTCCATTCTTGCCGGATCCGTCCCAAACTCAGACGGCAAAAATCTCTGTAAATAAATCTTATTTTACTCATTCTTCAAATTTCACTTAATCTAAAATCTTTGATGAATAGGTTAGTATCCTTTGGTCCATATACACATTTTTATTACCAACATCTAACATGTGAAGTAGTGGCCTATGGTGGATGAGTTTTGAACCCAAGACGTTAGGATTTCAAGGGGCACAACTACTTACCAAAAACACATTTTTTAAGATATATTATAATTTGACACTTTAAAACTAATATTAAAATACAAAAATTGGGAATGTGAGGGAACACGTGTCCTTCTAGCTCCTTAATAGATCCGCCTATGACGTGAAGACAGTTTATTAATTAGGGTTCGAAAATACTAGCCAAAGAATTTCTTCATTAGGGTTTTAAAAATGTCTGTCAGTAAAAGAAAACTATTTTCGTGCATTAGGGTTTGAAAAATAATAAAAGAAAATTAGTTAAAAATTAGAATCATATACATACGTTAAATAATATTAAACTCATGTAAGAAATTCACTTTAGTTTAACTAAAATTAGAACATGTATGCTTAAAAAAAAAAGATTAAAACACATACGCATATATAATATAGTGTAAAGTAATATTGTAAATTAATAATTAAAGGAATTATATTTAAATTAATAAATTAATAATAATTGAGATTAAACTAAATATTTAATCTTTATATGATAATTTTAGCTGAAAAATTTGTTTATTATGATTTTTTTCCCTTCTTACTTTCATCTTTATTTGATACAAATCATCACTAAAAAAACTTAAAAGCCAAGTATAAGTGTAGTTTGATTGAAATAAATTTAAGAAAATTTTCAAAAATAGCAAATTTTATAAAATATTTACAACTTACAACAAATTTTATAGTTCATATATAAAGTAACTTTTAAAAATTTTCTTTTGTTTTGGAAAATTTGACAAAGAATTGAATGCAAAGAAAATGGTTAATAAGACCTTAATTATTAAGTTTTGAGTGTGATTTGAATTTTAGTCTATTACAATGTTACAAGTTTATCTTTTTATGTGAGAATTTAAAAAAAAAAACTGATCTTTAAATTTCAATATTTATACATTTGAACTTAATTTTTTTCACTAAATACTCCTATTTAATTTTAGTATTAATGTTTATTAATTAATTTAGATAAAGTAAAAATAATTATAATTAATTATGCTTAATTTAAAAGAAGTAAAAAAAAAATATAATTAATTAAGTTTCATTAATTTCATCACTATTTAACGTTAAATTTAAGCTTTCAAAAGTTGAACTTTAAAATATATAACTTTACTAACATGAAGTCTATTTCTTTCGTATTCTATTATAACCACATATAAAGTCTAAGAACTACTTTCTTTTTCCGATTTCAAAATTTGACTTGACTTTAAAAACACTCCCAAAATGTATCGAACTAAAGCTTAAGAATAAAAACGAGATATGATAGGTTTAAAATAATAAAAAAGCAAACAACTAAAAATCAAATAGTTAAAAGAAAATGTTGCATAAACCTAAAAGCAGAAAAGATGTTATTATATATACCGTTAATAATTCCTCTAAGGGATCACTTATATGACTTTGAATGAATGAGAAATAAGAGCATACATATATTAGGGTACCTTAACATTTCCAGCTTCTTTAATTGCACGAACAAGGTTGAGTTGAAGAAGAATATGATGAGATCTAATATGAACACCAGAAATAGAAGAAATAACAACATCTACAAGCTTAATAGCTTTAACAAGAGTATTATGGTCATTAAAAGAACCACAAATCAAATGAGCTCCTTTTTTCTTGAATGATAAAAGAAGCTCAACTTTCTCAATATGATCAACTCCAATTTCTTGCCTTTGTAAAACATATGTTTCATGCCCTAATTTTAAACTTGCCTTAACCAATCTCTTTCCCAAGTAACCTGTTCCTCCAATTATTAGCACTTTGCTCTTCATCCCTATCTTCTTAATCTAATAATTACTGCCAACTCAATTTTTCTTCTTATTACCTTCGATCCTTTTCTTTTGCAGTGGAGGACGAAATGAAGTTCATCAACATATATAAAGAGGCATAATATATGTGGGGTTTGTTTCTACATGATTTTTGTTTTGAAATCTTCTCCACTTCTGACAAATCTATCTCACCTACAACACTTCCTTTTTTTCCCTTTTTCTTTTTTTTCGGTTTTATCTTTGAAGTGAAGAAAAAAACTATTTCTTTTCTTTTCCTTCTACTCTTTAGTTAGTATTTTATATGCTTAAGTTAGTGTTAAATAATATTATATTTTAGAGTATATATTACCTATTAATTAAGAAAGTTTTGAGTTTCATCTAAATTTAGTTTTAGAATTCCAAATTTTACTATTAACTCTAAAATTTGAGAGTTTTGTTTTAATTTAACCCCAAATTCAATTATATATTTATATTTTTGTAGTTATTAATTTTGTAAATAAAATTATATATTTATATTTTTGTAGCTAGTAATTTAGTAAATAAAATGACAATTTATGGTTGAAAGGTTGGTTTAGGTAAGGTGGTTTTAAAGAATAAAAGATATACAAGAGGTAGCAACTATTGCAGAAAACATTATCACAAATGATTGCTACAAGGTTAGAAAGAGACAGTGCAATAGAGAAAGAGAAATCATGTTAATTAAGGAATCATATTTTGTTGAAGATATCTAAAATACACATTTAGTTTCATTTAAATAGAAATCATGTTAATTAAGGAATAAATTTAAGTAGAATCTATGCCTACAATGATATATTTCTTCATTTCTAGATATCAATATTTGATATCACTTTTGCTTCTTAATTCGGACATTTGATATCAATAATTTATTTCCTTTCTAGACATTTGCTTCTTAATTTACTTTTAGGACCGCCATTAGCTCGTTTAGGTTCTATTCCAAATAATATACCTAAGTTAACAAAGATTCAATACCCTAAGATAATAAATAGTTCTACACCCTAACTTTGGGAATCTATTTTCTTTAAATGTAGTTTCATTATTGATAACGCTTGCTCTTTCTAAGTAACTTCATACACGCTTTTAATTCTTGTTTGTGTATATATTGTTGATTTTATATTCTCAAACTCGTGATTTTTATGATAAACATGTTCTATTATTCAATGAAGTTGTAATTAAGGTACTATGCAGTATAGTTATTGTTCAATTAACGATTTTGATAAGAAACTCCTGGCATATATGATCTAAGAACCATGTTAAACAACAAGACTCAAAAGAATACAACCCTAACAACCCCAAATCCAATTTGATTTCAACTCCTAAGATAGGTTAGATTCAAATTGCTTAGGTGATCTAATAAACTAAGGATCGGACAAAGTTTTGAAAGTCCCATCAATTCTCGATCTTCAAAGCACTCCACAAATAAGATAGATCAATTATCACTTGAATGCTCCAAATATTTGTGTAATATTCTATCACAAGAACAAAATTCTACATTTTAGAATTTTCATGTTTCAAACTTCCAAATTCTTCTTTTTTTTAGATGTGAAAATTACAACCCCATATATACTAATTAAAATATGACATGAAGGGTCACAACATTTTAATTTTATGCCCTTTCAACTACTATAATAAATGAAAACATATAAATACATAATTTCTTAAACATTTAATATTTTGACTTTTGGTTTGCCAAAATAACTCTTCAACTTCCAAGCCTTGCATCTCTTCAACTTCTTCATTTGATTGAATTCTGATTTCTTGATTCATATCATTCTCCTCTTCTTCAAGAAGATTCATCCTCAAATCTAATGGATCTCTTTCGAATATATCGCTTCTGGTAGTCATCTTCTTTACTCTTGAATTCACGAACAACAAAATTCAACATGAAATCTCTCACATTATATTACACAACATTTTCTTTTACAGATTTTCCAGATGACGACATTTAATATAGAAGAAAATTGAGTTAGAAGACCTTGAAGAAAACAAATTTGTAGAACAGATTCGGATCTAAAACATTGAAGAGGACGAAATTGTAAAATTAGAACAGAAAGTGACATTTTTTTTTTAGATTTTATATAGTGGACAGAATGTGACGAGATAACTAGAAAAAGTAGAAATTAAGAGAACACAATTAAATGGAAAGTTATACCCATTGACTAAAGTTAGTGGAAAAATTCAATAATTTATTGGATAATTTCACGAACTTTTAGTGGACTAAGTGGAGGCTCATGATGATGACACGAAGCCCACTAAGAGAAAATGCAATGGTGAATAATTCTACTAATGGTTTGTGGATTGCGAGGTTTTGAGCTTTGGTGATTCAATTAGATGCATATTTGCATTAATGTATTTGTAAAAGGAGGTAATTTTCAAAGTTTAAAAAACTTTTGACCTTTTTTCTTTGATTTACTTAATAATAATCACCAAAATTTTCCCCAACCCTATGCCCTTTTCAATTCCATCACTCTTTTGTGTCAGATCTCTCTTCCGTTTTCTTTATCCATCAGGTCCTATAGTCTGGTTCGAGTTCGGAGGATAGTAGATCAATCCTAGTGGTGGTTCAAGAAACAATCAGAGTTTCAAATGTAAGTTTCCTTAAAACCCTAATTTCAAATTAATGAACAATTTATGGCTTCATGTTAATTGAGTGCAATTAGAAAAGAATGTCGATTCTTTTTTTGCTGCGATGCCTTTTTTCCCCATCAATAACGGTCGACTTCACACCACATCTTGGGCCTAGTGAAGATGTGCTTTTGGATAGGGTTGACATATATATTCGAACTTGGTCCATGTTTATGTCTCTACATAAAGTTTAATTTTACTCAAGATATCCCTAGACTTTAGTTTATTGGATAAAGATTATAGTATTCAATTTCACTAATTCTTTAATAACAACTTTATTGAACATAATGTGATTTTAAGTTACAAACTACGAGTTTTAGAACATAAATTCCAACAATATCCACTCAAGCGATTATACCACATTCGTCTTGATTGTTTTATTCCATATAATGATCTCTATAGCTTTATTGAATATAGTTCTTGAGAACTTGATTTATATGTTTCAAATATCTTAAATCTTTTTGGGGGATTTTAATATAAATATAGTTATCAAGAGATCCATATAAATATGTCACGACTACATTCTTAAAAATGCATGTCCAAAATTTTTCGCTAATTAAAAATCTTAATGTAATTGCATCCACCACTGAAGAATTTGTTTCTTCATAATCAATACTAGGTTTTTGTGAAAAACTCCATGCAACTAGTCTTGGTTTATATCCTGTGATCTTAATGTGGTTCCATATAAATAATTTGTAACTTCATCCATAAACTATCCATTTATATCGAAAAATTGGCAAAAGTAGCACACTTTTGGTTTTACATTCCAAAAGTAGGACACTTTCAAAAATCTCAAAATTTTGTTTTTTCCTATCAATTTCTACTAACTTTGACACCGAGTTTCTTCTCAAATTTTAAAAAATTGATTCAACATAATTTCTCGATCCATCTCGACAGAATTCGACACCGAGATTTTAGGTTTTGTTTTTAAATTTCTAAATAAAGAGATTCTCAAATGACCAAAAAAGCCTTGAAAGCCTGAACTTTGGATATTTGTAAACCTTAAACCCTATGTCCATTTTGGCAGAGAGAAGACATATTTGCTTCCAAAATTGAATAGATTTATCTGATTTTTGCTTGCCAAAATTTCAAAAAGTCATCCTCAAGCTTAAATATATGACGGTGATTTACTTTAAATGATTTCATAGTTTAGAATTGGATTTTAAGTTGTGTTATAGTGTTTTCCGTGGAATTTAAGACAAATGGAAAAATATGTAGTTGGTTTTCTGTTGTAGGTGGATGTAGAACTATAATTTATTTTAATGTATATGGTTTTCATTGATGAATCACTAGAAGAAAACTACCCTACAATGACAGTTATATATCTCAAAAAATGAATGGAAGAAAAAAAAACTGTCACGAAATATAAAATTTCGCGTTTTTGGCGGGAAAAGACGGAATTTTTCGGAAAACACTTTTCGCGACAGTTATTAACTGTCATAGAATGTTAGGGTTAAAATTTTTTTCTTTTTTCCTTTTCTTTTCTTTTTCCTTTTTCTTTCTTTTCCCTATTTCCTTCTTCCTCCCCGTGTGTCCTTCCCCTTCTCCCCAGCCGCAACCGCCGCGCCTCTTCTCCTTCCTCCCGTACCCGCGACGACTCCACCGTCTCCTTCTCCCTTCCCTTCCGTTTCCTTTCCGCCGCAGCCCAGCCGCCGCCAGCCGTCTTTCTCTTCCGTTTTCTTCCCGCCGCAGCCCAGCCGTAGCCCGCGATCTGCCGTCTCCATCTCCGGTTCGCGAAGCAACCTTGCAGCAGTCGTCCCGCGCGCCGATCTGCCGTCTCCATCGCCGGTTCTGTCTTCGTCGAAGCCCGAGCCGCCGTGTGAACCAGTAATCGCCACGTTCGCCGCTCACAACCGCCGTGAAGCCAGCCGCAACCTTCGTTCCAACCGCTGCACTGCCGCACGATTCTCCGGCCACGTCTTCTTTAGCCGACCGCTGACCGACCCACACTTAGGATTTTGCTGCGAGTTCGACAGTCGTGCGTTGAGTGTTGGGAGTAACCTTGGGCTCCCTTAAATTCACAACCAAATTGTGAATTGTTGAGGGTTCAGTTCGCCAATATTTCGGATTTGATTCATTGGATTTAGTCGATTGAAGAATTTGCATAGAAATCGAGGTAAGGGATTTTCTACTGGACTCAATTGTGATTGTGAACTGTATGTGTGTTGAATGTATACTGTGGTTTGACTGAAAATATATATGAATGCATGTGAATTGAAGTAGACATAACGTCGAATGTATATCGTGAATGTCATGGAAGATATATATAAGTGTGTGTATGTTGACAGGACAAAGATTGTAGATTGTGTTGGTATGAGATATAGATATGAACTTGTGATTCTCGTTTAGATTGGGTGTACGATTACGCTAAAGTATGATTGGGTTAATAAGGATTGGCCTGTTTGTTGTTTGTTGTTTTTTCTTAGTAATGGTAGTGTGTGAAAGGGAATTTGATAACTCTATATATTGTTTAATTATGGTTTTGAATTCTGTTTTGTGTCTTTAAAAGGACGTTGAACTTCAAAATCGTTTTAATAGGGTCCTTGAACTTTGATTTTTTCTTTAGGGGAAGGGGTGTGTAAGGGATTTTGATTTTAGTCATTGAATGCCAGTGTGTAGCGCCCACCTCCAGGTGACGGATTTTCAGCAGCCACCGTCGCCCTCTTCCAATTTTGTTTTCGACAACCCTCTCTATTCTATGTTGCTGTTTCCAATGGGGTTGTATTATCTTCTGGAGTATACATGTTGGATTTGTTGTAGATGTAGCCATGGTTGCTTCCTCCTTCGTTGCTTATTCTTAACTTCATGTAACTTATAGCCATCTAATTCGTTTCTTCTTCCTATTTTTTCTCCTCTTCTAATGGCATCTTTCATTCTCTACATCCAACTTGCGCAACCGTGATATATTCTCCAAGGTAAGTATCTCTTTAATGGACGTCAAAAGACTGCATCTTGAAAAATGATTTCATCCAAGATATATTCATATGGGCTTTTTTATTCCTTTGAAAGAATGCCATTCATATATTACACATCCTTATACCTGAGTTTACAAGGTTGTTATAGTACTTTCGCGTTTCATGAGTGAAAAGATAGAATCAAGTTGCGGAATTACGTTCATTTTTAGAGCTCTTAAGTGATTGAAGATAGTTGATGTATATTTATTTTCTCAAAAGTCACATTTTTTGCAAGTTTGGTTTACTTTGGATTTATTAAAGATAATACCAGTTCACTTATTGATTCCATTCATTCCCGAAAAAATTCTTTAAAAAAATTTAGTTTAACACCAAGAATCGCTTTGAGGATTTATCTCCTTAAGGGTTGTCGGAACCATATACTGAACATCTACAATACGTTTGATCATAGTTAACTTTACAATGATCTAGTTGATAGTCTTCCTATTTGTTGAGCTTCTCTTTTAGATTGAAGGAAAGGGAAAGACTTGGCTAGGTTGTGGCAAGCAAACTTCTTCGCTATTATGTGGAGAAATTTAGAGGGGAGGCTAGGGAGTTAGAGAGTTTTTTTGGAAAAAAAAAAAGAGACGGGACTTTACATTAAGAGAATGAAAAAAAAGACCAATGTTCAAAGAAGTGAAAAAGAGCAACATAGCACAAAAAAAAGACATAGGAACATAATGCAAAAAGTAAGCTAGAGAGGTGATAAGGATAATTAGTATATTTTAGTTAATTGGTTAATTGTCTTATTTTCCTGTAAGGCTATAGATAGCCAATTTAGAGTGTATTTGAACCTCTTGAATATCTTTCCAATATAGAACGTTGTTCTTGGAGAGCTTTTTCTCATCTCTAAGGAATGAGATTTCTCTTGTTCCAGAATGGATTTGGCATGGTACTCCAACCTGCTGCATCAAGAGGTTTAATTATTCAGTTTGGGCATTGATCACTAGGACTTTTTGTAATTGTGATAATGATCTTGTTCTTTTTTATTAGATTGTTTTATGTGATTAGTCATTGACTCCTTTTTATGAGTATTACGTCTTTTTTTTGTTTTTCTTATTGCAATTTGGTTTTGGTATTTCTGTTGTATGTCTTTTTATTATTATTATTGCAATTTGGTTTTGGTATTTCTGTTATGAATAGAGTTTTGTTTGCCCTTGGTTCTTTTATTTTTTCAATAAACGTTCGGTTGCTTAAATAAAATGGTTCTCTGGACAGAAGTGAATTGTGAGTTTACTGAATTTGGTAAATTTAGAAGCATTCCTCTGTGCATCCTCTAGTAGATTTTGGATTTTCCTCTTCCACTGTAATGGAATTGGACCGAGAAAAGTTAATGTGTTCCAGTTATTTTACGGTGCTGGCACTTACATGTTTGGAATTGATGATGAACGAATAATTGATGCTACAAGGGCTGGAAGCATTGCTCATCTGATCAACCACTCTTTCGAAGTATGTATTACTTTAACAATTGATTTACTTTTTATTTTTTCCTTTTATGTTAATGTTCTTTATCCTCATGAGATGACTCATTAAATTATGTGTCAATAGAATTATCTTATATCATAGTGCTCTATGGAGATGAAT
This sequence comes from Cucumis sativus, assembly GCF_000004075.3. Classification (NCBI taxonomy): domain Eukaryota; kingdom Viridiplantae; phylum Streptophyta; class Magnoliopsida; order Cucurbitales; family Cucurbitaceae; genus Cucumis; species Cucumis sativus. Next base: position 26,123,538 of record NC_026657.2, read on the forward strand.
GCAAGTTAGCTAAATTTTTCCTTAGATGCTTGAAAGTTAGAAGAGAAATTTAACTCCGGTTTTTCTCTCATGGACTAAGCTATCTTATTCTTACACAGTAACTGTTGCTCCTCACAGAAGTGTTCAAGGATAAATAAAGGTTCATATTAGAAGTGGACGTCCATTAGTTTTGGTATGTATGTAAATTATTTTAAATCTAAGTATCTGATTTCCTAATAGTTGAAAACCTTAGTTTATTGACAAGAAATCAAATGGTTACTTCTGAAGTTGGTTGATTGTATTTGGTTATGTCTACTAATGAGAATGACTTTACCTTAAGGGGATAGACTTTAGTTTTGGTATCTCCAATTGAGAATTTAGCCATTGTGCTTACTCTTTATGGAGTATCTAAAGACAAGAAATCGACACTCCAATGCTATGAAAATTTTCCTATAAGGTAACATTTATAGTCTCATGTTCATTTGGTATGTTATTTTATTTGCTTACTTTGTAATACTATTCTATTTTAGAGCTATTTAGTCAATTGATTGTAAATTTTGACTACAGCTGATGATATGTGGGGAAGATATTCATAGTTCATCTTTATTGGCGATGATTGCATAATACAAACTGTTTAACTCTAAGGATTACAAATTGTCGTACATGTATTGTCGTAGGCTGTTTTGTTCTAAGGACTAGGAACAACCCAAGAAGTTGTTCAATTTGCAGTGGCCATTTGGTTGGACGTTCTTCTTCTCCTTGATCTCTTTCTCCTCTTCTTAGGAACTTCATTTTCATTATCAGATTTGAAGAGGGACCACCATGAGTGGGGTAGTAAAATGAATAGAGAATGGGAGAGTGAGCTGGGTATGTTTTTGGTATGTGTATTCTAGAGAGAAAGAGTAGCAGTATGTTTTTGTTTGCTGTGTTTGCCTAATATAGTCCTCATGGTCTTCTCTTTTCATTTCATGGAATCAAGTGTTGAAGTTCTTGTTTGTGTTCTGTATTTTGTTGAGACGTTGATTTAGTTATTCATTGACTGTACGTATGTGTTATGGATTCTTTGTAGGTTCAACTGGAGTCGACAAGTTCATGAGTTTTGTTTCAAATATCATTTCCAGAAACGAACATTCTCGGTTGGTCCAGTCAAATATATTCGAATGCTATTTAAGATATTTTTTGATTAAGGGTTAGTATTTCGTACATGTGGATTACTGAAACTTGTATTAAGATGTACAAATATTATAAATCGTATTATAGTGTATATATATTAAAGTGTTGGCTATTTTATTGTACATTGGTGTGAAACTTGTATAATTTCAAATTTTTCATTCTCAGCTACATTATTGTCATTCTAATGGTTCGTGTAATGGTGGAGCTGCATGGAGAACAGAATAAAACTATAGGAAATTGAGAAATGTGATAGTTAATAGTTGTTGTAAATTGGAGAACGATGACAGTTATTTAACAAAATAAATTGTCACGATTGCTCTATATGTGACAGGAATAACATGTCGTCATAAGATAAACAATGACAATTTTTTTTAAAAAAAAAACTGTCACGATTGCATTATATTTGACTGGAAAAAAATGTCGTCAATGGCAAAACAATGACATTTAATGTTATCGAAAAACTGTCACGATTGCACAATCATTGACTGGAAAAAATGTCGTCAATAACTAAACAATGACATTTTTACAAAAAAAAACTGTCGCGAAAAACATATTCATGACAATTAATACATGTCACGATAATAGAATTCGTGACAATTATTTAACTGTCGTTAATAAAGAAATGATGATAGTTATTGAATGTCATAAAATAAATTATGACAATTATTGAATGTCGTTGAATGTTGATTAACGACATTTATTTCATGTCATAAAACAACCTATTGCGACAGTTTTCAAAAACTGTCGTCGAAGGCCTTTCCATGACTCCCGCTTCTATGACTGAAAATAACTGTCGCGAAATCCGTTCGCGACAGTAAATAACTGTCGTCGTAGCCCACTTTTGTACTAGTGAATCTTGACAATTTCATCAATTTTGGCTAGTGTAGATGAAGAATCTTGATCGAGATTGATGAAATTGCCTAGAGATATGTTGAATTAGTCTCGAGACTTGTTGCGTTTCACATGCATTTTATAGAGTATTATCGGGAACAATTTCACTCGAGATTGGGCCAAGAAACATCACATAATGCATGTAAAACCCTTATCTCATGGCATCTGGGTCAATGTTGTTCGAGTTCAATAGTTAATTCATGTTATTCTCAGTCGCGATAGATGATACTAATCAAATGAGCACAATGTTGAGGGTTTACGAATATCAAATGAGCACAGTCAAATTTATGCAAAAATCAGTCAAATCTCTTCAGTTTTGGAAGCAAACACATTTTTTTTCGATTGAAATGAGCACAAAATTTAGGATTTACGAATATCAAACATTTGAGCTTTCAAGGGTATTTTAGTCAATTGAGAATACCCTTTATTTTGAAATTTAAAATCAAAACTCACAATCTCAATGCTAAGTTTGGCCGAGGATCGAGAAATTAAATCTAGTGGTTACTATTTTGTGGTCCAGTCTTATACAAACTCATTGCATAAGATACTCTTACTCACATGTCACCTTACACGAATTTGTTGGATCATTGTATTTGTATTAAATACAAATTGAGTTGTATCCATACTGTAACTAGAACAAGGTACCTAACCTCATACTTATACTATAGATCCTTTAAGTTGTATCTTGAACATTGATCTCATATATCTTTACATACAGTTCAAGACTCATCAAACAACTTAAGATGTTAATTTATTGGATTTAGGTTATTTAGAAAAGACTAATAATCAATAACACTTTATTGAAATTACAAAAATAACACTTTATTAATGACAGTTAATGAATTATATTTACTATTTATGAGTTTTAGGACATAAAACTCAACAAATATACCATATATTATTCTATTAATTGCATGCCAACAAAAGTTATTCACATGTTCAAAGTTCTTGAATATTTTAAAAAACCTTGGAATAATTCGAAAATACCACAATTGTTTATCTGCAACTCCTTTTATCTGTTCAGTTGAGTTCTTAATTGTCTTCCATCTCAATAAGTTAGATTTAGGGCATCTATTAATATTTGCAAACTCTTTCTTATACAAGCAACAATCATTTGGCCATGTATCTATTTCTTTGATAACTCAGCCCTAAGGCAAATAGTGTTTTTTTTTAACTTCATCAATTGAAACTCAGACTTCATTATTTTCAGGCAAGAACTCGCTAATTGTGGCCAACAATTTTGAGAAGCTAGAATTATTTCATTCAAACCTAACCTTTAGGTTGTATAGTTCACCTAAGGCTAGCAACTTTGTGAATATTTTACAACCAGAAAATAAAGGCTTCTTAGCATCACCAAAGACACTGTCAAGTGTATTGGGCAAGTTAGAAAATTGAACATTGATAGTTTGAACCATATTTAGTACATTCGCTACAAGAAATCAGAGTTATCCCGACACAAAGTTGCGCATCAGGATCAAAGACGTCATAAGAAGAAGCTTTTCCCGATGCAAAAAATGGTGTCGGCATTGGGCATATATGCTGACGTCGACTTTAAGACATCGAGACAACATAAGCCTTCTACGACGCCATGCATGAATACGTTACAAAAACGTTTCATTTAAATAATAATATAACTTTTCCATGACGCCATGCGAGTAGACGTCGACGATATCGCATCTACAACCAAGGTGGAAGTGTATGACATCGAGAAAAAGTAAAAATAATATTAAAATTAAGAACAATCGCGATGTGTACGTGCATGGTGTTGGCAATTGGTCCTTCTATGGCGATGTTTGTGTTGACCACGTTGGCAAAGGTTGAACGTTTAAATATTTATGACAACTTTACTGCAACATCGAAAAGTAGGACATCACGATAGGCCTACCTTTTGCCAACGGAGGGGATGACAATGTCACGAGAAACTGTGACGTTTGAAAGATTTTGAAATTTTTTTCACGACGGCATAAGTGACTACGTCGGCATTACATACAGAAAAAATGACGCACTCACTTATGGTGTTGCAACTGGGGGTTCTCATGACATTTTCAGACTGCATCGAGAGAACCCCTATTATTAAAGTTCTGTGTTCATAGAACACATAACACAAAATGAGAGAAAAGAAAAAAGAGAAAGGTGAAACGAAAGAGAAGTTTCGTCGTCCGTTTTCCGTGAGTTGTCCATCGTCGCGATATATTTAAATTAATTAGGTTGCTCAAAATCTATCTTTAGGTTGCTCAAAATCTCTACTATCTCAAAGTAATAAATTAATTTAGATACTTATCTATTTGTTAAATTTAATAAGATTTTTTTTTCTTTTTAATGGTCTTTTTCAAAGTTATTTTAGTGTGAAATAAATGATATAATTTTTAAGTAGATATGTAAAAGAAAAGTAATATTTACTAAGATATCATAAAAATATAAACATGCATCATATAAAATGTCCAGTATATAAGAAGACATTGTACCAATTCAAATAAATTGTATAGTATATTTTTTTTCATGTTTGGCAAATTTATTGATATTTGGGAAATTTTCTTACTTGTCTATGTTTTAAATAGAAAATTGTTTAGAACGTTCATAATTACCTAAACTTCATTTACATTCGTCTTTCGTTACTGCCATTACTATTATTTATATATTTTTGAAGGAATGAATGATAAAGAAGAATAGAAAAGTAAATTGAATAAGATCTTGTGTAAAATAATAAATCACTCAATAACTCATCTAAAAAATATAGAAAAATATTAACAATTGTGTAATTAGACGTATTTATTTAATTTAGAATACCAATAACGACATGAACATGGTGTAAACGAGTTGGGTTGGGTTGGATTGAGTGACATTCTCAACCCAACCCATGTCAACCCAAATAACTCAAATTAATTTTTCAATCCAATTCGTAAAATATGGGTTGAGTTGGATTATTGAGTTGTATTATTTTTTTGAGAAAACCGTGAAAATGGCAAAATAATAGATAAGAATTTAAAAAATATCAAATCCAAAAAATATTTTGATTTACAGCAAAACGGTCTGATGTAGACATTTTTTTTTATTTTTTACCTCTGTATAGAGATAAATTCTTCTTAGATAGATACACTGTATTCATGTAGGTTAAAATGATGAAATATAACCCGTAACCCAGAATCACGGATAGAGTGTATTTGCAAATCAGTTTTGTAAAAATATTAAATAAATATTTATTTTTGGGATGGATATGATTAAATCAACATTCAAGATTTATGCTTGCAATTTATTCCAGATTTTCTAATTTGTAGGTTTCAAATCAAATAATTAACAATTTATTTAGTTGTGGTTGTTAAAATTAAAATTGTATCTTATCCCTATAATTCTAAGAAAATTTTGATCTTCACCGTGCTACTTGATTGATTTACCTAAACTTTTCATATTTCTAATAACAATTTATTTAGCATAATAATAAATTGAAATTAAAATTGTATCTTACTCCTATAATTATGATGCATTTAACGTATATATTACTCTTAGAAAATTTTAATCTTCCCCTATAATCGTGCTACTTGATTGATTTTCCGTAGAATAAGGTTAAACATAATTTCAAAATTTTATATTATCTCGTTAATAGCCTTTATCTATTTTTCATAATTGTTATTTAAAAATATATTTTAAATTTTGATTTGAAACAACAAGAAAACTAAAATTTTCTTTTAAAATTTATAAATATAGCTAGGTATTGTTAATCATATTTTGAATTAAAAATTTTATCATCCCTAAAATCGTGTTAAGATTATCCACTTATATTATTAAAAACATTATCATCCCATAACTCGTGCTATTTGATTTATATCTCTAAAATATATGGCAAACATAAATTCAACATTTTTGTATTATTTATATTCCAAAATATTTATAAAAATTGAATATTTTATTTTTGAAAGGAATTAATTGAGAAGAGATGATTTGTTTTATTTAAATTGGAAAAGAAAGATATTTAAGGGAAAAGAATAATAATAATAATATTTATATACCTATGTGTTCTCCATCCATCTCATTATTCATCATCTCCTTCACTCTCACCAAACCCTAGCCGGTGACGACACTTCCATCTTCATTCGAGTGTTCTTCGTATCATCGAGATCTCCACCTTCGTAGCCATCCCCTCTGTTTTGTTGACGGAGAATTGAGCCGCAATGAAACGTCTCCTCCGTTGCATGCTACTAGACGTGTTTTTACTTCATCGGAAGCTGAACGCCTTTGTGCTGCTTGTTCCTTCGTGCGTCGCACGCCCAGCCGCGTCGATCTCCTTCATCACCATTTGTTTGTCGGTTTTGCCGAAACTTTGCTAGACGCTATCAATTGTCGGGTTTTATTGACTTTTTGGTTGTTGGAATTTTGTTCTAGTTTTCCTTAATTATCCCTTGTAGTTAAAATAATATTAATTATTTTTAGATCTTTTGGAAGAGACCAAAGAAGATAGAAGACGGAAAGGGAGAATACAAGGTATGTGGTTGATGTTTGCTATCGAATACATTGTATTTGGGTGTAATTACACTATTTGTCAAACTTCCAACCGCCGTCAATTGTCGTATTCTAGTGAGTTTGAGGTTTGATCTCGAATACAATGTATTTGGATGTAAGTACACTGTATCTGGCCTAAAATCAGGGGATATATTGTTGCTGTAATTTAAAAGAATAATTAAATAATAAAAAATAATTATATTCACAACCTTAATGTGCGTGCAACAATTGAGAAATATAATAGTGTTAAAGAATAAAATTCCCTGAGAAGTAGAGCTCAAACGAGTGAAGAAGAAAATCCCTTGAAGAAGCTTACCTTTGCACCAAACGAAAAAGAATTTGTAATCGATTTGATGAAGAAGATGGTCGACAGGAAGAAAATCCTTTGATTTGCATAGAATTTATGAAGACTTTGATTGTTTTGAGGAGGACGAAGCTTGAAACTATCATCTACTTCTTACATGATCGGCTAATTTTTGCTAACTTTTCATACGATTGTTTAACAAAATATTCGTAACTTTACTTTTTATTAAATAAATAATAAAATAATAGATATATTATTATTATTATATTATAATAATATATTAACAAACGCAGAGGGAGTGGGTGAAGAATTTGCAAACAAAAATATAATATATATTAAGATCAACATTGCTCCTTTTTCAATACATTTGACTTTGCAATCACCAACCTCGGAAGCATTGATGTAGAGGGCCAAACCACAAAATAATGAAACAAATTTGCTTTTTCTTTTCCTTTGAAGCATCATTTGGGTTCCACACACACAAAAGGAAAAAAGAAAAAAAAAACATATCCATCTAAAAGCAAGTTTGTGATAAATGGAAATACAAGAAAAAAACAAAAACTAATGAATATATATATATAATGGCTATCACGTCAATGTCTGCCATAAGAATTTTAGATGGCAAAGATGTTGATAACTAATATGTTCGTGGGTATATATACATTATCCAAGTTTTTCAATGTGACTATTATTGATGTATTAAACTTCAAGAAGCTTTAGCTATTTACCTGTTGTTAGTTTTGACGTTATGTGTACTTTATTTTACTTTTACAAAAGTTTAGGCATGCAATTATATTATATTTAATTTTGTTTTCAAACATTCTAGAAACAGGTCAATTAGCCTCTCTTTTCAAACTAGTATTCTTTGTTAAATCTAATGAAGCAAAATAACGTAATCAACTTTTATCTCTAGTTTCAAAAATGATATCAACTTTTTCCAAATAAATTTGTACCATATAATTATATATTAGGTAGATGATTAGGATGAACTTAAATATTAATTTTTAATGAATCATGTCTCTATTTATTATTAGGTCAACCAAATGATAATATCAATTAAAAATTCGAAAATTATATTTTTAATAATACAATCTTTCTTTTTAACATACTAGGAAGGAAGTGTGTATCTATTGAGTAGATCTCAAATTTGATTTTCCATTTATTGATTGACTTGTGACTAAAAAATAGTGTTTATTACACTTATTTGTCTGGAAGAAAACAAAAAGTAATATTTGAACACATGTGTATGTAGTTGTTGAGCTGGCAAAAACAAGCAAAGCTAAACCTCAAGTGCAAGCCATGCCAGGATCTTTCCATTCTCTTCTAAGCAGCTTCCTTTTAGGTCACATTGGGTTGTTTTCTTATCAGGACATTGTTAGGTGACCAACTAAATTATAACATAAGAATTAAATAAATTAAGGGTTAATATGCATTATTAGTTGCATTGTGTGTGTGTGTTAGGTCAAAGAATTTTTGTATTTGGTATAGGGCTTTCCAACGAAAAGAACTTTGGGATGCGATTGAGATTTTCGATTCATCTTCAACCTACCCACTTACCTAATATTTTAGGTATTGACTTTGCAAAACAGAAGGTAAGCATATTATATAAATGCGCAAGGTTTTATAGTGTAGGAGATTAAGATAAACATATATATATATATATATATATATATATATATATATATATATATATATATATATATATATATATATATATATAATGTGAGTGATAGAATAAACTCACATACAAAACATAAATTCTAACTTAGTTGTGAATTATATACAAGTTCAACTTGTAAAAAAGTATATATCTATATTCTAAATTTAGAACTTCAAGCCTAATTTCAACATCAATAATGCTAAAATTTATTCTATCGCATAAAAAAAAAGGATATGAATTACTTATTTGGACCTAAAGCTAATTTTATCAGCATTCATTAAACAAGTAGCAAGAAAGTAATTAACATTTCTTGGAAAAAACTCTATTAGATAATGAAAAAAATGTTGATAACAATGTTCAATGATAACCACATATGTTTGAGAATAATACGTCCGTTCAAGAAAAATAATTCATGAACATAAAGAGTCAAATGATTACATCTTAGCACTTATGTAGGTAGTGTATTTTTATTAAGATATTTCTTAATAATTTGTATTCCATTGGAAATCTTATTGAAAACGATCTATTTAAAGAAATAAAAATTATAAGATAATTATTTAGTTGAAATTGAATGAAAATTTGAGTGCCAGCAAAGACAAAAGAGAGTAAGCATGGGTGTAGTTGTCTAGCCACACACTCTTCAACACTCAACTTAGTTTAATGTTTCAGAGTAGCTAGATAGTAGAGAAAATAGTGAATATTCAAGCGTATTTGCGTAATTTGATGTATCCTTCAACAATGGCATTGGTCATTTATATAATGTAGTAATTTGTAATTGATGTTTAGATCACAATTATACCTCTTGAGCTTTCACAATCGTTGAGCTTATAATCAATGAGGGGTTCATTACCATATTTATGGCAAACTCCATGAATTCTCCTAATGGTTCCCTTTACTATGCTTGTTCATTCAGAATCTGAACGGTTTCACCATTAATAGTTTAGAGGTCTTCCTTCATGGGTCCTCTAAGTCTTCCTGGGTATTGCCTTAGGACTGCTTTTCCTTGTGGGTTTTTTTTCTCTTACGAGATTAGATTCTCCCTAGTGGGTCCTCCTCTTACAGCTTCTGTCAGGAAGGTCTCTATTAGGTTTCACTGAGCTGAGCTCCCTCTTAAGAGAACTTACTTCTCTTGAATGAGTGCTCTTAAGCTCTCTTCTAGGTTTCTTTAAGCTTCTCTTGAGCTTATCTCATGGGTTCTACTTAGCTATCTAACTCTATCCCATAGGTGCTTCTCTTGAGCTCTTTCACTAAGGTCGCTTAGGCTCTCCTTATTGGATCCACTAAGCTCGTTTCAATTAGGCTCTCCTTATGGGTCCACCAAGCTACAACTGAATTCACTTAGGTTCACCTCATGGGTCCATTGAGCCTCACTTGGCTTGCTTAGATTCTATGGTTCTCTTTCAGTAGATTAAAGTTTCACCCACAATAATCGCCCCACTCTCAAGCTTTGGACTATTTTTCACTCTAATGCCAAATTTTGACCTTCTAAAGATTGATTTAATCTAGTGATTGAACCAGAACTGAATCGCTTGCATTAATGAACACTGATGCAGTCAAACCAATGTCTCACAATTCCTTCACATGCGTGGATGGCTAAAAATGTGGGGGCTGAAATAATTTTGTTAAGATCTTGCCCATATGCATGAATCAAACACACCAACCTGACGCACGCGCACACGCCTCCTTATCAGTTGAGCTGCTAGCATTTTTAAAATTAATTTCTTATGAAAATTTACGATTGTATTTTTTTACTAATTGTTTATACTTGAAAAATAGTTAAATGCAAACTAGAATAGAATGTTTAAACTATTAAAATTATTTAATAATTTTCATTCATTTAAAAATTAACAAAAAAAAAATAATGTGCCACACTACTCGGATGCCGTCAATTTTGAGTTGGTTGTCGTCGTCAACTTTGAACTTTGTGTTGGTTCTCCAGTTGCTAAATACCTCTACAGGTGCTTTATAGTACAAATATTTGTTATGTTCTCTAAGACCGCGCTCGTGTCCATGCATGTATGAATATGATGGATCGGTCCCTAAATCATAATATTCTATTCTAAAGTCTAATGATGATGGAATGACCCTTGATTTATAATAATATTCCTATTTGATGTTTGATGACGATGGATCGACCCAACCTAAATTATAATATTTTGTATCAAAGGCTGATATTATCATCATTGGACTAACATAATCAGTCTCCCTTCGTGTCTATGTAATAGAAAACACTTCTACCACATAATGGTCAACTTCATTAAATTAGACTCTTGTACTCGAGCACATCTCATTTGAATGGTATAGGAACATTGGGCACATCATGCGTATAATGTATATTCTCTATATATGTACCTCTCATTGTCAATACTATATTAAGAACTTGTTGTGGATAATCTGCAACATCATGAAATCAAATGTTGTTCGATCTCTGTGAATTGTTAAAAAGAATTTAAATAATATTAAAATAAATTATATTAAAAATAATTAAACAATATTTAAATATGTACTAGGTGACCCACAACTCCTCCAAGCCAAGTGATGTAGAGTCTTGTAATAATGTTATATCAGGGGATGTATTCCTTGAGTTACATCTCTATCAAATTCCTCAATTGAATCCCCTACTATAATAAATCTTCTACGATAATGTCATCATGTTACCAAATGTACAACTCTATCATATCAATTTGTAGTTCTCAGGTCATTGATAAGTAGAAGTGGTTTAGTATTATAATTTGATAGAACATCATATTTTAGACCAAATTTCCTGATCACTCTATCATAGTGATGTCACTCACCAATGTAAAAACATATAAGAGGACTAATTGTTTCTCATATATCTTGACCTTTCTTATAAAAATTGGGCAAACTATTCATGACAATTTTGTATGGCTCTCAAATAATTTGAAACATAACATTCAACGCTCAACATTCACAATACCTAATCAGGTTGAAGAAAGTCAAACACATGTACCTATATTAAGACACTACATGTGGAGCTGACATGCTCACACAAAACTACAAAACTGATCTCTCCACCTGTGCATTGTTAAATTAATATTTTAGATTTTAGATTAATTATATCAGTCCTATAATAAATATTGGTTAATTTAAAGATCTTGTTCCTGAATACTATCTATTACGTCCATATCTAACTCAATCAATATAATTGAGCGAAGTTCATATTCACGATTATCGAAGTCCATCTCTTCAAATTCATTATTTATTTCTATTCCACAAGTCATACTCTCCTTGAAATAAGTTTCTTTTACTTAAATATATATGAATTAAATAAAAGTAAATTTATAAATATGAAAATAAAAGGGGATCGATCTTATATTTTAAAATAGATTAATTTTTATTGTATTTATTGAGTGGTTACTAAGATTTTAATGTTGCAAAGAAAACATTTGAAAATTAGTTGATCAAGATAAAATCAATAAAATCAATAAAATAAGATTTAAACAAACAATACTCTTTTCTACAAGTCACTAGAAAAAATAGTAATAGACCAAAAGATAACCAACCATTAACGGAGGGTGACACCCCACCTATTCAGTTAGGAGGACTCTTCACCTATTTTACGTTTTTGTTTTTACTTTCAAAACGTGTACCTCTAAACTACAATAAACAATAATAAGTTTACAGACTATCCTATTTCGATAATAAGTCTAGATAAAAGGACAATATTTAAAAATAAATTGCATTGAATGATAAAAACATCTAGAAAAAAACAGTTCATGACACCTCTTTTTTGCATTTGTAAAAATGACAAATATGAAAAGTAACTAGTGATATCGCATTTGTAAAAATGACAAATATGAGAAGTAACTAGTGATATCGCATTTGTAAAAATGACAAATATGAGAAGTAACTAGTGATATCATACTGCTATTAGAGAGCTATTAGAGGGTTATCAGCTTTAAATTTACTACTTTTGCAATTTAGAAAATGTAATGACATGGACTCTCTATTATCATAAATCTTTTTGTCATTTTCACAAGTTGTTTTGAGAGAAACAAGAAAGATAGTTGATTGAAAGTTTTTAGATTAAATTTATTTATTATTTAGAAAGAAAAATGGATTCTCGCAAAAAAAAAATAGTAAAGAAATTTTAGGATAATATAACTCATGTCACTCAATTTTCTAAATTACAATAGTAGTAAATTTAAAATTCGATAATTATTTGATAGCCGTTCTTGGATATTCACAATATAAAAAAAATAGATGTCATTAACTATTTTTTTTAAAATATTTTTGTTATCTGATGCAATTTTCCAAGAAAAAAAAAAGTCTAAATCTACCGAAATCTGGGTTCTCCTTGACTCAATTTAATGTGCTCAAATGATTGAAACCCGTTATTGGTTCCACTTACAACCAACTTTACTAGCTATTGTTTTGCATATAACATTGATTTATCTCACATCATTCTCAAATTAAATGAAAATTTCCATGCTTATGTTATGCTTATAACCTTAAAACGTATGCTTAAGGGAAGAATTTAATTGAGAAAGGAAAAAAAAAAAAAAAAGCAAAGAGAATTTATTTGATCTAAAAAGTGGAATAGTTTTGTGCTTTTAAATTAGAATGGAAGCAATTTAAAAGCGAAGCAATGTAAGAGGAAGAGAGGGAGAGAGGGAGAAAGGAAGAGAAGGAGAGAGGGAAAAAGGGCTATAAAAGGAGAAAGTTGAGTTTGATTAGAAGAGGAGAAAATTAAAGAGAATAGAGAGAGAGGAAAAAAATGAGAGTTCTTGTAGTTGGAGGAACTGGCTACTTAGGGAAGAGGATTGTAAAGGCAAGCCTTTTGGAAGGGCATGAGACATATGTAGTTCAAAGGCCAGAGATCGGACTTGACATTGAGAAGCTTCAATTGCTCCTTTCCTTTAAGAAACAAGGGGCCATCCTCGTTCCGGCTTCTTTCTCCGATTTCCAGAGCCTCGTCGATGCTGTGAAGCGTGTAGATGTCGTCATCTCCGCCCTGTCCGGTGTCCATTTTAGAAGCCATAGCATTCTCCTTCAACTCAAACTTGTTGAAGCCATTCGAGCTGCAGGGAATATCGAGGTTAATTTTCTTTTAATTTTCATTACAAACATTTATTATCTACAAAAGCTTCATCACTCCATTAAAGATTGTGATCTATGAAATAAACTTTATGTGATCTAACAACTTGAGGTTTTAGGGTAATCAAAATGCATGATTTAAGGAAATCCTTGTTGTATTTATGTATTTGTACAGAGATTCTTGCCATCAGAATATGGAATAGATCCAGCAAGGATGTTAAATGCAATTGAACAAGGAAGAGACACATTTGAACAAAAAATGGCAGTAAGAAAGGCAATTGAAGAAGCAAATATTCCTTTTACTTATGTGTCGGCCAACTGTTTTGCTGGTTACTTTGCTGCTAACCTCTCTCAAATGCATACTCTTGTTCCTCCAGCCCATCAAGTCACAGTTTATGGTGATGGTAATGTTAAAGGTAACCCCCCCAACCCATCCCCCTACACCGATTATTCATCTTATCTAAATTATTGCCCGCTCCCTCACTTTTTTCTAATTACAACAATTGCCCTTCACTTTGCAATAATTTACTTTTCCAAATAATTGTGGTTTATTCTTTAGAGTTTTTATTTGCGAATGTCTAAATCTTTTTAACAATACTTTTACTTTTACGCCTATATTTTTTTAATTAATATAATTTACGTTATTTTTTTAGTTTTTCAAAAATTGAAAAAAAAAAAAAACAAACTAGTTACCCAAAAATTCATTACACAGTTAGACATTCGTTAAGTATATATATTTTGTCGATTTTTCTATTTTTGACGATTTCTCTTATTTTTATATATTATTTTAAATAAAACTTTTGAAAATATCTACGAATATAGTAAAATATCACAATCTATATTAACTATGATTAAACTAAGATAAAGTATTATATCTGTCTATCATAATATCAAATAGATATAGATAGTAGCTTATCGTGATTCGTTGTACATAAACAGTAATACTTTGATATGTCTTTTAAATATTTTGATTCATTTTATTATACTTGAAAATATAAAAATATTAAACAAAGGAAGCCTCACCCTAGACGTTATTGCAAAACAAACTCAATTATTTCAATTTTCATCCCCAGATAGTCTTGAATTACTATGAAGCAAAAAACTCTAGGTAATTCAATTTAAAGTCCACTGTTAGTTTTTTTTCAAACTCTAGGTAATTCAATTTAAAGTCCACTGTTAGTTTTTTTTCTTTCTTAATTTGTAAATTGAATATTGGTGAGAGATAATATTCAAACTTTTGAGTTTTTAGTTGAGATATGATAGATATCTTAACTATTAAAAGATATTTCAAGATCGATACTCTTCTCCTATTATTTAGTTATTTAGGGCAAATTAGTTATATTATAATTTCTTAATTCTTAGTTATTTATTGTAAATTAATTCTATTATAATTTCTTAATTCTTATCCATAATGAGAAGGTAAGCAATAGAGAATTATTTCAAACCTTTTCGTTAGCTGTTCTTGTTTACATAAGACTCCACTCTAAACTCTAATAATTATATACTAAACTCAAGTTAGTTGTTAAAATCTAACATCTAAAATTAGAAACAATTATTTTATTTTAAAATGTAATTGTCATGACTTATACTATAAATCTTTCACTTTCTCCAACATAGTGATGAGAATGTTGTTAATCTGTCTATAACCTTTTATTATGAAGAAAACATGGATTTTTTGACAATGAATTTATACCTTGAATGAAAGTGGTTTAGTTTAAATTTAAATAATGAAATGTAACGTGTAACTTACAGTGGTATACATGGACGAAGATGACATTGCAAGGTACGTCGTGAAGGCAGCAACTGATCCTAGAACATTGAATAAAACAGTGTATATTAGGCCTCCAAAAAACATTCTCTCCCAAAGAGAACTCATTGAGAAATGGGAAAAGCTTTCAGGAAAAGTACTGGAAAAGATAAGTGTTTCTGCTCAAGACTTTCTTGCTAAAATAGAAGGTAAACAAATTTTTTATTTCATTTGGGTTTTTTCGAAAGAAATATTATTGTTAGTTTCTTATTTCTACATTTCAAGAAATAATATAGAGAACAAGAAATAAGACTGAAGAAAAGTTATCAAATAAAAAATTTAAACACCGTCCGTAAGAAATTTTTTATCACTGTAACGCATGACGAAGAGATTCTCTAATTTGAAAATTTTGAAATAATTCTAGAACTTGAAATGGAAAAAGAATCAAGCAGGAGAAATTAAAGAAAATGTAAAACCAAAATAGTTATACTCGGGCATATAATCTTGGTTAGCATCCTTTTTGTACCATGGGAGAAATTATGGTTGGATATAATTAAGTGAGCACCTATTAAAACGATTGTTCGACTTAGAATACACTTTAATATACGTTAACAAAAATTATCTAAGATGAGACTTTCTGAATAACGTGTGTATTGAAATGTCATTTCGGTCTTTACACTTTAAAATTTGTTTAATTATGTTGAAGCACATATTAGTATTTTCTTGTAACAAAATTAACTTTGAAAGATTAAGTTTAAGGTTACATTGATGGTACAATTAATAAGATGAAAATGGTATTGTAATGTATATATTAAATGTAAATTTGATGGTGCAGATCTGGATGAAGCACAGCAGTCTGGAGCTGGACATTTTTATGATATATTCTTTGAAGGTTGTTTGACAAATTTTGAAATAGGAGAAGGAGCTGAAGAAGCTTCAAAGCTTTTTCCAGAAGTGAATTACACTACCATGGATGATTATCTCAAGATCTTTTTATAAGATAAAATAACAATCAAAACGGATATTTGCAAATTGAATAATTAGATTCAAAATAATTAAGTATATAGCAACATTTTAAAAATTTGAATTTATCAATTTTTATCAATGATATAAGTCTATCACTACCGATAGACCATGTTGCAAATATTGGTCTATCACTAATAGGTCTTTGTTATATTTGCAATTTTTAAAAAATGTTGTTATATCTTAATTATTATTTCTAAAACGGTCATCAATTGCAATTTCCCTAATAAAAGTAAATGATAATTTCTAATCTCTTCCTTTTTTTTCCTTTTTTCTTTTAGTTTTAGTTAGAATAGCATATCTTCATCCATGAATAAATAGTCTTCTAATTAAGATCGTGTTTCTCTCTCTTAACGTTCCATTACGTTTCTTGATTGAGAGAAAAAGAACTACTTGAATGAGATGGACATCTCCCATTCAGACATTTAATTAGGGTATTATCTTTTATTTAATAAATCTAATAAATAATAGACCTAAAAGATAAGACAACAAATAGTGCACATGAATCACATTGATAATAATATTACATTTAAATAAATTTTATAGGTATATGGTATGGGATGAGAGGATTCATATGAATTGTATCAGTAAACTTCATTTTTTTTTAAATTAATGTATTATATATGTTCAAAGGATGGTAATGGAATAGGTTAAGATTGTTATGTAATCTGAAGGAGTAGTTGCAAATATAACAATTATACTTAAAATATTAACATATATAACAACACTTTAAAAAAATTGCAAATACAGTAAAACCTGTCAAACTTTATCCACGATAAACCATGTTACAAATATTAGTCTATCATCGTAAGAGTCTATCAACAACAAAAGTCTATCGCTGCTATATTTACAATTATTTTAAAATGTTGTTATATAGTTAATTATATACTATCATAAAACTGTTTCTCATTATAATTGCCCTAATCTAAAACATGTGTTTCCATTGAACAATTTGGATTCAATTTGTAATACCCAAACTCATTTTAATATACCACTGTTGTCATGCTTTACAATTTTATTTCTATTAGACCTTTAAATCTTCATACGCATCCTAACATCTTTCAGACTTTCAGTAATCTAATTACGTTCAAGTTTTGCAAAATAATCATCTTAATTGTTAAATTTAAGTCTTGGTAATTAGGAGATGCATTGAAGATGATGGCTGAAATGGTAAGTTTTGATAATTACCGAGATGTATTAAATATTGTTCTTGAAAAGATAGAGATATTGAAAAATGACTTTGTGATTGAAATTTAAGATCTTGCTCGAAGTTTAAGATCTTGCTCGAAATTTATCATTCTTGTGGTAGAATGTATATGAGACATTCAATTTAACTTTAATCGAGTTTGATAACGGAGGCTCGCATACATTCAAGTTTTAGCATTTTTCTCTTGGATTTTATTTAAATTTGTATAAGAGGAATTAGTTTATTAAATTCAAACGTTCTTGCTTTCACAAAAGATGGTTAATTAGCCATTAAACCTTGTGGTAAATTGTGTTATATAATTTCAAAGTTTCTATGTGTTAATTTGTTTGTGTTATCTACTTTCCCTCACCGTATTTTCAAAGGAAAAAGAATTTTTGAAAAACCTCCAAAGAAAAATGGAAATTGCCAAAATCGAAATCGTCAAAAATAGAAAAATCAAGAGTGGTTTTTTGATGGAGGATAAATATTTTGTTTTTTTTTAATTTTTTAAAACGAAAATTTTCATAAATATAACAAAATAACAAAATATTTACAATTTTGGTAACAAAATAAAAAAGGCCATGAAATTGACATTTTTTTTAATATTTCAGGTTTGTTCTTCTTTTCCATCGTCTTTACTCTGCAAATTTTCTTTTTTTTTTCTATTGTCTTTTACTCTTATTGTGTACCAAATATAAAATATCTTGGTACATGTTTAGATTTGGATACAACCAAATCTAACAAATATAAAAGATCTTGAAAAAAAAATTACTGGAATATTGATACATGTGATCGTATAGTCAAATATAAACGATAACGTAGAAAAGAATTTTGAAAAAACTAGTTTAGATTTGGGTAGCAAAATCTAAATGATTGTGCTAAATTTAAATGATCGTGTGCAAAAAATCTTTAAAAAATGGTTTAGATTTGTCTACTCAAATCTAAACAATCTTGTACCAAATAATGGTAAAATTTAAACGATCATGTAGTCAAATCTATATGATTGTGTACTAAAGTCAAATATAAACGATCGTGTACCAAATATATTATGTGCATCAATTAATCGCATGTTAACGGAGACATTTTTTGTATTCTCTATTGTAAGTTTGTGGATTTTTTCATTATCGAAATTGTTTTATGCAGTGTAAATATTTTATCGATTTGTTATATTTTGTAAAAAATTTCTTTTTAAAGTCCCTTAAAAATTATATATATCATTTTTTTAAAACTACATTTTTGTTTTTATAATTTGAGTATAGACTTCAGGGTTCGATAAAAAAAAATAACAAAAAAAAATTGGAAAAACAAAGACCTAAATTTCAAAACTAAGAACGAAGACTTGTTTGATAATATTATTTCGTTTCTAGTTCATATTTGAAATTTTGAAAACTAGATTTTGAAAACTTAATAAATATACAAACAATTGTAAGAGGTGCGAAAGAAATAAGATTAATTTTCAAAATAAAAAACAAAAATCAAATAGTTACCAAACGAAATCTAATTTTTTTAGTTTCGTGGTCATAGGTAGCTTTTGATATTGAAAATGAGTATATATATAATTCAAGTATTTAGTTTATGCCACGAACACAAAATAAATATAATTTTAAAATAAGATAAAATAGTAATCAAATTCATCATAAATACTTAAATTCAAAAAATTGAAAACAAAAACTATATTTTTTAATTTTTAAAATTCCACGTGAATTATCAAACCTCTTAACCCTAAACTCTAAACATTTAAAACTGAATGATTGTGGGTATGTTTTAAGTGAGAGTGAGCATCTATCAAATCCCATAGTTGGAGATTGGCCAGTGGGTCACCCTCCCAACCACTCCACCATCCAATTACCCAACATATAATACATTTAATTATTGGATTTTTTTTAAAAATAATGTGTTTTGTGAAAATATTTTGAAAAATAGGGTTGTTGGGAAAGAAATTATAAGAATAAGGTTGTTTCCCAAACTATTTTCAAAAATAGGTGTTTTTTTGAAATTGAAGGAAGTCGTGTACCCCGTACACGACTTCCAAATGAAATTGAACGAAGTCGTGTACCCCGTACACGACTTCCTAAATGCACATGTCAGCACATTTGACCACTTCGCTCCACGTAGGCACGAGTTTGACCCACGTGGACGGAAGTCGTGTATGGGGTACACGACTTCCTAAATAATTGTTTTTAAAATTATTATATTTTAAAAGATTAACTATTTTTAGAGTAAAAACATTTGTGAAAGACGGATTTTTTTTAAAAAATAATGTGTTTTTAAAAAGTATTTTCAAAATTAGGGTAGTTAGAAATTTATGTTTTTGTTTAAATGTTCAACTTTAAATATGTGAAAATTTTAGTTTTTGTTTAAATGGCCAAATTTTTGGTAATTTATGTTTATTATGAACAAATTAAAAAAATAAACCAAAGGTAAACATATCATTAGTGATATCTTATAAGAATTTTGAACGGTTTTTTTAATACTTGGTTCTCTACTTTTTAAAAATATATATTATATATTGATATTATTAAGAATACTCCTACATCTAAATCATGTATTAGCAACTTTTAATTTATAATTAATTTAAAAAAGTTCAACTTTTTATTTATACAACTTGAAGGAAGAGGAAAGGAAAGATGAAGGAAGAGGAAAGGAAAGAGGAAGGAAGAACGAAAAAGAGGAAGAGGAAAAATTAAGAGAGGAAGGAAAAAGGTTGACTAGACTGTTGACTCGTTGTACGGAAGTCGTGTACGGGGTACACGACTTCCACCATACGCGGCAAAATGTGCCAGCTGTACGGGAGTCGTGTATCGGGTCCACGACTCCAGTCAGAAAACGTGGGCCGGGTCCACGACTCCACTCGAATATCGTAAGCCCGGTCCACGACACCATTTTGATTTGTGGAAGTCGTGTACCCCGTACACGACTTCAGTAACCTATTTTTGAAAATACTTTCCCAACTACCCTATTTTTGTAAATACTTTTACAAAACACATTATTTTTAAAAAAAATCCTTAATTATTTGTAAAAAGTTTTATATATATATATATAATTCAACAATACGTTAAAAAAGAGATATCATTTGTCAATAATACATTTTTATAGTTGTTGAGCTATATTCACATTGCCATAAAAAAAAATGTCATTTTTAAATTTAAATTTTTGTTATTGATAGAGATTTTATTTTATTAAGAATCCAATCAAAATTATTTATATAAGCAAATGTGTGAAAATTAATCATCGTTGTACTTTGAAGACGTTATTTCATGGTGTTGAGATTTGAACATATCTTCTTGTTGATGGTTCATTTTTTTTTTTATGATGGGTAGCTATCCTCATGTTTTGCTAGTATGTTTGCTTTTCAAAATAAGAATATTAGTTTGGTGTTCACATGTTAAACAATTAAAAACCAACAAGTGAATTGAGAATATCACTACGTGATGGAAAAATAAATAAAACATAAGAAATATATTAACAAAATTAATATTCTACTCAAAAATAACTTTCTGTTAAATATGTATATATACATATTATAATTGAAGCTTTACTTTCCTATTTAGCATGAAGGTGTGCTTTTTTTTTTCTCACTTAAAATTTCAGTTCCTTCATTTTGAAATTTTGTTCAATTTTAACTCATAGTGTAAGATTCAAATCATGAGTCACCTTAGGCGATAAAAGGATTATATGAAGAACTCTCACCTCGAGAAGAGGCTTACTTCATCAAAAAATAATGACATCATTGTCCACGTAAGAAAGTCGACAAATGACTTGTCATTGCCACCCAATATGAATTAAAGATAAGAAAATGACAGAGATACATGACATTATGGAATTGGACCTCTCCATGTCACGACATGAGGAGCCTCCATCATAAAAAGGCTACAAATAGAGGGAATCAAGGTCATTTTTGGTTGATCGTACCATAAGCTTCCAAAGGAAAAAGGATTAGAGAAGTTTCAAAGTCCTTGAAGACCCAAAACTAACTGGAATCCGACAAAGACCAGTAAGCTAGTACGAAGGAGAACTTTGAGCAAAAAGGGGACAGACGCAGAAGCTAGTCTTTATGATAGTGAGTTATTATTTTTAGTAAAAGTCTTCTAAATTCGTTGAATGGATCCTCAAATGTGCATCTTTGAAGATTTTTTTATATGTTTCTTTTCCTTTATGTTTCTCTCAATTTCAAAATACATTGGTTTATACATGGATTGGACTTAGTATGTGTTACAATTAAATGACCATATCACGCACAAGGAATGATGGCAAAAGGATATAAGAGATGCATGTGAAGAGTTGCCTTTGGAAGTAAAGAACATCTTGTAAATGATTTCCTTGAGGGAAAAGTACTAGGAGTATTCCTTTTGAACCTTGTGATTATGCATTATATATGTGTATATCTAAACATATTGCAATGTCCTTATTGTTATTTGGAAAGAGGAAGCAAATGAGCCATAAAGACGGCATGAAACTCCTTAAGAATTTATTTTAAATAACTATTGTACCCTATGCGATATGATACTCTATTCTTGCTGTGTGATCTAGAATAGAATGTCTCGTCCATGTTGTGTGATCTTGAATGAAATGTCTCGTACTTATTGTGTGAACTAGTATGAAATGCTCTTTGTCTGATGTGTGATCTAGCAATGGAAGACCCACTACGAGTAGCAAAATTTACAAGATTTGCTAATGGCATTGAGTTTACTCCACATGATTGCAGCTTGAAAAAAAAAAGTGTGGTAAACACACTTGAGCCAAAGTGAGGGTACTTACTTAATTAATTTTGGAAGAAGTATTCTGCGAACTAACCTTGTAGTAAATGGAAAGACACTCGACGCAAGCTTGTATTAGTGGTTATGAAATGTTTATGATTTAAGTCGCATGATTTTACGCTGTCTCAACCTGACCATTGCCTATCTTAAATGATTTATTTGTAACATAGGAAAGACCCCAATCACTAGACGTTTTTTTCTAACCTCTTTTTCTTGTGATTCTTGTAATCTCCCTCCCCCCAGGTAGCGAAGAACATTCAGATTTGAACTTGCTATCTTGATCGTCTATCGTGCCTCATCACATCGCTTTGGTAGTGCTCATTGTTACCTCGCATATAGTATAGAAGCTAGACGAAGAGAGTCTAAGTGTCCTTAAGTTATATTTTATTCTCTTAGGAGAAACTTGTACTAAATACCAGATGTAATCCCCATATTTTAAAAACCAATGAAATTGTTTTATTTCACTCATGCTTGTACTTCGTGTGTTTTAAAATTTTGATTCGTTTATTTTCGCTAACTAAACATTCAACATTTATCTTATGAGAGCTACGCATTGAAGGTTAGGCGGCATGCCATTCCGAAGTCACTCCTTAATCGCAAAGAGTGACTTCGAAGTGGGACGTGATATATACAATTTCATACAATTTTTAGCTACTGACTTGAAAAAAAAAAGATAAAACTTTTAGTTATTTATTTACATTTGTAACCATTATAGGCACGTATTATATTTTCTTGCATAATTTTTTAATAATATTTAACCAATTTTACTAATAGTTAAATTAAATGAAAGAAAATTAAAATTAGTGAAAAAGTCAAATACTAAAATTAAACATTTGAAAAAATATTTATTAAAATTGAACCAACTTTAAAATTTATAAAGAAGATAGTATTTTAATCTATTTTTTACATCTATTATATTCAATCTTTACAACAATTACTTTTTCTTAAATATTTATTAATTCATATCATACAATTTAAATATGATTTTTTTTCAAAAATATAACAAATCACTAAAATATTTACACTCTATAAAACAATTTTGAAAACGAAAAGTCCACAAGCCAACAATGTAAAATACCAAAATTACTTCAGTTAATACGCGATAAATCAGTCACACAAGTGCGATACATGATCGTGTAGATTTTGATACACTATCTCGGACATACCATGCCCAGAGATGTTCCAGGATGAAAGCATTCTTCATTTAGTTATTCGATCTCGGGCATATATTGCCTCGAAATGTCTTGGAATGAAATACTTTTGTCTTTAGTTATTCAATCTCGAGCCTTATAAGTGGCACCAAGATAGCCTAAGATGGAATTTTGCCTTTATTTTATTCGATCTCGGACATACATTGCCCTGAGATGTTCCTAGATAAAAGACTTTTGCTTTTAGTTATTCGATCTCGGGCCTTTAATTGCATCGAGATGGGCTAAGATTAATAAATCATAAACAATATAAATCGCAAAGGCATATATGAAGTTTATGAAAAAATGATCGCATGTCATGAATTTTTCTTATTTTGTTATACATATCGAAAATATTTTTCGGTTTTGTTACACTTGTGTAAATTACTCATTTAAACAAAATTTTAATGGCTCAATTTTGGAAGGCTTAAAAGGCTCAATTTCACGGGAAAGGAGATGGAAATAACAATAAAATTTCTATGAATTATGCATATAGTTACATTAGTAAATGAATATTGAAAAATGTTCTTAAGTGGTAAAATTGAAAGTTTCACAATTTAACAATTATAGACATTGTTAAATAAAATCAAAATTTATCAATCCATAACTTCTATTAATACAAGGGAAATTGGAATGGATAACCATTTCAGCAAAAATAATTAAGGATATAGAAAAATTTAAAAAAAATTGTAAATATAGCAAAACTATCATTGATAGACTTGTATTGCTGATACACTTCATATGGTCTATCAATGATAGACCAATATTTGCAACATGGTCTACGTTGATAGACTTATATCATTGATAAAATTTGACAAATTTTGTTATATTTGCAAATTTTTTAAAATGTTGTTATATACTTAATTATTTTGAATCTAATTGCTAAATTTGCAACTACCCCTTAATATAATTGCTATCGTTGATATTTTTTAAAAATTTGTTATATTTTATAAATGTTTATGTTAATTTTCTTATATTTGAAAACTTATTATGAATTAACATTATTGATTGTATTCTTTTTAATATATATATATATATATATATATATATATATATATATATATATATATATATATATATATATATAAATTAAATAAAGTATATCATTGCTAAATTTTGTATGGAAAATTGGAATGAATAATCATTTCAACAATAATAATTAAGGATATAACAATATTTTAAAAAATTTGCAAATATAGCAAAACTATCACTGATAGACTTGTATCACTGATACACTTCGTATGGTCTATCAGTGATAGATCAATATTTGCAATGATAGAATTTGACAATATCAATGATAGAATTTGACAATTTTTGCTATATTTGCAAATTTTTTAAAATATTGCTATATACTTAATTATTTTGAATCTAATTGCTAAATTTGCAACTATCCCATTTTGTATTCTGGGTGATTTTAAAATTTTATCAATGTCTAAATAAAAAAATGTAAAAATGTCAATATATCAACAAAAAAAATTAATACTATGAATTTTGAGATATTTTTAAATATAGCAGGAATGAACTTACCTGGGTGGATTTATAGCATTACCCTCCCCTCCCCCACATTCCTGGATTTAAATTTTATTTACTACATTTTTTTTGTTATATAGTGCGTTGCTACATATGATTTCTGGATTCGCTACTATCTATGAATATAACAAAGTTTTACTTCCCATCCATCTTCGGTAAACTCAGATAGATAAAATGGTAGACACTAAATCTATTACAGTTTCTCATTAGTAGAAAGTAAAATTTTACCATATTTATGAATATTTTTTAACATGTTTGTTATTTAAAAATTTCTTCTAGATTTTAAGAAAGAAAAAAATTGATTTGATTTTCCTCTTCCTCTCCTGCGAGTCTCGATGTGTTTCTTTCCCTCCAACCAAAAGTCGTTTGGTGTATTTTCCCATAACCTTGATACTTCTACAACTATTCATATTCATCTCCTAAGATGAACGTTGGTGGGACAACGGTGAACTTCTGAGCAACGACAACTGGTATTCCGACAAACAACAGTCGGGTTGTCTACTGTTGGAAATGTTTCTAGGTCTCGTGGAATGAAGGTGAGACCACTCTCCCTTTCCTGTTGTATGTACTTTTTTTACCATTGTATAGATAAATTTATGTAAATTTGTGGTAGTTTTATTTATGATTTTGAGGTGTTTCTTAGCTTGGTTAACTGATAATTTACTTTTTGGATCATTAACCAAATATTATGTACATGATCTTCATTAAGTAGAATATTTAACATTTTTCTTGTTTCCATGTTTGTAATATCCATCAAATATGGAGATCAATGCTAAGAGTATATTGACATATTTTAAAAGAAGACGGTGTTTATTGGTATGGTGAAAAAATGAACTCAATAGATAAACACCCCTAAAAGGAGCTTATACGAATCTTCTTAGTTAGTTTCCTAAGAAAAAAAAAAAAACTTTTAAGTCTTTGGTAAAAGAGTAGAGGATGTCTTTCTCCCTTTAGTATTGGAAATTGTTTGAGAAAGCTTTGGGGAAGAATTAAAGCTTGCAGGAGGTATTAGTTTTTTTTTTTTTTTTTTCTTTTTCCCTTTGATAGAAAAAAGTCATAAACAAATTGGGGTGCAAATTTTAATGAAAAGTATAAGAAAAATAAGATCAAGAAGCATGAGGAGATTGAAGAAGAAAAATAAGAGGATACTTCTAGGTTTTGGGGAGGTGTCTTTCCCATGGGGTTTTGCATTCTTTCTCTGAGCTTTTGGGTGAATTTCCAAATATGGCGAAAGCATTGTTCAATACTTCAAATAGAAAAGAATCACTACCCACCAGCTTATCTTCCCCTTTGTATACCTCTTTTACTCGATAGTTTCAGTCATTTTTTTTGTTTACATGACTCGTAGTCCAAACAAAGCGAGATCACCGTGGGTGTTTTATGATGGGGTTCCTCACAAATAAGTATACTAGAGAAGGAGGACTCGTAGTCTAAACATGTATATACTTTCTATGATGGGTCTTGCACAAGTTTCTGTTTCACTTTTTAAAAGTAGAGAAAATAATGCAATTACATAGTATATATGATTTGGAAAGGAACTTAAGTCCTCTTTAAAAACTTTGTTTTCTACTATTATTTTTGTTTTGTTTGTTGAAATCAATTATATAGTTTTGTTAGTATAGTTTTGTTTACTAACGTAGATTATCTCTATTGTTGTCTTACTTATTTTTTATCTTAGATTACGGTCTAGTTGAGTTGTTTTGATCTAGATTTACTAAATATTCTACAGATTGACAAGACATTGAGAGAAAGGGTTAAAGAGAAGTTAGAAGGAAGTGGGGGAGAAGACTGAGTTTTACGCATGACTTTTTTTGTACGTTGTATTTAGGTGAGAGAGAAGGGAAATTTTATTAAGGGTAAAATTGACTTTTCACTTGCTTTTGTCCCAAAACTTTTTTGAAAATCCAATCCTAAAAATCTTCAACCCCTCCAAAATGTATATATTTTTGTTAATTTCACTATCTAGTTCTATAATTAAGTCATGCAAAACTAATTTTATTTGAACTTTAAGTTTCTAAAAGCATAACTGCCCATAATTATTTAACAACACAATGCCAAACAAAGTAAACATAAAACGGTAAAAAAAAAAAAAACCAAATATGTATACAAAATGAGAGATCCCAAGGAGCAACTCCACTAGGTAAATGATGGATGAGCTGAATAAGAACTCCAAAGTCTGGGCTTTGAAAAAGAATTGTATATAAGTATAAAGACTTCCAATAAATAATGATAAGTTAAGAAGACAAGAACATTATACCAAACAAAACATGTCTATTTTACAACCAGAGAAAAATAAGGGGTAAATAAAAAGTGAAATTATGGTATTTCAACCTTCTGAAATTCTTCATTCATATGAATAAAGACAAGTGGCAAATGCAAATGGAGACTTGAGGCTCGAGTTGGACATTTTTACCACATATATTCTTCAAAGGCTGTTGGAGAAAAGGCTTCAAAACATTGTCTCAAGAAACGAACTACACTTGCATGAATTTGATTTACCTGAAGATGAAAGAAGCAGTTATGAACTTTGCAAAACATACAAAAGCATACTTTTTTTTTTTCATTTTTCTTTATGAGACCAATGAGAAGTGAGGGATCTAATCTTTGAGCTCGAATTGATGGTACAAGCTCAGATTAATAAACAAACATATATTTTGGCACATATTAGTAAACAAACATATATTTTGTTTTTTCATGTATTTCTTCACTTCAAACTTTAAAAATTATCTTCTTTCATTCCCCTTCCACCAAACGACTGTTTATCACACTCACACACACATATAATAAAATTGTGTGTGTATATAGATGGATTTTTTTAATCGGATATCTTCTATTAAAAAATATTAGTGACATGTTTTGGAGTGATGACCTTGTAAGTGCTTAAATAAGAAAGATTATATTCCCCTACTCCTGTATCTTTGTGGAAGGAGAAAGAGCTACTAGGTGCTGGGTATGTGTCTACAAACTTTTATTAAGGTAATTAAGTGCAACCTAAACTATACTTAATCTCATACTCCCCCAATTATTTACAAGAGAATAATAACTTTTTAAAAGTAAAAACTAATTGTCTTGTAAATAATAATAATTTTTTAAAAGTAAAAACTAATTGCCATATGACAGTTCTTTATTGGGTAGAGCAAAAGGCTGTACAATGGGTGGATAGCCTTAGTTGCATCTAAGTTTTTCTCTTTTTGATAATTATTAGTAGGTGCACAAAGAAATTTCAACTAAATTTGGCACAAAGTAGCATTATTATCATTTATGATTTAACTCCTTTTTTTTTCTTAGAAATCAAATAACTCATTATAAACCTATACATACACAAAAGAGTGAGAGACAACCACTTGGAAGAAAGAAGGTACAAAGATGAACACTATTGAAAGGACACTCACCCACTTTAAGATTGTCTAACTCTCTACAACTCCTATTGATAGGCTTGAGATCCTTGAGTTAAGTTGGAGGATTTTTCTAGGCTCTTCTAGGATCTAATAACATTATCCTTATCTAAAGGACTTCTAGAATTCTTTGGAGCCTAAAGAAAACCAATGATTGTTTCTAGATTTTTTTTCTTTTGAGATATTTATTTACATACTTAACATAAATCTAGTTAAACTTTCACATTAATATGTCATTATTGTAGATGCTTCAAGAACTTTCTAAATTAGTTAGTGTTGTTTTCTATTTTCACATTAGTTTAGACTAATATTTAAGGTAAGAAAGTTTAAAACAGATAAGAATTGAAGTATGTTTCGACATTTTGGTGAGGGGAAAAAAAGCTTAAGTTTCGGGGATGAGGAGTCAATATATAGAACATACCGTACGGAAGTGCTTACTCCCTCCCAAAAGTAATCTACTACTATATGTAATAAGGCACATGTCAACGAAATACGTACTTTATAGCATGAGTATTACCTTGAACAAGGAAGCACTTTGGGCTCAAGTATTTCAGCCCCGTTTGCACTGTAATCATAGCCACCTTTGGAATTCAAATCAAAGTTGATCATATTCTTTTCGATATTAAACTCGTTTGTGTCTTCTTCTGCAGCCTCCATTTTGCATATCTGGATGAGTGAATCACCGGTCTTCTTACAAACATCATTTAGGTTTGTTATACTTCCTCTTATTTCTTGTTTCTTAAATTTTTCAATTTGATCTGACAGAGCCGCATCGAAGTTTATTAACTGCATTTCTGTGCTTTGGTCAAGACTACCAAGGTTACTGTTAATGGCGAGTGCCAGACTCTTTTGTGCATTCTCTAAGATATCTTGCAAGTATTTTCCTTGAGCCTCTATTCTCATTTGTAGTTTATTTTGTACCTGTCTTTACAAGAGCCAACAAAATGAAAATCGATCACAAACTTGAGATTGAGTTTGTTGTAACTAGAAGAATTTAGCAAGGTGTACCTCGAGTTGTTCTAGTATTGTTTTTTGGACTTCAACATGTGATTTAAGAGCCTCAGCAATTTGCATCCCTCTGTTCAAGTATGTTAAAAAGAAATGGAATGTTATTATATGAAATAGATAATCTCAGTTTCAAGGGTGTTTTCCTACTTTTGTTCTTTTTATCTTAATTTCTACCTAGTAGGAAAACTTTGAACTTCTTAGAAAACCTTACTTAACAAGAAGCTTAGTTTTTCTCAGCGATTTAATTTTAGCATCCAAGATAAAGAGAATCAGAAAACCAGTATTATGCTAACTAATATGTTTAGGAAAATACCATTGAAGTCATTGGAATGTCAGTAAAACAGAGAATATTAGAACATATATGCACATTTTATTTTGATGAGATACAAGACAAACCTGTCATCTTCCTCTACTCCGGAGAAATTGCTAAGGGTACCTGAAAAGTTTATATTTGAATGTATAAATGAGTTTTGTAGAGGTGAACACTGAGATTCAAACAAGAGGAATATACGGATCAAAACCAGAAGGTGACTTGTAAAATACAAATGCTCAGAAGCACAACAAACTAACTGACAAGCAAAGCCACATTTGACAAGTACCCTTTTGTTTTTTGTTTTTTATTTTTCAAACAATAAGCTCACACTACTTTCACCTATTTTTCTTTGTTTCATTAACTACCTTTTAGGAGTATGATAAAAAACCAACAAAATTTTTGAAAAAAAAATTAAAAGTTTTTAAGAACTTGTTTTGTTAGTAAAATTTGGCTTTAAGAATTCAAATATTTACATAGAGAACATGAAAACATGATGGTGAGAAAATAAGCACGATTTTAAGAAACCAAATAGTCATCGAATGTGCCCTCAATTAATTTCAGAACCAGAAAGAATATCAAATATTAAAAAAAAAAAGAGATGGCTTACCCCCAAAAAAGAAAAACACGACACAAATACTCAAATGTACTCGACAAGTTCACTCCATCATTAGGGTAAATTTGGGGTAAAATTTGCAGATGCAATCAACAAGAGGTCCTTACATATTGTCCTATGTCCATTTAGACTTACCACTGCTTTCATTCCTTTGCTCTGCCACATTTTGTTTTCGTGTTTGCAGTCCAAGTCTATACTTCTAAAGTTTAAAAAGTTATGTTAGTATCTTATTCCTCCGCAATCAGTAATGAGAAAAATGAGATATCAAGAAGCAAAGATTTCAACATTTACCTGCAAATGGCTCTTCAAGTGATACAAAGTCAAGCCCTTTAAACCCATCAATCTTAACACAGACTTGGGAGTTGCTTCTGAAAAAGACAGTCCCCCAATAATAATTATATAATTCATTGCTAGGAGAGGGAATAAAGTTCAGATATATAAGCTAACTATAGTAGAATATTACAAGGATATGAAATAACGCAATAAACGTGAAATTATATTTCTTAATTCGACTGCTAGACATAACTATCTATTTCTCGTGTCCCATAAATATCTGTGAATATCAAGAGAAGAACTAAGTGGTCTTTCAAAGTCATGTAGGGAGTTAATAAGCTATAAAATTGGGAGGTACAAATACTTAGCCCACCAAGTTCATAAGTTAGTACTAAACAACTCAACTTCACTAATAAAACTTTTGAGGTTTACATATTTATCGAGAAATTCAATCTTCTCACATTTTTCTTTACTTTACACATTTATTGAGAAATTTTATTACAATTATACACCTCATACACGCTCTTTCTAATTCTAGTATATTTGCTTCATACTAATTCGGGAGTAGAGTTCACAACCTCACTCCTCCCGACTCCTTTCTCCAAGCACCTCGAGAGAATCGGTTAGTCTTTCTCATCAAACTTCTTTCATAGAAGATTAGAATTGGTGAAGGGACAACATGAAAAGAAACTATCAACTAGACACTTGACCACAATATTGCCATTGACAGCACCTAAATGAGAATGCTCATCTAACAACTTAATGTATAATCCATCGCAGAAGCTCCGTCGAGAAGAAAACAACTAAATGAAGTTAAATTATGTGTCCTGCCATCCACCAACATAATTTAATCACTACTTCATTTCCCATGAAAATAATCAGTTATCCATATCCCATACACTCGCCCAAGAAATCGCTAACACCTCTCAGTCTCAGCAACACAAGATCAAAGAACAAGACTTCAACAAATGTTCGAGATCATCATTCTAAAAGGTTACAACAAATATTGCAAATTCATCAACGAATCATAAAAATGAACACGAACTTACTTTCCGGCCCACCAAGCTTGGTGACCGCGTCTACAAAACGGTCGTGAAGATCAGCAGTCCATCTCAGTCTTGGCTTTGGGTCTCTCGTCATCATCACTCCATTCTCATAGGGGTAATTCCGCTCCATTGTCAACCGGACGGAAAATTCCACTCATCGAAACTTCACCATTTTTCTTCTTCCTCCTCTAATTTCAGTCTCTCTCTACTCACCTTTGATTAATAACTTTTTTTCTTCTCCCGAAAACAGATACATTCAACTCAATCGCAAGGAAGTTAAGCCAGAGCCAACAAATTTAACATAGAAACACACCTTGACTTCTGTCGGAACCTCGATTAACTTGTCCAAACACAAACAACACTTGCATTAATCCAATAGTTACACTTCAAATTCAAAGATGTGAATCGAATAAAATGGATGAAGAAGAGAAATTCAAGACGAAAATACAGTCAATCTGAATAAGAAACAATGACAGTGCAAGGAATCATCAATGGCGGGGAAGAAGGGAAGCAAATGGAGCGAAGGACGGCGACGAATATGAAGGGAGCATTAAATCCAAATAGGAAAATCAAGTAAAATTATACAAAGCGCCGATTCGCTTTTCTTTCCGGTCCCCTTCATGGACTATCAACCGTCCGATTCATTAACGTCTTTTACTGGACGGAGGAGAATGCGGATACTGCGAGAGAGAAGGCAGGCTCAGCGTCTGGGCAATGTAGACGATAGTCTCTATGTGCCACGTGGATGCCAGCGTGGATTATTCGGCCGGCTTACACGGATGAAGGAATATTCCTGGAGTCACGTGGCGCGTGGGTATGTTGCATAGTCGAAACCGAAAAGGCCATTATTGAATCGATATGATGTCGTTTGGGGTTAGGCGTTTTTTCCTTTTCCTTTTATAAAATTTTTATTTATTTATTTATTTATTTTTATTTATAAGTAATGTTGTTTTCAACTTCCCATTTAGTTCCCCATTTTTAAATGTCAAACTTTTTTAGTTTAATTTTTATGTTTCTAAATTATTATTTTGGTATTTATATTTTGAAATATTTAGTTAATAATTAAAGTACTTTTAGTAAAATTTAAAATTACTCTCTTAGGAGTTAAATTTTATTATAATAGAAAAATGGCATAAAATGACCAAACATTTAAAAAAAAACAACTTATGGTACTTTTTTTTGATACCGTGAATATGACAAAATTAATCATATCAGATGACTATCATAGGGTAATCTGAGGATTATCAGTTTTTTAATTTGTTACTTTTACAACTTAGAAAATGTAGTAACATGAACTCTATTATCATAATTCTTTTTACTATTTTTGCACAGACCCCTTAATAATAATAATAAATTGTATACAATAAAGTATAATATATGAATGTTTCCAAAAAAAAATTTAGTAAAAAAAGTTAAATAAAAGGTTTTTTAAAACACAATTAATTAATAGAAGGGATGAAATTCAAGATTTATTAAAATTTTAAGAAATACAAATTTTAAACTTTAAAGGTGCAAAAACTAAAATTGAACCAAAAGTAAAATATAAGAACGAAAATGATATTTTAATCTTTTTATATCCGTAAATTTTGTTATTTGTTTGTATTTAATTTTTTTTTAGTTTTAATTTCACAAGTAAATTAAATTTCAACCTTTTACATTTTTAGTACCTGTTGACGAAAAAAAGAATTTGTAAAATAAACAATCACTTTTCTATTATAAAATATTAGGGAAGTTGCGTCAAATGAAAATTATTTTTTTAAAAAAAGTAGTTCATAGAATTCTTTTTTACATATTGCAATATAACAAACAATTAGATATGGTACGGTTATCAAAGGGTTATTAAATGGCTATTAGAGGGTTATTCACTTTTAAATTTTCTATATTTGCAATTTAGAAAATGTAATGATTTGAATCTTATTATCATAATTTTTTTACTATTTTTTACGTACGTCCTTAAATATTATATTAAATAGATGTACATTGGGAAAAAACAGAGAATTTGAGAATTTTCTAAACATCTAATTTTCTTAATCTTTTTTCTTATCTATTTATATATATTTTTTATCTCCGTATTAAGTTGTTCTTTGTTTTTACAACATTTTCAAATTTGTCACAATAATAAAATTTGGAATTGAAAGGGCTAAAAGCACGCACCAAAACCCGTGGAAATATATATTCATTGTCAGAAAAGGTAGGATAATATTAACACCTAAAATGGGAGTATCAATTTGCAAGTTTTGACTGAGGCCATCTCTTCCATGAGTTTGATATTGATCACTAGCAAGGCAAGGCAAGGCAAGGCAAAGAGATGTTCAGTAGATGATGATTTAGAAGTTCCTCCTCCATCAGCCATTGAAGAGAGACAGGTAGTTTTTTTTATGGGTAGAGTTGTGCAATTTTGTGAGATATTTAAAGACGACCCTAAAGAGGTTAAGTCTCTAATGAGGTTTCATGTTTTTCTTTAGACTTCAAATTTGAAGATATTTTGTAATTAATTATGTCATATACCACTTTTCTAGTGGGTTCTTGTGGGATTGGTTTTTAGTATAAACTTGTATTTGTTCATTTTTTCTCTGAATCGAAAGCGCTCGTTGTTTCTATTAAAAATATATATTTTGGAAGTAAAATATTTTACATGGAAGAAACCAAAAGTATATAACATATCTCTATTGATAAACACACTTTACATTTATTTGTGTTCTAAAGCTTAAATAATAAATGAATAATTGTAACAAGCTAAGAGTTTGTATAAATTAAAAATATTATTCATATGAAAATTTGACTTAAAAAAGAACTTGGGTTTGAGAAATGGATCTAGGTGATCTCTTGGATCATTTCAAGCAAGGGTATACCCTCGCATTCTTCTTTCATCTTACTCTTTACTTCTTGCGTATTATTGTCAAAATGTATGAAAGTAATTTTATATAATTTCAATGGCTAAACGTTTGAACTAATTAACTTATAATATAGATTTAAGTCACCTCTTATTTCTTAGCATATTTTAGGAATAAATTGATCATTTTTTAATATTATTGTGTTTCTTTTACATTCATTGATCATCAATCCATGCTCAATTGAAATATTAAATTAATCCTAAATTAAATATTCAATAAGAAATGCTATATGTCGTCTAATTGGAGCTATAATATTTTATCATCCTTAAGTTATCATGAAAATAGTTAGATGGATAATGGAAGTTGATTATGTCTATGTTTAATGTCATGCTTCTTCATTTGATTTGAAGAAATTAAATTAGTGAGTTTGCATGTGATAATTAGATTGATTTCTTTATATAACATATCCGTGAGTAAATCAATTAAATAACACGGGAAAAAATTAGGGTATTTCCAACTCACTACAACGTCGGTCAAAATTTGAAATGCGTCGGTCAAAGTAATGTTGACGTCAAATCCTACATCGGTAAAACACTGTTGAGGAAACTTTGACCGATGTGCAAAACAGACGACGTCGACATGAGCGTATCCCCGGACGCATATAACTTCGAAGCATAGACGACGTCGGTAACAGACTAAGCTTGACGTCATCTCAGTGCGTCAGAGAATTAGAAATTTCGATGTTGCGTCGGGAAATGCTTACCCTGACGTATGTAGACAACGTTGGAGAAAAGCATTATCCCAACGTATGCCATGCATCGAGATAAATATATATATTTTTTGTTATTTTTTAATTATTTTGTTATTTATTTATTATTATTATTATTTTGTTATCGTAAGGTATTGTTTTCGGTTGTGCTTCGTAATGCAAGAAACGAAATTTGCAATAAATTATGAAAACTAAAAAATTACAATTTATAATAAAAATAAGATACAAAATATATATAACAAAAATTACAAATAATCCGTTAAAAATGTTAAAAAAATTACATTGAAATAAAAAAATAAATAAATAAAACCTACAAATATCTCCTATTAGGTAGTCGTGGAAGTCAAATAAAGAATGTCAAACCTACAACGGACAAGTTAGAATATCACATATGCGAAATTAAACAAATTAAATGTTGAAAAATATGTACCCAAGTGATCACGGCTCTCTGGGTGTCCGACTCATCCTTAATCATCTTCTTCATCTTTTCCACTTGTCGTGCATAGTGCTCTTCCATTCTTTGAACAGTTTCTTCCATTCTTCATTCTTGTTCCTTCTCTCTTATTTGTTGTCCTTCAATCAGGCGGTTAGCGTTTTCAAGATTGTCTCTTAGTTCGCTAACCTCCGTCATGTGTGTCTGGTGGTCATAAGAGGAGTAAGAAGTGGAAGAAGAATTCATCCTGGAGGACTTGGGCTTGGAGCCCAACCAAGACCTTTTGAGTAGCCCGATTGTGACATCCCAATTTGCAAAACGACAAGAACGCAGAAAGTAGTGTGGATAGGACGCGATTTAGCTTAAAACCTTGAAACTGGTCTTATCGCCTAGCTCAAACTTAACTCCTTTAAACTACCAAGCGATAAAGATAAACGTAACGCAACAGAAGTCAACTTAATCTTTTATTCAAAATAACATGCATTTAGAACATGAACATACAATTACAACACCTTGACCAA